>NC_061878.1:605000-1205000 GCF_905147765.1 Vanessa atalanta
AAACACTTTGGAATTGGGTTAAATAATTAATTACTTCGTCCGGCATTAGAAATATTTTTAAAGTGATATTTAAATAGAAGGCTATGTCGAATACTACTACGTAAAGTGTTGAACAACAATTTTTTTAAATCGAAATTCTAATTTACAGGCAGTTCAGGGCCAGTATTATGTATCACCGTACGCATCGCCAGCACCATCGCCACTGTACTTCCAACAGGCCTGTGGCTGTCCATCCCAACCAGTAGCCCTCGCCGGGCCACCAGCAGCTCCCATATACGTATCTCTCCCAACACCTCCACCAATATGCGTTACTCCACCTCCTTTACCTCCCTTACTTATAGAAGTACCTCTACCCCCACCAATAACGGTATCTCCTCCTCCTCTGCCACCGTTTTGTATTACTCCACCACCATTACCCCCTATGACGATAACACCACCTCCCTCGCCTCCGTTATGTGTAAGCCCGCCACCGCTACCACCTATGTGCGTCACGCCACCGACGCCACCAGCTCTATACGTCAATCCTCCAATTCCTCCGCCAATAATGATTGAACTTCCGATGCCTCCGCCAATTATGATTGAGCTGCCGCCGATTTTAGTTCAACCACCCCCGATGCCCCCTCTAATGATCCAACCACCCCCGCTGCCGCCTATGCCCGTGCAGCCGCCCCCTCTACCTCCAATGATGATCCAGCCGCCAGCGCCGCCACCGATGTATATCCAACCGCCTCCCCCGTGCCCTATAACGATCCAGCCACCTTGCCCCGAGCCGATATACGTGCAGCCACCTCCTCCGTGTCCCATCAACGTTCAACCTCCACCGCTGCCCCCTATTTGCGTCCAACCACCTCCACCTCCGCCACTTTGCGTTCAACCGCCGCCCCCGGAACCCTTCTGCCTGCAGCCGCCCCCACCGCCGCCTATTTGCTTTTCTCCGTCCCCCTGTTCAATGAATCCGCCATGCGGCTGCGGATTGCCTCCCACAGCGTTGGCTAATCCGATTTATTTATAAAAAGAGAAAATTGTTATTTGAGAATTAGTTAGCTTTATGTAATTCTATTATTTATGTATAAGAAATATTAAATTTATAATAAAAATAAAATAATTTGTTATTTGTACACAGTGTTTGTGTTGTTTTTTTTTCTTTATAAATTGAACATATAAAAGTTAAGCATAAAATAATATTTGTTAATCGCAACTTTACAATTCTAGAAGGTTTTCCGGGCGTTCAAAAATAGTTTATTATTTATTTGCAAATAAACTATGACATCATTATTTAAAAGTAAAACCAAAACCAGTATTGTTTCGTTAAGCCTCTTACTTCATAAATCCCTTCTACTAGAGCCATTCTCGAATGAAGCCAGTTTAATATAAGTGTTTAATTCATATAATTTTAAAAAATAAAATCAATATAGTACTGTTGTTAAAAGGTTGTGGGTATAGAAATTTTATTGTAATGTTCGCAATTTTTTAAATTACTATACAATTTGTTATACTCCAAGGAATAAAAATAGTTGGCATTAATTATTTTTTGGCAGGACTTTGTGCAAGCCCGACTATGCCGGTTTGATGGATTAGTGAGCCAGTGTAACTTAGGGCCACAACATCTCATTCACATTGGTGGGTGAAGAAATGCTTAAAATCTCATATGGCGTTAACGGCCTCTTACCATTAGATAAAGGCCGGCAACGCACCTGCAAGCCCCCCGGTGTTGCAGATGTCCATGGGCGGTGGTAGTCACTTTCCATCAGGTGAGCCTCCTGCTCGTTTGCCACCTTATGACATAAAAAAAAAAAAAAAAGATAGCTAATTTGCCCGTCCGCCCTACCTATGCCATAAAAATGAGATAAATATTACAAAAGTTAGATTATCCCTTAAGAAGCGACCTCAACTAGACAACCTTTGGCTACAAAATTATCATCTAGCAGACCATAGCCATAGACCAAGACCTGTTATCACAAGAATTCGCCAGTTGCAACAAGTGGTGGCATGCTATAGACATACACTCACTTCTTGTATGATTGTATAAACTATTTCCTAACCAGAAGTTATAATACTAGTTACTATAGATATAATTAAGACTAGAGATTAATTATTTACCGACTATAAAAAATGAATGTTCGTGTACTTTGAACACAATATTTTTTTCAATTCGAATTAATAAATAAATCGATTATAAACATGCTGATAAATTTTATACCACAACGACATGTTTTCAATTACCTACCTGATTTCTAAATGTTAAACAATTGTATCTTGTTCTCAACGCCTACAATTACGACTAATAAAATCGAAATATTTTAAAGTAGCTACGTCTCAATAGTCCAGCGTTGTCGCCGGTTCGGAATGTTCGCTCTGACGAGAAAACTGCCAAGAAACTCAATAATTTTATTCCCGTGTGCATTCTACAGTAACGAAAACATTTAATAAAATGAGTAATATATTAGAAAGTGCTCTAATAAAAATAACTATTACAAGTATTTAATTTAATGAATATAGATAGATCTCAATTTCTCAATACAACAACATGAAGTATATTTTATTAAGAATCAATACAATTATTTGAAACTTACAATCTTTCTATATATTGTACCTACGAAAGTACTAGAACTATGTTACCATTGGTTATTTTTAAAAATATTGGTGTAAATAATGAACAATTAATATATAATTGTCATTACTTAACATGAAGCCGGATGGGTCATTATCAAAGCAAACTCTTCCGAATTCGACCCATGAGATAATATGATTTTTATACACGGTAATTCGAGAATTCATATATTGAACTAAACTAAAATTTAAAATCCATAAATTTAAATTCCAATAATTTAAAAACTCATTTAATTGTAATACTTAATTTTTTTATTACATAACTGAAAACAACTACTTACCCAATATACATAAAACTTTTACCATAAGATTTTGGTATACACTATCTATCCGACCCGGCTTCAGACGAGAACAAATATAATAAGAAAAACTCATGTTTTCCGGTTGGAAATTCAAAATTATTTATAATATAATAAATAAATTTTATAACAAAGTGATATGATGTCGAAGACACTTAAAAATGATATACTAACGCATAATATCTTGAGAACAAACAATGTCACTCAAATTTACAAACCAATCTCAACCAAAAAGTAATAGTCGAACGTCTAATTGTGATTTATTACAGTCTTATAGAGATGAAGTTCAATTACTTTTTCAAGTAAGTCCCAACAAGCACTTTTGAATCATTTCAGAAGATTATATTTAATTTAATGTTACGTTCGGTTCAGGATGCCCATTTGGTAGGTACCACTCACTCATCACATATACATATAATGATATACATATAATGTTTTATGAAGAATGATTTACATATATTTGTTACAGTACTTATGTCTATGGGCACCTACGCTTTCGAGTTTACCATGTTATTAAATTATTATGAATCCCGCATGAAAAAATATTTATTTATTTATTGAAAAAGTTACACCACCAACTTATCACTAAAATTAATAACTGATGTGGGTCAACGAATACTAACTATATGATTTTTTATCATTCTTTATTGAATAACTTATGACTTACTTATGAATAATATTACAATTAGTACGTACTTATTCTATTAATACATGCGCCTAAACTCTGCCGAGCCTGTGTCTAAGGCGCTAGGCTCTTCCGATGACGTAATACAATTATACGCAATATAAGCAAGATATAAAGCATATCAAGTAAATTAATTTTGTCAATACTTCAAGTATTTAAAATGGGATATTTACCACGAGTCTCTTGAACAAGACATTCGTAGATAATGTCGAAATATCAAGCTCCACCCAATAAAAATAAAAAAAAAAACATGGTAAATATCCCGTTTGAAATAATTGTAGTAAAAAAAATAACCATGGTAATTTAAAAAAAAAATGTAAATACTTGTAGTTATTTCAAATTAGTTAGTGTTGTCGGATCAAATATCCAGAACATGACCTAGACTAAAATGAAATATTTCATAAACACATTAATTCCGGATGTCAAATATTAAAAAAAATGTGTAAGAGGTCGGGTCAGGTTCAACAGTGATGCTGTCGACATCATTAATGCAAGACATTTAAAGATCGCTACGATACCGGTTTTACAACACTTAATTTGAATCCTAATTATAGGTCACAGATACTCATTTGTATAAAAATACGAAAGACTTGTGACTTACTGGGTACATATGACTATATTCAAATACAGATATTCGCCGAGGATTGCTCAATCACAACGTCAAAAGCGATTACAATAAATGTTTAACGACTGTGCATGTTTCGTGACCAAATGCAATAAATATAAATTAATTTCCGCTAACCTTTAACTTAACTCTTACTAAGTTGTTTTTTTTTTAATCTATACAGCATGGCGGGCTCCGGGGGGCTCGTGGAGTGGTCGGAGGGCGCTTCGGTGTGGTTCCAACCAGCCGGCGCCCCCGCACCTCTGCCCGGCGAACTGATCGAAGTCCACCGCGCAGCACGCGTGCTGCTGGTCAGCGCCGTGGTCAATGGACAGGTAAGAAAAATGGGAAGATTTTTATAATATAACAGTTATTAAACAAGAAGAGAAAGAAAGAGAATCATAATTATATTCTCGTTTATTTATCTAGTTGTAGAAAGATATGCTGGTAATGCCCATTGAGTTTATTTTTTGCTGTATAACTTGTATTTTTTTTATTCTCCATAAATATTACTATAAGTATAATGTATTGTTCCGATTTCGTAACATGATTTATATTTTCTCCTACGAAAACCTCCTGCATTGCCTTATTGACTGTCAGTACTGATCGAAGGGATTGTGTCAAGATTCTGTTCCTTTTTCTTACGATTTTGCTTACGGATGAAAGAATAGTATTCGAAGCGTTATAATTAAATAGCGAATTAAATTCGATGTAAATCAGATCTAATTGAATCTTTCACAATACACTGCGTTGATCCTCAAGTCGTGACGAAATACTATAGAGTATGGACGATAAATAATTATCAGTCGAAAGCATCGAAGTGATCATATATAAACATAAGTATATGTACAGCTGATGTAATATGTATTCATGAATGTGTTAACATCTTCTTTAAGTAAAAGAATGATTTAAACCTCAGTAGGTACGTGACTTGTAACTCAATTAGGATCATTGTAATGGCGCACTTATCATATTAAGGCCAGTACATACTTTAATTTTCTATCTGTGTAAATTTTTTTTTTTTTATTATAGATTTCTTGGTCTAGTTTGTATGTTTTAGAACCTTACACTGTACTCTATAATCAGTTATATACACGTGTTTACATATAGTGTACAGTCAGAGTAAGAAAACCTTCGTCAGTTTTCAAATTTATTCCTTTATCAAGTCGTAAACTCTTAGTACATTTTGAAACTAAAGCATTAAACAGAAAACTGCACATAAAATTAAACTAACATAATATGATAACAAGGTTCAAAAAAGTGTACATTGCGACGCAATACGTCATACTGAATCTGTAAAGCAGATTATCGTTCATACTGAGCACACGAAAATAGACCTTAAGGTGACGAACCTTTTCTTACCCTGACTGTACAGTTCGTAATCAATTTCAACTATTTATATTATGCAAGAGTAAATTGAATTTTCTGTACCCCTGACGACGGTTAGGTCGTTAAACCATGATAGAATTACAAACAAATAATCAAAATCAAAGATTGCACGATCCAATCGCAGAAATGCTTTTAATTTAGACCTTACAAATAAAACGCTCTAAAATACGACCTTGAATTAACTACATCGCTTCGAAACCTATTCAAACGTAACACTAATTTTGTCACAGAAAAATGGTGAATTTTGCATCAAAAAACCGAAATAAGGTGACATCATCTGAAAATTATTCTATGTTATAATAATGCAAATTTTGTTAATTTTGTCAATAACCATCGCAAAAGTTGCGTGCTATGGTTCCGAAACGATATAGTTGAACAGCTATAGGCGTATGCTCTGTGGCTATAACAATGCAGCTGATGACGAATAGCCTTCGACTTTGACACATCGACTATAAGAACAAGAGGAATTAGCCAACAGTCGTGTTTTTCGAGCGTTTTAATAATGTCCCGATTTTCGATAACGTATGTTGAAAAACTTTGGTCGCTTTTCCACTAAAATAAGATGCAAAATTAGAAATAGAAAACATACACATAAAAATATAAGATAGACACATTATAAATCAGAATAATTTAGCTTAGTGTGCTAAATAACCCGTGACATATAAAAATAACAAAGCATTTTTTTTTGTTTTGTTCTGTGGTATAGATGAACTTAACACGTTTTTATTTAATACTTAGTTATTTATTACTTAGTACTTTGTTTAAATGAACAAAAGTAATAGCCAAAAAGAGGTTATAATTAATTCTTTAAAAGAACGTCCCTGCTCTCCTGCAGAAAGCAAAGGGAATTACGCAGTCACCCTACGTATTACGTCTTAAACATTTTGAACGATAGTTTAAACGAACATATAAATAAACAATAAATACACTTCTGACATTCTGAAAGGGTCAAGGCTAAAGCTATATCATTTTACTTTTATTTCCTGTATTTAAAAAAAATATACGGAACATTGAGCATTGAGAATCGAATCGTAATAATACTTGTTTTTTACTATTTAAGGTTTCACTAGAAATATTTAAATATTGTTTCAAAGAACAACCAGCCCAGCTAATTATTGTAATATTTCTTGAGAAACTCAATGTATTTGACTTTTGACTAGCGATTGTTTAAATGTTAAAACTGTAATTAAAAATTAAATTTAATTAAAAAAAGTATTTAAAAACTCTTTCGATTTAATGTTAGAAGATAATACCTACAAAATATTATTTATATCAATACCTTATACATATATAATAAATGTATAGCGAACTTACAAGTCACTTTAAACAGGATTAGGATTAAAAACATATTCTTTCTACTATACAATTTTGTATCTTAAATCATTTTCAAAACAAACATACACTTCAACGTCCAACCTAACCTTGATATGTGATAATATAATTGTGTAAGGATATAATATCGAAACTTAAGTTTAGCACACATACTCAAAATTGATACCGTTTAAACGTGCTATTAACGGTGTGTGTGCGTCTTAAGCGCAAGCATTCGGGCGCGTAACGCAAGGCCGTGCGTAGGAATGTCGATAGAGAGTTAACTCCGACATATTCTACGCGCCTGATAACTTGTCTCCACTTTTTTCAAATTCCTCGTGCTTATAATGTTCTAATGGCGATTTCGCGCAACATTGTACATGTAAATAAACCATATTAGCAATATCAAACTCTTTTATTAAATAATGTTTCACTCCAACTGAAAAAATAATAGAAAATTCATTGACTCGGTCACGTACACTACTTACTGAATTGCTCATAACAATTCTCTGTCCAGTTTTTTTAATGGGATAGTTATTTTTATTAGATATAACTTTGCGTAACACTTAAGACCCCGGGACAGGATAGTTGGTGCCGTTATCCTGAGCACTATAACAGTTGTTAGGCATCTCATCTAGCAAGCATGTGAATCAGTTGGCCGCGGAATATAGTGCCTAGTGGATCAACATTTCGTGTAAAACGATTTTTACTACTCCGTAATAATTCCATTATAAATCAGTTAGTAAATCCATGTGATAGGTGAAATTCAATTAATAATAATTAATACAATTAAGCGTCCAAGCGAAATAACGTGTATAATGACTTAATAATGACCAAAAGAAATTGACACAAATCATAACGCTATTACGGGAAAAAACTGACAGCGTTGATAACCACGAAGCGAGAGAAAATAAAAGCGATAGAAATGTTTTATCTAATTTAATTGAAAGCAAATCAAATCAAGTAATTGTATATCGGTATCAAGTAGATGCGTGTTCGCTTTGCTCCAACGACGAGCAACTCTCCCCAGTCCTGGGTGTTCGAACCTCTTCCGTATGTATATGACTTGCCTTGTGAAATCCGAAGGCAAAAGAAGAGTACGGAAGTCATAGTACCCATTTTGAAGAAAAAAACAAGTATGAAATACGCATCGAAAACACGCAGACAAAAATCAGTGCCGTTATTAAAGGATCTGTGCATGAACGTTCTCGTTTCTAATGTATGTATGTTATTATTGTAATTACATAGCTTTAAATTAGATTTTATCTAGTAATTTTTTTTTTTAATTTGATTGATACGAGTGAAAGTCACAAGGCGATAAAAAAAAAGTAAAATAAAACATGAATCGTTTACACGACGTGTGATTACGAAGTGTACGAGAATTTTAACGTTATCACAAAATTCTTTTTCATACGTTTGCCTAATATATTGAAACAAACATTACAATTAAATACATAGGTTATAATAATTTTAAAAGTTTTAACTATTTCATTTCCAGACTGCGCGTCCATTACTAAAATTATTTTTTAATATGTAATGTAATGGCAGAGTAGAGTCGGACGTTTACAGGGACAGATTTTGTAATATTAAAAAAAAGACAAAGTTTGTAAGTTCTATCCGACCGCAAAGCATTTCCTATGGCAAGGTTTATTACTACAATAAAACCCACAGTTAATAAAACATTTCCTAATGATCAATGAGGTATTAATAGATATGTGTATAGTTCGATCCTTGTACAATAGATTTAGAAGATGGCTTTGATTAAAGAGACAATATCAAAATGTATCAACATTATCAAGAAGTTTAACGTAGTTACTAGACTATTATTGCTTTTCTATATTAAAAACTAGGTGCTCGTCCCGACTTCGCTCGGTTATATTACAGATTCTGTCTATGATAACATGATTTTGCTCCTATTGGTCGTAGCGTGGTATATAGCCTTCCTCGGTAAATTAACACTGAAATATTTTACCAAATAGTATATATCAGTAGTTCCTGAGATTAACGCGTTCAACCAAACAAACAAACTTTTCAGCTTTGTAATATAAGTATAGAGAGACATAGTGTCATTCACTCTGACAATTAAAACTATTAACGTAGCCGTACTTATAACTGTTTAAAAAACTGGTTCTCAAGGGTATTATGTAAAACTACCCAACAACTGTCATATGGAATAATGTCATTAAACACACACCTATTTAAGACACAATTACTATCATTGCTTATTAAATCTCTTTTTTTTTGGCAGGATTTTTATATCCTAAATAAACCATTCTTTCTTTCTTTCATTAGCTATTACTTCATGGACAAAGTTCAATAGATTCTTTAATTGTTTTTTATCCATAAATAAAAATCATATTTTTTTGGAGTTTTTTTTTTATTCTCGTTTTTATTTTTGCATTGGAGCACAAGGCGATTGTTTATTTATGCCATTTAACAACACATAAATGTTATCAGCTTTAAATAACTTTGACATGAGGGTTATTTCAGAACGTCTATTTCAACCACAAGAAGACAAAACCTTAATAATACTTTTGACATTGAATTTTGAGATATAATTGGGCGAGAACTTGAACAATCTATGACATTCATTCGAGAAAAAAATACTTTTTCAACGTCAACGAAACTGTTATCGACACTTTAGAAGTAAAATTAAAGATGATATAAGTAGTTAAGTGGTCTAATATTGTTTTATAAATAAATATGTTTTAATCAAGAACTGTTCGTAGTGCACAATTTAACTGAGCTTTAAGCAAGTTCCATGGAATATGTAAATCTAAGGTTTGTTTATCTTTATTCCTTCTTCGATTGGAATAGACTGTGGTGTTTCGTTACCGTTTGGGTCGCTTAACAGTATAGATAATGAACCACTTAGCATTGCATGCTGATTCGCCTGACTTACTTCGCTGTGTAAACGTGTATAATTTTACACATTTTTATGTTCGTGTAGTATGAACGTACATATTTTTTTCTTTTCGTCTAAAATAAAATAATTAAAAAATTTCGCGAGCAATGGAATGGTTAATTAGAATAGTCTCGAAAGCGAATTGTGCTTTAGAGGTGAGCTTGATGGATTGATACGATTGTGCGGGAGCGGCGTGGCAGTCATTACGTTATGTCATATGTGGGCATGTTGTCGGTAATAATTTTCCATCTGGCTGCAGTTTCGTGCCGCTGAAGTTTCGTTATTTCTTCAACTAAGTCACTAGGTATTACGATACACAGTGTTATTATGCTGTTAAATAAAACTGTACTTGGATAATATAACTTTTTTGTAATTATTTTTTTATTCGAATATCATTTATAACATTGTGTAACATTCCACGAATTGATATACAAAGATATTTATCTTTCTTATTTTATTACACTGTTTTGTTAACTTATCAATATATTTTTCACAGCCCCAAACTTTTGCTCTGCAAATGGGGAACGGCGAAGAAGAGGGCGATCCAGTATGGCCACGGGAGGAGCTCGGACCCACCGGGGTCGAAGACATGACTCGCCTCCATGATCTGCACGAGGCTGCGCTTCTTTGGAACCTTAAACTTAGATACGAGCAAGGCCTTATATATACATATGCGGGGTCTATTCTAGTAGCCGTTAATCCCTATAGGCCTGTCGATTCGTTGTATGGATTGCAAACAGCTAGAAGGTAAACAATATATTAGTCTCCCTTTTAAATAAATATCATTGGAATAAAGGTAAGAACTATAAATAAAAACTTTACTCGCAGGTACCACGCAGCAGAGGCGTTAGGAGATCTACCACCACATCTTTTCGCAATCGCAGCAGCCGCGCGTGCATCTCTACCTCACCCGCAAGCTATTCTAATTTCTGGTGAATCGGGCGCTGGAAAAACTGAATCTACTAAATTAGCTGTCCAATTCCTGGCAGCTGTAGCTCCAGCACCGCCCGGTAGAGCTCCAGTCTCTGAGCAGATTCTTGAAGCGGCGCCTTTGCTTGAAGCTTTTGGCAATGCGAGAACGCCAAAAAATCATAACTCTAGTCGATTTGGTAAATTATTAGAACTTTATTTCAAAGATGGCGCTTTGGCCGGTGCTAGAGTAGCACATTATTTGCTAGAAAAATCTCGCATCGTTACACAGTCACCCGGTGAACGGAACTACCACGTTTTCTACGAATTGTTAGCGGGATTAGATGAGGAGCAGCGACGGTCGAGAGGCTTATTGACAGCTGAACATTATTTCTATTTAAATCAGGGCGGTGATTCTGGCGGTGCTGGCGCTGGTGCCGATTGGTCCGCTTTGTGTGGAGCCATGCAAGTTTTAGGAATAGGTGATTCTGAGAGAGAGGATATAATTAAAGTTTTAGCTGCAGTTCTCCATTTAGGCAACGTTTATTTCCATAGAAGACAGTTAAGGCACGGGCAGGAAGGTGTCCAATTAGGTGGAGGTGCCGAAGTGCGCTGGGCGGCACATTTACTTAAAGTACCTGCAGAAGAGCTAGCAAGAGCTCTCACGACAAGGGTAACAGCGGCCCGAGCGGAACGAATGCGATCTCCTCTGCCCATTGATCAGGCATTAGATGCCAGAGATGCTTTCGCCAAAGCACTATATTCGTCATTATTTAGTTGGCTTGTCTTTCGAATAAACTCGATAGTCCATCGTGCTGGATTACACGACGCTCAACGAATATCTCTCCTCGATATCTTCGGTTTCGAAGACTTGGAAGAGAATTCATTCGAGCAACTTTGTATAAACTTCGCCAACGAAACGCTGCAGCATTATTTTAATAAGCACATATTTAAGCTGGAACAGCAAGAATACCAAAAAGAAAGATTGGAATGGTCCAATCTCACGTGGAATGATAACTCACCAGGTATTAACTATTCATGACTATAGGTCAATGTATATTATACATTTAATAAATGTAGAATAAATTAAATTATTTATTTTAGTTATTCAACTGCTCAGCAAGAAACCGGTTGGTATCTTACACTTATTAGACGATGAAAGCAACTTCCCGCGAGCATCCGACGCCTCGTTTCTAGAAAAGTGCCATTACAATCATGCTCTTAATGAGCTGTATTCTAGGCCGAGGTTAGGAGCTAATGAATTTGGGGTAAGATATTTAAAGATATTTAAATAGGTTAATTAGATTAAGTTAGTTATAATAATATATACATTTTTTAGATAAAACACTACGCCGGCCAAGTCTGGTACAATGTCGATGGTTTCCTGGATAAAAACCGGGATGCGCTACGCGCTGATGTGTTAGAACTCTTGTGCAGCAGCGAAGTTCCTCTAGTAGCGGAAATGTCGTCGCAACTTCGTGCTCAGCATGATGCCAATAAGACTCTACCTCGAGGTGCTAATGGACGCTTTGTGACCATGAAGCCGAGAACTCCAACCGTTGCTGCAAGGTACAATAAATTTACATCTTATTAAAAAATAGTAACATCGTGGTAAATACAGTACTTGTAATACAATCGTTCACTAATGTAGAATGTCTGAAATACTACAAGTTCCTTCTATACCCAAATTCGTATAGCAATCCCAGTTTACACTTAAAAATGGACCAAGTTCATATGAACGATGAAAATGCTTTGTTTACCGGTATTTGTATAAGTTGTGCAGTCATCATCTTTATCCACGTATTTCATATGATAGGTTCTCGGACAGCCTACACCAGCTGCTTGAATCTATGTCCCGATGCAACCCCTGGTTTGTGCGCTGCATTAAGCCCAATACGGACAAGTCGCCCATGAAGTTCGACATGCCGTGTGTATTGGCCCAGTTGAGGTATACCGGTATGCTGGATACTATCAAGATCAGACAGATGGGGTATCCTATACGAATACCATTCCAAGCCTTCGTTGATAGATATAGGTGAGTTTAAAGAAAACGTTATTGCACATAAAAAATATATTCCCTTTATTATATATGACGACCTCCGTGGTCGAGTAGTGTGTACACCGGTTTTCATGGGTACGCCACTCCGAGGTCTCGGGTTCGATTCCCGACCGAGTCGATGTAGAAAAAATTCATTAGTTTTCTATGTTGTCTTGGGTCTGGGTGTTTGTGGTACCGTCGTTACTTCTGATTTCCATAACACAAGTGCTTTAGCTACTTACATTGGAATCAGAGTAATGTATGTGATGTTGTCCAATATTTATTTATTTATTTAATATTTAGGTCACCAAGAAGAGAAAATATAACATGTTAAATTTTTGACTGATAAATAATAATCTAAATACACGAATTTGAATATGGCATTATTATGCAGTAGATTTAGTTTACCATAACAATAGAAATCATTACCCAACAAGTAGATAGATTACTGAGAATTCTTCAAGTTAGTTTATTCAATTGAGATGTTGCAAAATTGGTTATAAGAATTAACATTAAAGTCTTAAAATAGACTAAAAGAGAAGCCAATTTTTCTTGACACGTTCTTTCAATTTACGTAATATCTTGCCAATGTGTGCCTTAAGCAATATAGATGCAGGCCTTATCAGTGAAGCAACTAAATAATGCACAATATTATAGTAATGTATACATATATTATTTCAGGTACCTTTTGAAGGCGATGCCGGCTCGTTCGACGCCCTATAGAGAAATATGTAACTCCATACTCGCCGAAATGCCACCAACTGGGGCAGGTATGTTTTATCAAATAATTTGATTTTTACATATAAAAAAACACCTGGCGGTTTGTCATGACGTGACGTGCATTCAGCTGTCATGAATAAAACTTCATTAGTATAAAAAAATGTTATGACACTGTATGTTACAATAATAGCAACTATTTATATAAGTTATAGTTGTAGTATATATAAAATATTAAAATAATATATGTATATAAAAATAAATACGTTATCAGCTCGTTACAAGGTTAGGTTACGTTACGTTACGTTACGTTTGTAATTTTGACATTTTTAGGTTGAGCCCACATAATATAATATTTATTCATATTATGTATAATATACTATCATATTTTTTACGTTTTGAAATATCGTAATTAATACAACCACTCACTAAAATAAATGTATAAATAACCTCTATCTTTTAATTTAATGTGATGATGACAATGTTGTCCGAACTAATTTCCCAAAAGAGGTAAGGAAAGTTGAAATAAAAGGTTGGATTGTAATTATTATTTACTTTTTTGACATCGAAAATGACAATGCATCGCGTTGACTAGGATTATCTTTTTGTGAAATTTTATTTTTACATGCAATAGCTTTTATTAATAACAATAATTTCCGCCTGGCCGAATTTTGGCGACGGTACCAATGTTTGGTGGAATGTGCAGGACATATAATTCACGGTTTGTGTGTACAAACATAGGTGCACTGTCTTTTACCTCACTCATATATGCGGAGAACTAGATCGGAATATATACTCGGTATAGAGACATCATACTCAGGATCCTCGCCCTAATATACTTTCAAAAGAATGAGATTATAAAATGGCCAAGTATCTAGTTAGTCACTAGACCAATGGCAACTACAGGCACTGACAGTAGAGCAATTAACGTAAATGACGAACGACGAAGAAGAGAAACGTTTAATCGTATCACTGTTACATGATATTTAGAATTTACGATAGTTGAATTTAATTGCCCGAACAATTAATACATCGACTAAATTCATCATCTATTAAATATTTTATCAATATAATTATCGTACAATTAAGGTTCAGTCACAAACGGATAGTCGAACTAACATGTTGAAAGTAACTAAGAAAATGAAATGGAAATGTTTTAAGAAACGCAGCTACAGTTACAGGGCCATGATATTAAGTAAGCGTTTTTGCGTTAGCTATTGTATATACCGAACGAATTTCCAATTAGTATATCTTTACACACCCGCATTTTTTTTATTTTCTTCTAATTTTTATCTATTGTAGTGGGCGCAGACTTCCAGCTGGGAGCGGCGCGAGTGTTCGTGCGCGAAGCGCTACATCGCGCGCTAGAACGTGCGCGTGCGGACAAGCTACGTGATGCGGCCACACTGTTGCAGGCGCGCATCAGGGGATATCTAACTAGGTATCAGTTGTGCCATTTACTAGATTAGTCTATATAGACTTCTTCGACTGAATTAGATGCTACTGCTAATTGTTATCAAAAGACTTATCCGTACCCGATTCTTTGATTTAAAGTATTATTTCTTTTTTATTTCGAAGTGAATAAATGATATAATACGTTCGTACGTTTAAAAGTGTATACAACTCACTAACATAACCAATCGTTTAAATCAACGATTAAAATGTATAATAGTCTCAATTATACAGTAAGTGTCGTTAATTCAGGAAACATTACGACCAAATGCGCGAGTCGGCCGTTCGCATCCAGTCGTGGTGGAAGGGCGCCCGCGAGCGGCGCCGCTTCGTGACGGTGCGGCGCGGCGTGGTGCGCGCGCAGGCGCTGGTGCGCGGGCGGCGCGCGCGGGCGCGGGCGCGCGCGCTGCGCGAGCACACGCGCCGCCGCCTCGAGGCCGTGCAGGCCGCCGCCAAGTTCGTCGCTCTCTTTTCTCTTCTAGCGACCCATATTATACAAGTTTTTGCTCGGTTGAATCCTCCCAATTTCATTTTGTATAAAATTAAATTTCAAATGGCGAGATGTTGATTAAAAAATTCAGAAATACTAATAAAATATTCTTTCGACACGCGATTTTATGTATTTAATTGTGTACCTTATTTAATTGTAGACGTCGTGCAGCGGAACAGAAGGCTAAAGCTGAGAGCATGCAGGTGTTGGAGGTGCCTGCCGAGTTAGCGTTCATCTTGTCGAAGATCGACGAGTGGCAGCCTCCTCATACGGACAAGAATATCACGAAAGTAAGATTCCTTTTCCATTAATGATTACAAATATATTTTGCAGATATTTTAGTCTTGCAACGTTTTCTAACACTGTACGTAACATATTTTTCCAGGTTTCGGGTGACGTGTTCGCGGAAGAAGAGCGAATCCAGCTGCCTGACTTACAGCAATTCGCTTTTGCCAAATTTAGCTCCGTGTATTTCGCGGACGGCGGGCAACTCAGTCCGAAGAAACATCCCATCACTAAACCATTCTTATCAAAAGCGGCTGTTAGGTATTTGTCGCAATTATAAATATATATATAAAGCTTATTAATATCAGTTTTGTTATAAGTGTGTATATATTTCAGGGACCAAGATTTCAACGACGCCGTGGCAATATTCAAACTCATACTGAGATGGTGCGACGAGTCGGCCGCTGGGAATGAGGCGAGACAGAAGGTACGACTTAAACAAATCATTTACTGCGGAGTAAATTTTTATCGATGCTCGATTATCGGATAGTACTATAACGCTCGGTGATAATCGTACCGACATGCGAGTATATATATAGTGGACGCGTCGCAGGTGCTGGCGGATTACATCGCGTCCCGTGGGCTGTGCTCGCGCGGGCTGCGCGATGAGATCCTCGTGCAGCTGGTCAACCAGGCCGCCGGGGACTCGCCCGCCGCCCCACGCGTGCTGCGTCTACTGGCACACTGCCTCGCCGCCTTCCAGCCCGGACCCGCGCTGCACAAGTACGAGTCATCCTTTCCATACGCTTCACAAATGTAAAGGTGTCACAATAAAGGCACCTAGCATGCGGCCCTCCTCCACTTTTGACCCGGAATACAGCTATCTGATTTCGCCAGGTACCTCGTGCGGCTGATATCGGAGCTGGCGACGGGTGCGGAGCGCTCGCGGCTGCTGCGCCTTCTGTGCGGAGGGGGCGTGGGCAGCGCGGGCTCGCGCCGGGCCCCCCCCACGCTACTGGAGTGGCGCGCGCAGCGGGAGCACGCGCGGCCCGCTCTGCCGCTCCGGCTGTACGACGGTCGGTAGCGAATCTGTTATCTAGCCGCACTTGACTCGCTCGGATCGGTGCAGTATATACGATCGTCTCGTGCGCAGAGTCCGTGCACACGGTGTGCGTGGAGCCGTGGACGACGTGCGAGCGCGCGGCGGCGGGCGCGCTGGCGGCCGCGGGCGTGGCGCGCGGCGCGCCGGGCTGGTCGCTCAGCCTGGAGCACCAGGGGCAGCTCACCGGTCAGTACTCTACTCGTATAGATCGATACTCATGTATTCATTCTATGCTTATGCTTGTATATGATGATATTTACTGTAGGCCTCTGATCAAAATGTAAACAAAACTTAACGCGTACTTGTTCCCGTGTCAGAGTGGGCCGGTTGCGAGTATGCACTGGACGCGGTGGGCGAGGTCGAGACGTGGAGTGCGCTGTGGACGCCCCGTAGTGAGGCCCTGCGGGCCCCCGCCTCGCGTGCTGGTGCCCCGGCTACGCGATCGGGCCCCCCTGCGCCACCACCTCGCGCACCCCCACCCCGCACGCCCGCAGCTGATGACCGGCCCCAGGTCAGATGAGTACTCCAGATACAAATTCTCGAATATATCTATTACTTTGCTTTTATCTTACTTCTATAAAAATATCTATTAATATTCTAAAGTTTTGTCGAATTTTAAATTCAATTCGATCTTACATCTTTTTTTTATTTACGTTTTTTTAAATAAAATATTTTCAATAAGGTCCCCCCGCCGGAACCTCCGAAATCGCGTTCGCCGAGCATCCAACGCATGCTCCAAGACTCTATCGAAGAAAACATATCGGAGTACAACTGGAAGATGGAAAGAGACGAACCACGCACTTTACCTAAAATCACCACAGAATATTCCAGAAAGATATCGCACGACATACTCTCCCGAGAATCGGCTTTGAACGAGCGCTACTTCGAGCAGCAATCCGATAAAGTTCGAAGCAGATCGCTGGATAATCTCCTAGGCGATAACCCTGCGCCTCAGCCCACTAAGTTCGCTGATCTAGGGTTGTCACAATCTCGTCTGAACGACCGCTACCACTCCGTGGAGCGGCTCGGAGGCGCGCCCAGTGTGTCGAGCAGCAAGGGCATGGAGGCCGAGTACGGAGCCAGCCGCGGTCAGCAGTCGCGATACATCAAGTCGCAGTACGCAGGCAAACGGGCGCCGGCCGGCTCACAGTCCAGCAGGGCTTATATAGAAAAGAGCTCAGAATTTGGAGGAGTGAGGTAAGAATCTAATAGCATTAAGTTAATTCGAATTTCAGAATTCGGCGGCAAATTACCTTAATAAAATTTAGTATCGATAATATTAATTATAAAAACAATATTTTCACTAAGATTATTAGTGATTAAGTTTAGACTATTCTATACTAACGGCAATCTAAACGAAATAAAACAAAACAATCTATTTTTGTAATCCTCAGATCATCCGCAATGTCCGACACATCGGAAGCTCCGAGCTTGGCGTCCCACGTGCGGCGAGTACGCGTCCCAAGCCAGGCCTCCGACGTGGACCAGTTCCTGGACGACTTGTTTTCGCCCGTCCTGGATCCCAACATCGACGAGCTGTCTGACGCGCGCTCACTGGCCGCCAGCATAAAGGGGGGCAGAGATTACCGTGACTTCATTGATGACGTCCTTAGCTGCGCCTACACCGAACAGATAGACACTCTGAACAGACTCGAGAGCATGACGACGCTCATCAAAGGTGGCGGCCAAGAAGATAGTGGCAAAACGAGCAGAAAGGAATCTAACGTAGACTCCATGGATGACTACATTACGAATCTTTTTGATCCAATATTTATGAACGACAGCTTAAAGAGATTGACAGATGGTGAGGGACTCTCTGGTGCCATAAAAGGAGGTGGAGCGACGCCGAGAACTTCAGGCGCAAACACGTCCGCCCTCAGTTTCGGTGCTATATCTTTGCCGCCTTCGATGCCAGCTATGCCAGCGACTCCCGAAGCGCTGGCAGCGGCACTAGGATTACATTTACCTCCACCGGGCACTGTAGACATTAACGCCTACCATCAAAATCTGCAGCGAGCATTCCTTCAGAATGCGATGGCGCAGAACCTTCAAATACAGCAGCAGTTACTGGCTCAAAATCAAGCTCTACAAACTCTACTGGCCGGTCAGGTGGTCGAATCGACTGATTCTGCACCAACGTCACCTGTGCGATCGTCAACGGTGGTACACGCACAAATCCATTCCCCTCCAAGAAATTCCGTAAAATCAAGACGCGAGTCAAATGAAAGTACTTCTATGGGAGCGCCGCCTCCGCCGCCGCCACCCATGCCACCCCCGCTGCACGCCATGGACCCGTCGGAGGCCCGGCCCTTTATGGATCCCTACGGACGTGCGAAAACCGTCCGAATAGGAAAATGGAGGTGGCCTCCGCCCAAGGACGCCGTCGGACAAGACACGCCACAAGACTTTACTAAGTTTAAAATGCGCCAGATACAACGGAGAATCACACCACAAGCGCAATCTAACGGCATCGAACACGAGCCGCCTCGAGGGCGTTCGCGCTCGGAGGCCTCGCCCGGAATTGACTGGGAGGAGTTCGAAGTGGACGGCCACTCCTCTTCCCCCAGGGAGCCCTCGACCCAGAGGACGGCTCGACGGAGTTTCGAAATCGGTGCACAGAGACCATCGCCCGGGAGCGTAGGAAAGCTCAAACTGAGCTCCGAAATGAGACAACGGTTGGAACGTGTCACCGCCAACCACTCCGTCCGTAGCACGTCGTCGGCCGCAGAGACTCCGCGGACGATCAACAAACTGGAGGACACGCGGAAACTGATGCTCGAGCGACAACTGGGTGGCGCCGGCCGCTGGGATGCACCACCACCCCCCCTGCCACCCGCGCCGCCCGGCCCCGCACCCCCGCCGCCCGTGGCGCCTCCCTCACCCCCCGACGACCCGGCCCCGCCGCCGCCCGCGCCCGACGCCTCTTCCACCTTCGCACAGCTACGACGAGACCGCGACACCTTCGGCGTGCACCAGAACAGGGAGGCCGACGACCGACACGCTTTTCTGGCTAACTGGAGTTCGAGACGAAAGGAGGACGATGAATCCGTTCAGGGCGATGATTTGGCATCCCGTTTCTTGACCGCCGATCGTCGGGATCGAAGAGTGAAAGACGATTGGGGGGAGGACTCGGATATCAGAATTAGCTACGACGACGACAAAGGCCGAGTGGGAAGAGACGAATGGGATTCCGAATCGACAATGGACAACAGGCGAGATATGCGTGATATGCGTGATAATTATTCCGGCAGAGATGCATCCGAAATATATGAAATACATCCCACGAGGGCCGAGAGGAGGAAAGACGATAACGACATGGAAGAGAATTATGAACGCAAGCGTTCCTCTACTATGTTCGACGATTTCGAGCGATACGACGCTAGAAAAAATTCTCGAGATATGCTCATGGGCCGAGCGAGAGAAAGTCCACGATCCGATATCATGTTTCCATCGGACAACGCTGACACGCTAAAGAGAACCGAACGGCCGACGTTCAAAACCCACATGGCACAAAAAGAAAGAGATAGGAAGTTAGAAGCGGAGAGGCGACAATCGGTCTCGACCCACGTCACGGATAAAACCGAACACATCGAACGTACGTATTAAACGTTTAATCTCGT
Source organism: Vanessa atalanta (assembly GCF_905147765.1). NCBI lineage: Eukaryota > Metazoa > Arthropoda > Insecta > Lepidoptera > Nymphalidae > Vanessa > Vanessa atalanta. Next base: position 625,357 of record NC_061878.1, read on the forward strand.
CATGTCTCACTACGTCGATAAGTATCGTCGAAACTATAACGCTGTACGCATGTACGCTCAGGTGACGCGCCGGCACCGGCGGTCCTGCTGCCGTCCGATCGAGCGTTCCTCACATACTCCCGCGTGCCGTGGAAGCTGCGCGTCCGCAAGGAGGTGTTCACGCCCCTGGAGACGTACAACGAGCCCGCCATACTGGAACTGCTCTACGCGCAGGTGAGTCGACGCCTCCCCGAGCCGACGGCGCCCGGCCGATCGGCGGCCTACAGTGGAGCTGCCCGCAGATCGTGCACGACGTGTCGAGCGGCGTGGCGTCGCTGCGGCTGAGCGCGGCGGAGCGGCGCGCGGGCGCGGCGTGGCTGCGCGCGCACGGCGCCGGCCGCCCGCCGCGCCGCCAGGCCGTGGACATGGCGCGCGAGTGGCCGTTCTACTTCGCGCGCCTGTTCGCCGCGCGTCTGCCGCCCGGCGAGAGCGCCGTGTTGGCCGTGTCGCACGCTGCCGTCACCGTAGGGGTCAAAGGTGCGGGACGTTTTAGTCGAATTCATACATTTCGAACTTTTGATCGAATACCACCGATGGAGGTCGATATTCGGAGACGTGTGTACGAGCGCGGTGTGCGCAGGCGCGGGAGGGCTGGTGGTGCGGCGGTCGCTGCCGCTGGGCTCGCTGCGCGCGTCGGCGCCCACGCCGGGCACGCTGCAGCTGTCGCCGGCCCGCGACGCGCCGCTGACGCTGCACGTGCCGCTCGCGCACCACGCGCACGCGCTCATCGCTGAGTTCGTGTTGCAACACTCGCAGGTACGTGAGTTGTCTTATTATTTTAATATGTTCCTTTAAAGAGTTCGAAATGGAACTGATTCGAGTTGCGAGGAGTAAACGACAATGTTTATATGACACTGTGGCAACCCGTATGTCCGACCGCTGGGCAGAGGGGTTTTGTAACTTGTGCGGAACAAGCTCAACGTTATTTTTAAAACCATATACCTTAAAATATACAACTTACAAGTAATTTTCTGTGTAGACTATTAGAAAACTACAAACATCTACAACATATATATTTAATTTTTTTTTAGTTGTCATAAAACAACTGTAGCTACGATAACGTCACTCTGGAAATTGATGGTACTCCTATTACATACATATCGGTGAATACGTTTTCAGGTGAAGACCTGTATGAGTTAATTAAATATAAATTGCAAATCATATTTTCGAAATATTTTATCTTAATAGTTATTTGAAGTAACCGTAATGTATTGTTTTTCCTTTTTTTTATATTATCGCGACAAAGTGTAGCTGGATTTCGATACAGTTAGTCGCATTCGACGTAGTTTTTAAAGTTGAAGAAAGTAATCTGGAACAAGAAATCAAACAAAAGCGAAATTTTTCAGGTACTTTGAAAAGACCGTAAATATAAAAATATTATTTATATTTTTTCGAATATCTTCAGTCCTCTAAGAATTTAATCAATTTTTTTTTAAATCTTGATGAACTCTACCGAACGTGTGTTGCGGATCTAAATCGATTGATTCTTTCTTGTGATATTGTACTACAAAAAATATATAAACATACGTTGCCGGTTGTCAGGCTAAAATAAATATTCTGATTTTATTCATAGGCCAATTTTTACAAACTGAGAAGTCAAAACCACGTAGTGACTTAATATTAACTTTAAGAGAAGTTATATGTAACGTCTACATTACTTTTCATATCGTAAAAATACTTTATTCTGTTTTAATATTGACGAAAAACGAGTTTAGCAAGAAAAGCAGATACGATAAAAGTTTCACAATTTTATTGCCGCTTAATTTGTGTTTCAATGTACGGTGTACATTCGAATTACGAAATAATTAATTTTATCAATGCTCAATTATGGACTTCATACAGGAAGACAAATAATTCATTGATCTAATATATTAATATAAAATTAATATATTATTTAATATGAGAGTTACGGGATCAGCCCCGATCCCTTTGGTCTAGTATCGTCCACGAACCTGAACACAGACTTTTATTTTTACATATTTTTTTATAAAATTGACGCGTATTAACTTTTTCAAAACAAGCACACACACACGCACAGAGACACACTTTTAACTCCTATTTTAAAAAAAAGTGTTCTTGATCGAATATCACACCATTAGTAAATTACGCAGATATTATAGTTTCTACACAAATGAGTTTTTTTTTTGTCATATAGGTAGGCGGATTAACAAAAACCACTTACTGTCAGGTTCCACCAACCTTGGGAACTAACATGTTTTATCATTTATGCCTGTATTTATACTGGCTCACTCACCCTTAAAACCGGAACATACAAAATTAAGTATTTATATTTGGTGCTAGAAAACGTGATGAAAGGGTGGTGAATACCTAGACCAAAACCTCTAGTACCTGAAGCCTTAGCACCAAGAGAAAGAGTATCTCTCCCCATGGCGCCCGTTACTTTCTCTCAGACCAAGGAATGCAGGCTCTTGTAATGTTCTTCGGAACTTCGAGCGTCAATGGCTCAAATATGTATGTACTACTAGGCAATCTACGTGTAAGCATTAAAAACGCGTGAAGTGCACAAATGCTTCTCACTTCTTCTCGGCAGTTTCTAAAACGCTTCAGTCGTCTAGTCTCAATTACCGCTCGCATTCACCGCTTTTCTTCCTAAAAACTATATCTGCGCAGCCAATCGTGACTAATTACTGACTCAGATCGCCCGTATTGTTATCGGGCCTATCTTTGAAGTCTAATATGATTAGATACTTTTATATAATCAAGACTGCATAATAAAAAGCAGAGTATTAGCGAATATATCTATTTGCTCAGATATAATCTTAATTAATAAATTAGGAGCCGTTTTTTGCCTAACTAGCAAAACTGCTATGCCAATATTTATAACAGATGATGCCGCGTGCTTCAAAGTTTTAATATAATATATAGTATATTCTTATCTGCACTTTACAAATAGACCCCCGCCCCGCGCTTATTTAAATTTAGACTTGTCTATAATAGTAAATTTCATCTTCTTGTCTGTCTCCATTTTGCATCTCAACCAAAGGTCGCGGTTTCATATCAATGGGAGCACCACGGAATCAGTCGTCTATTTATAATGCTCTCATACTCATAATAGGAAATCAACATATTTCGAAGGAGATTCTGACTCTTTTGTAACTGTAATTAAGTAGACCTGTAGGGTATCCTAGCTTACACACGATACAGTACAGCGACTTGCAATTTTGAAATCTTTCGCCTCACTTTCCTGTAATCTGTAGGAACAATTTTGTGAAAAGGGATGGAAGTTTGTATCAGGAAGTTATTCGATTTGACCAATGAGCGCGCGCGATGCTGGAGTAGGCCAATAATACCAATCCATTTTCAAAGAAGATTTAATCTTAAAGATGTTTATTTCGAAGGTAAGATGTCAGTTGCCATAAATAATATGTGACTGCTGTGACGCTTGTTTCTTTTACCTTAACACAAGAATGGTATTTACAAATATTAAGAGGTTTTCAGATCTTACTTAAGATTTATTTGGTTATATTATAGATTATATATTTATTAGAATATTAATGTAATATTTTTCCTTTTCAAGACACCGTCTTTATTTTAACAGTAATTAATTATTTTAAAATGTAAAACTAAATAGAGCTTGTTTTATATTCCACAAAATCTCATTTCGCCATAATTAGCTATTCAATTTATTTCCTCATTAGTAAGTAATTGATACAGTTACATTAACAAGGTACACATGTTCACGATGCGTTAAAGATTATGTACATAGTGTTGTAGATGGATATGAAAGAAAATAAAAAAAAAAAAAAAAAACAATTTTTTTTATACAAAAAATACCTAAAAGGTTTTTTTAATGTAATTAATTTTATGTAGTAAAATAATAAATAAATATTTGGTGTAACTCTACGCTTTCATCGAATTAAATAAATATTAAATACTCCTTATTAAGTAACATGGTAACATCACTAGCGAACTCCTATAATCTTAATTAATTATCAAACTGATAGTTATAAATTTTATACAGAACATTGCTAGAATCGGTCCCGTTAAATTCCGGTATACTGACCGTGAACACACTGAAATGTTACTCTGTGGTCGAAAGTCTGATTACCTAAGAGTGGAAAAAGTTTAATTATGTATTACATGAAGTATTTTTTCTATTTATAATTCTAAAAACTAAGTGTTTACTAAATTTAGAACCAGTTCCACCAAATCGATTGAGATGATATTTTGCAAATAGTTTTTGCACTATTGACATATTGACATATTGATAATATTTAAAAAAGGTATTTTGAATAATGCTTTCAAATACTTAGTTAAAAAGAAAGATAATTATTCCTAAGCGAAACTCGTCATGATTATAGGATAAGAGACGCCTGAAAGCTGCAAAACCAGTCTTATTAAGAGTAGAAATTTATTTATTGCTAACTAACACTATTTAGCGCTATATCAAACTGTATAATTGTCAAGAAAAGTTAATTTATTATCAACGATACTATTAAAATCAATACGCGGGCCACGGACACAAGAAGTGTCAACTCTACCATAAAATTATATTAAATTTACAGAAAACCTAACATTTTATTGTCTTGGTTCAGGATTTGTTGCTAGGACCTCAAATTCTGTAGCGTTATAATCTAGCCACTAGACCAACAAGGCAAAACGTAATTTCGAAAATACTCGTCCATTTTTCTAATTTATTTTAAAAATAACTGAATTGAATTTATCATTCCAAAGGTGTCGTGAATACTAAAGATGGAAGACCTTCGTCAAAACGCGGTACTTATACAAATATTAATATTCATACACTAATTTCGAAGTATTTTTTTGTAAAAAATTAACATAAATATTTTCATACTTTCCCCTTAAATTTAGAGCAGCTGATAAAATAAAATCTACATAGTAAATTTCACTATTATGATGAGTAATGAAAAATTATTAGACCAGCAAATCTATTCATTAAATACAACAGTGCCATTTTACTGATGAAACCTCGGATTAATTCATAAAAACGATAACTCTATGTTGCTATAACTCTTGTATTTAAATTTTTAAAACTTACGACGTTTGTCAATAAAGAAATAATTTAAAATTGTCGGAAATTTATTAGACTTAACTGCAAGGACACTCGTTTTATACTCGGTTCATATTACGCTGTCCGCTTACAGATTTATAAAAAAAATATAACTAAAAGGCTCTTTAGAATCCTGTGAAAATAAAAATATTTATGTTATTTTGTATAGATTAGACCATTATTCGGTTAAATAAAATTAAACTTTCGGTTTCTTTAGCACGTCTACTTATTTCAAGGAGGCTATTATGACTTATATTTTGCTTCGATCGTGATGATTGACAATGTTATATAATAGAAAAGTAAGTCTTTAAACAGAACGCTGCTCAAATGCGGGTTGAAACATGGCAGAATATGTGTATTCATAGACATTTTATTACACACGGATTTGAGTCGTATCTAACATTCACATGTTTAAGCAACTCAACCATCAAATTAATATAAATTAGAATCGATTTCATCTAAATTTCGCAGAAATCACCGAAGTCGTTATATAAAACTCAATCGTCGTAAGAAGTAAATAAATTTCCTTTCCTTACATCATGTAGCGACGAGTAACAACATCCGGTATAAAGCGGGGACGTAAAAGGAACTAATCGTAGCAGAGAATGCACGTCAACCTTACACTTGCGAACGTTTCAAAAGTTATGTTCTCTGATTTCAATCATAATTATTGACATTTGAATAATTTTCCGTAGCACATCATTCATGTGTAGAAATGCAGATATAGAGCACTATCGTAATAGTATACACGATCTGTTCACTATAACCTTGAAACACGTCGAACCCATAACTAAATGTCCGAAGGCATCAATCAAAATGTCAACACAGAAGAGCTTTCCAAACCCCATAGCGCTACTGTCCGCGTTCGACGCGCAGTCGAACCGTGACCGCGCACCCGCGCGCACTATGCAGCGGCCGCGCCTCACCGCCGCGATGCGCGACAACTGGCGCCATTTACAGCGCGTTTACGGCCTAGAAGTCGAAGACGATTTCTCTCCTCCCCGACGAGCTCCCAGTCTCGACTCGCTAATAAACTCCTCGGAAGGCGCCGCATCCAGTGCCGATGCCTCCGCTCCCGAAGATTCCGATTCGGGAGCGGATACCCGCGACCCAGAACCCGTACGCCGCAAAAACCCCGAACGTAAAAAGTGCCCCCAAAGTTTCTCGTCCTCCTCCAGCGGTCACATGGAGACGATACACGAAGAGACTATGGAACCCAAAGTGTCTGTGAAAGAAATTCTAGCAAGGTTCGAGAATTTAACAGAAAAGACGGATATTGTTCAGGTAAAATTGTTGCTCCTGAGTGTTGGATGTAATCGAGCAAGTTCAGTGGTGTCGGCATATAATAAGTATAATGGTAGAACTTAACCATAAATAATCATACGCACGTATTCTTACTTGTATGCATACGAAATAATATCTAATAGTAAAATAATTTCACAATGATTATCACAATTATTTTCTTATTTTCCACTTGTGTTATTGTTTCGTAACAAACCTACACCATACACTTCTGTATAATAACTATGCAAAACTAATTCATACCAAAAACAATTATTAGTTATTTTATACGTGGATGCAAAATAAATATCGTAACGAGTCTGTTAACTGGTGTACCAAACGAAGATCCAAATGACTGATATAGAATCTCTTGGTCAAATACCTAAACTAATAAACGTATGTAATCGATTACAAATTTACTTATTTCATCAAAATGTTTTATTATCTAGAACCTACGTTGTACTGACGAATGTGGACAATCCCTAATTATTTAACCATTACTCAGTCACCTGACACGCAAGTATTCGTAAACGTGACCCTTCACGGGTCAAGGCAAGCCGCTCATTTAACGATAATTGTGATAACCGCTTAGGATAGGAGTTAACTAAGAATTATACCATGCGTAATATAAGAATATCTAATTGATAAATCAATTGATAATACTTCTCTCATTCAATTAATTGTGGTGGAATAAATACGATTGTCATTTTTACGTAACAAATTTATATAACATTAATATTATTGTACACAAGAACTGTCTCAAGTAAAAGTAAAAAATAAGTAAAATAAAAAACGGCTCGATATATCATATTACTAATATATACATTATGTAGATTATTAAACGTCCAAGAGTCACGTTTGTAATATATCTATACTTTAATATTAATAAAGTAATTTAAGGCTTCGTACGCAACGTTTGTTCCACATAACTTTTACATTGATTTACATGTTTTTTTTACTTTTATCTGTCGTAAGATTGTGACATTATTTCAAGTGTGTAAACACAACTTTAGTAACAATGGTTATAGGAAATAATTTCTTAATAATACCACGCGCGGAAAGTGAAAAAAAGTCGTCACACACAATGTGTTCGAGTGCTTTGTAGAGAAAGTTAACTTTAATATTCATGTAAGAGCATTACATGTAAGAAGAAATCATAATCCGCGTTGGAACATCAAAACTATAGACTTAGCGATGAAATGAGCAATCCATCTTATAAATAAAACAACTCTTTCTAGAAAGTTATCAAATGATTCGAATAACTACAAAATGTTGATAACGATGTCGACTGAATGTCAAAATCAAAATCACTCAAACTTACAACTTTAAAATAACCAAAATAGCCTTGAATTCGGTACGGCTTTGTATGATAGTGATGTTATCGACGTTAAACTAATACAATTCGTCACGTCGTCGACCAGGTGACAATTGCCTTGCGGGAATCGGAGCGTACTTCCGTTTCCTAATGTTATGGTACACGCCAATCCGTGTGAATATACGTGTAATACAATGAGAACTTTGTGAATTGTGACAAATGTGCATTCATCGATCCCCAAAATGACTACATTCCCTGTAGTGTAATTATTCTACGAGTTGAATTACGCATGTTTAATTACCGACGCGAATGTCGAGTGGCATAGTTCATTGGCAATTAGCGTCTAAAATATTCTAAAATAACAGTGCACATTAATGCGTTGGTAAAATGATGGTAAAGTGATGGAACTGATGGTCAGTTGGTCTATTTGTAAGTCTGCTATGTTTAGAGGGAACCTAAATCAGAGTTAATATAATCATATTCATAGTATACACGATATTTTATAAGATATTAAATGTAAATCGGGTATAAAAACCAACTTGAAACTCATTTTCACCAATGTAATTACATTTTCATTTTTTTTTTATCCAATATGTTATTTATCCTGCACGGAACTCCATCTACACTAACTCCATATACAGACACACAAAGTAACATTTCGATGCTTGAATACGCATAACTGACTGCTAACTAACTACTGTGGTACTAACCACATATAGACAGCTGGTCCGTTTGTTTGTCAACCTGCCATTATTATATTTATTAAGGAACAATATTTAATTATCAAAATAATTATTAATTAAAAAATATCAATTATTAATAAAAAGTTTCATTATTGTTTGTATCGGATGTGATTTGTAAATGTATATAAGAATTCTGTTAATTACGAAAAATATATCTATATAGTCTACATAGAGTCGATTGCTCTTTAGTAGGGCAATGTCTACGGTTTGCAAGATCCCAGAAACCGTTAAAATTACCTCTATTGAAAAATCTATACATAATATATTGTTAGGGAACGTTTGTGTATTAAATATAGGCTTTAGATATAATGTAGATTTATACCGCAAGAAATCCAAGTGGTTTTTACGTTTCTTGTAATATAACTAACGCATAGTTAGAATTGGAATAATAGATCTCACCGTTACATCGATTAGGAACAAAACGAGACATCGATTTACGTATCGAGAATAGTAATAGATGTCCACAATCATAATATTTGCGTTGTCGTGATTAAGTATTAAGTTATCGTGATAGAGGTACGTGCAAATATTTAACTGAAATTTCAATGGAAATTATATATTTTGTGCTATTCATACAAGGAATATAGGCAACTATATTCCTTGAATGTCACAATGTAATAACAATTTGAATAGGCTATAGGCTTGTTTTGATGATTATTGGTATAATACTCGCTATATTGGTATAAGCTCGAATCGAGAGCCGTTGGAGCAGAAAAGTTTTTGAGTAGCGACCGGAAAACGCAACGTGGATTGACGATTTTGTGAGGGTCGCATTAAGCCGCTGGGTAGCGCAAACTCGGCCGTTGTGGAGATCCTTTGACTGGCTGATTGATACCTCTACTGGCGAGCGCGACAAAATTATTGTAAACATAAAATAAACACATGAAAACTTAACTTATAACTCTGCTGATCAGAACGCGAGGTAAAACTTTTAGATCGAATTCGAGTGCAAAGATTCTATGTAACGTTCAAAATGAATCGTTATAGGAACCATATTGGTCCGAAAATCAGCCTCAGATCACATTGAATAGATTATTCTCTCATGTGCGAGTAGTTATCGTGAGTTTGATTGCTGTCCGTTCGACATGGACGCTTTGAACGCACCGATCCGTGGTTCCCTTTTGTACCATACACATGACACGTGTTTGGGTGTAATGTATCCTATTTATTGTTTAGTTTGACTAGTTCTCGCTGGTATTGCTTTGTGCAAGCCCGTCTGGTTAGGTACGGGTGGTACCTACCTATATATGTACATAGGTTATTATTTATTACAGCGAGGGCTTACGACGAGGGGTAACGACTTACCAACAGGTGGCATCTGTCAATCATAGCTGTCACGCACACCAAGATAATTCAGTTTTTTCTTATACTTTCGTGGCATTAGTTGAACGGAAAATATTCTGCGAATGTCACGTATAAAAGAGATGATACAAATCATGAAATTAATCATTTCCAAATTTTAAATTATTTAATGAAAATTAGTAGAAACTATGTAATACAACCGTAAATATCTAGAACAACATGATAATTAAATGAATTATAAATAAAACAACAATAATAATTATAATTTTAATTCATGTCTTCTGTTTTTTTTAATATTTAACAAAAAGGGACAATATTAAAGTCAGAAGAAATTTCATGTTTACTGAACGTTGAATGTCACAGAATATAAAGAATATTGATACTTAAAATTAAAAAAAAATATGATAAAAAATATTCAACCTACGTCTAAGCCGCATTTTTGTAACTACATTTATATGTATACAGGGGCTAGTGACGTCCTCGACATTATCCATATCATTTTTCCCGCCATTTTTCTGTCAAAGAAAGCGTTCGGATAATTTTTAATACAACCGCACAGGGCGCATCACACGAGTGCCGTAATTGACAATTTCATTTTAATCAAGTAATTGCCGCTCGAACGAGAGCGTGACTGCTCACTTTCGACTACGCTAATAAAGGCTTTGAAGTACCAATCGATTCATTAACGTGCCTATGTGGCCAACTATATAGTATAATTACACAAGGGACATAAATATAAATCATTTTTGAAGTGTCAATATTTCGACTCCAACCTCCATTTCTGAAAACTGCGAGAAGAAACAGCAAGAAACTCGCATAGTTGCTCTTTTAAATAAGCAGTTTTACGATTATGTTAATTTTTACAATTACTGTTTAAAACATCAAAGGATCCTTATCCAAAAACTATTATTTTAATGAATACTAAGATTTATCTTATTATATAACCGTATACCCTGTGCAAGGGTAACAAGTTTTTCTATTTCTTGTATTAATAGTAAGTATAACGTCTTAGATCGACGATAGTGATATCAGAAATAGTTTACACTTTTTATCATATCAATGTCTGTAAGTGAAGGTGACCAAATGAAGCTATAAAAAAAAGTATTAAAAGTTTTTTATTAAACATATGACGTCTCACTCACGTCTCAGGTCTGTATAATAAGTAAAGTCATTTATTTTTAAATAAAACGCTCTCTTCTCGCTTATTATATAACAATATTATAAACTTTTAAACATTATGAACTTATATTGTACACTTGAAATTTAAAATGTATATATCTATTAATTATCTGTGGCAATAATTTTTCATTAATTCACATTCGTTTTTGCAATGGCAGCATTATTATTTATGTTCAGGGTTCTATTAAAAAGTTAACAAGTAATACGAAAGTTTAATTACTTGAATTACGGAAATATTTTCACGGGTTTAAAATAAAAGACAAAAAGAAGATAAACAGAAACATAAAATTATGATATATCTCATATAAATAAAATGTAACAAAAAAATAAATTTATTTAACAAGTAGACATACAAAAAATATACATGGAAATGGTGTTTACAAGTAATAAATAAAGCTAGATCGCGTGCAGCAAGGCCAACTTCAGTAAAGACAGGCAAACTGATGGCTTTACGTTATAAGCCACATCTTCCGTTCACCGAGCACAGTCATTGTTAGCGAAACAATATTGTGCAGCAAGATACAATACCATATATATAAAACAAGATGGCGACGATAGATTCTGTTTAGAATTATATTACAAAGTAATTTGTAAGAGAAAACAAGTAAATTTTACACATAACAAAGTGAGAACATTGACTTTGTACGTAGATAATTATCGGAGTATTTTATTAAGTGGACTCAAGAATACAATTAACAGTCGAGTAACATTACAAGAAAAACTAGTGTTGCTATAGAGTTACGCCTGCATTAATTTTGGATAGAGCTACAAAAATCAATGATTTTTGTAGCTCTATCTGATAACTGATCCAGTCCGTAGCGTGAAATTACAATATCTTAATAAGCAGACTTTAAGGCAGAAACGTTTTTAATTCGTACTGGTAAGTCGTAATTTGATATTAAAAAACGTTCCAACTTTAAAAAAAAAAAAATATTACTTCAACGGAAAAATCGACGTATCAAACTCTACTTTTAAATTTTAAATGTACCCGATACAATTTATTATTTTTATTAAAAATGTAACGCTTTCGAAAATAACATTACTACTATCCCGTAAAAATCAATTTACTTTTTTGTACATTATAAAAACGAGCGAGTTCATACTTCACGCCTCGTGTCTAAAAACTTTTTTTATTAGATGAATTATGATAATAAAACTTTAACTTATCAGTAATCTGATTTATAATAATTATAGTTTAACATAGAATATCAAATTTAGTGTGTAGTGTGTGATTAGTTTAATTTATCTCAACGCTTTAACTAAAACTTATTAAAATTAAATATCGTCGGAATTCTGTTATTAGTGTTTCTGTTTCGGATGTAAAGAAAAGCGAGTTACCAGCAATATATCGCCATTTTAATTGTTAATTGCTGTATAACGAAGTATTGACGTCACATCAATTGTTAAAAGTTCTTCAATCCGTTTCGTCTATACATAGTTATGTAGTACATAAAACAGAAATGTGTGAGTCGAAGAATCTTGAATAATCTCTGATATTTATTATGGTTTCCCAAAAAAACAACGTCTTTAATATCGGAACTTTGGAAGTAAATGTAAAGATTTTTCTAGAGATATATTAATCAATAACTGTTTGTAGTGCATGATATATCGGAGCTATTAGAAAATCGTATGTAATATGTAAATTAATATGATTTATTAATTTCAACTCCTTCTTCACAAACTCGAACAAACAAAACATACCAAGTCAATTTACTTTTGAGTCGCTATAAAATCGTTAGGTACCTTATTTAAGTAAATTACGAACCGTGTTACGCAATAATTACATTGCAAGTACGCTGTACCAATTTGATGACAACAATTTTCAATTTCATAATACTAAAACTATAGAAGTCGTAAATCTGCCGTGAATAATCCTAATGACGCTACATTCCCTCTACAGTTGTAACGGTCAATAAACACGGGCAGTGTGGATGGCACGCGCCACTAGCTGGCAGAAAACTGTTTATTATCTACTGGAAATGCCAGTCACTGCTCCAAGTCGGTCGGCGTTTACCGAGGAATTTATTACACGTATTTTATTTCATCTATGAAATTAACTTCTATTCTTAAAGAATATTGTAGACTTCGTTTAAAAAAAATGATGTTACCATAATATAAATCGTATAATATTAACTAATGTGAATGTATATTTACTACATAATCATTGCTAGGAAGTGTGACGGATATCTAAATTTTAAATTTAGAGTTAAATGAATTTCAGTAGAAACTTTTTACAATAACCTATTTGGTTAAAAAGAACAATTCCTACAGTGACTTGGTTACAAGCCGGTTTTATAGTAGTAGAAGGCCTTTCATTCACTTTATTAATAACAAAGCTGTCTTGAAGTCGATGCCAAGCCCAAAGAATGTTCTGATATATTACACTTAGTAACATAAATAACTTCATTTATTAATAACGGATACAATTATATTTAACTACGGACAAATCATGTTATTGTTTAATAAGGATGATTTCATTACTAAATAACTGAGTAACTGTTGAGCCGTTTCCAATTAACTACGTGATTTGGTCCGAATATCTATACAGTTATATTACAAATAATATACATATATATATTGTAACGTTGTAATTGTATTTAAATAACATAACATTTTTTTTAATTGTTGGAAAAAATTAACTGCTGCGTTTCTTGCCAATAACAAATAAATTATTAGAAGATGTATAGAATGAACGAAAATACAGCATTGTTTCGTATGAGGTACAGTGAGAAAGGGGAAGGAAAACGCGTTAAGCCTATCAACCGTCTCGTAAATCTGCCACTGATTATTACTTGCAAATATAAATGAATGTATTTAATATTGAAGCGTTAATCTTACATATTGATAATCAAAGTAAAAACAACGATAATAATTACACACATTTATTGATAGACTGAAAACAAATTTCACTTCAACCTTTCGAAAATATAATACCCTCCAAAATACACCCGTTATTTTAGACACATAACAGGTTATATACGAGTGCATAATCCTCTCGAACAAAACCTCGAACGAAAGTCCAGATAATGGGTTAGAAAGTGTGGAGCAGCCCGCATCGGCGGAAATTATGGAATTAATGATATGAACGGCAAAACATACATTACAAGTCTGCTTCAGTTTTATTTGTCGATTCAGTCTGGTGCGACTCAATAAAATTTATAATAAAAATGAAATTGAAAATAAATATCAATTGCGGATATTTATTATGATAATTATCAAAGAACTCTGTCAGCGTATCACCCACTGATCAGATATCCTACCCCCGTTAAGGTTTAAAGGCTTGTTGTGAGTGAGCCAGTGTGACAGACACAATAGATATAACACGATAGATCCCAAGGTTGGTGACGAAATGGCAATGGAAGGAATGATTGATATTACTTAGAGCGATAATGTATATGTACGGGGGCCACTTACCATCAGGTGGTCCATTCGCCCATCGGTTTACCTTAAAAAAATCCAATAAGAATCTGAAAAGTCATACATCATATTTAATGTATTTTCCATACTCAACGGCTAAACAATTAACTCACGCTTGTTACAGTAACACTTCGCGTCATTTGCGTTACAAATTATATAATTCATTATGTATGTACAAGAAGTATTGAATATACGTCGTCGTCGTAATTAAATTCAAGAGTAACATCGAATAACCCTCTTTTTAATTGTGTTAGTCGAAGGTAGATAGATAATGATATATTTTGTTCTTTAAGGGAACATAAAGGCCGCCGAGTTTATTTCTCTGTTCTCGAGATTTATGCGTATGTACATCTAGTCTTAGGAAATATATTAATATGAGGTACATATGTTTTCACGTGCTGGCTTGGTCTCGAGGTGTGTTGGAGTGCTATTGAAAATCTCATGTATATATATGCCAGACCCGAAATTTGCCTTCAGCCTTGTACCCTAGAAATAAATTGAAAATATAATTAAAAAATTTAAACAATAATTTTGAATTCAATTATATATTTTTATCGTTGTTGAGCTGACATTAATTGTTTTACAACCTACGTTAATTATTGAAACTATTTTGTAATGAAAATAATGTTACCATGGTAACGTAAACAAGTATATTTAAAATAAGTTAAAATCGCAGTTTTAGCCGCGCGAAATTTATAAAATTACATAGCAAACTTTTATCCTATTAGCTATTACCTTGGGACTTAAGCTTACAACAAATTTCATCAAAATCGGTTCAGTGGCTTAGCCGTGAAAGCGTAACAGACAGAGTTACTTTCGCATTTATAATACGATAGTAAGTATAGTATATATAACATACGTATAGTCGTATATGTATGACCCATAAGTTTTGTTATCACTATTAACACCTCCGCAACATACATTTCAAACGCTAAACAGTGCGGTGTATAACTTCATACTTCTTACATAGAAATGACACAGTCGATTATATTTTGAAACAAATTTAATAAGACCTGTAACTATATTAATATATATATTAAAACATTATATGTATTAATATTAAATGTATTACCATATAGTATAGTATACATATATCATATAGTATCATTTCAACTACCTGTTGAGATCATTTAAATAAAGTAAATAAAAAAACATTACATTTACATATTATGTATAATGGCCCAGTGGTTAGAACCCGTGCATCTTAACCGATGATTTCGGGTTTCAAACCCAGGCAGGCACCACTGAATTTTCATGTGCTTAATTTGTGTTTATAATTCATCTCGTGCTCGGCGGTGAAGGAAAACATCGTGATGAAATCTGCATGTGTTTAATTTCAACAAAATTCTGCCACATGTGTATTCCACCAACCCGCATTGGAGCAGTGTGGTGGAATATACTCCAAACCTTCTCCTCAAACGGAGAGGAGCTCTTTAGCCCAGCAGTGGGAAATTTACAGGCTGCTAATGTAAATGTAATTATGTATATCCAGAGCAACATTTACCAATACTTCGCTTGTAGGCTGAACTTAAAACCCACTTGTGTTAGGTAAATTTTTATAAACAAAAAAATAGCTACTAATGAGCCGTTACCGTTCATAATATGATTATTATTAAATGTTTCAATTTCACTGACGGTATTCATCGAGAAATACTCGACATGATTCGGGGAAAACTGCGAATCACCTAGCGGACACGACGAAACTTTTTCAACTATTAATGAATAAATTTATCGCAATAAATTATAACAATAAAATTATATTTATATAAGATTTTAAATTAACATGATTATTTTTATTACCGTAGTGTTGTTCACGAGAACAAGACATTCGTAGGTAATGTCGAAATATCGAACTCCACCAAATAAAAATAAAAAACGTCGTAAATATCCCGTTTCAAATACTTATAGAAATAATATTAAGTAGTAAAAATCAAATTTAATTATAAGAATACGAAATAAATAGCCCTGGTAAACATCTGCGAAATTGGGCTATTGGGCTTAGGTAGACTATTTAGAAACTCTCCACTGAGTATATATGTTATAGTCTACATTACACTTCTGTCTACAAATCTTTGACGCTACACCTATCCTTGATATCATTTTCTAATACTGTTTACATTTTCTTAATAACAGAAAAAATAATTGAAAACGTAACTGTCAACTAGCGGTACAAGGAATTAATTAGCTAAAAGTATTCGCGATTTATCGGAGCGAATGGACAATACATAAATATTTATAAAAATGGTAAAAAGTTGCAGCGGTGATGCGCAACGACCAAGTGCATACCGTCGGCGCACATCACGGCTGCAGCGCGGCGTTTCGCTGCAATTAGAACATTTTTAAATCAATTTTGCACTGGATCGAAATTTCGACACGAATCGAATCGTTTTGTGGATAAATGTGGAAAGTGTTTTATCAAAAATGGAAAATATATACGGTGTTATACGAACGTTAAGCAGGAAAACTTTGAAACGAAAACCAAAGGTAATTCGGATACTTGAATCGTATTATACAAAATAATTGTTTTTTTTTTATATTAAAAATTTTTACCTATAAAGGTACAATTTATAATCTACTTGATTTTTTTTTATTGGAAAGCTTACATTTTGCATGAGCTAGGTTTCATTAAATAAAATATATATTCTTGCAAATATCTAACATGAAGGGGAGGTGTAGTACTCTATTATCGATAATGATTGCAAAATGAAATCATACTAGATCCTGAGTTATTATGTAGTTTAACATTAATGTTTAACATAAAAAAGCATTACATAAATTAAAAAAATGAAAGTGATTATGTCATTTATTCTATCTAAGCTGTGCGGTATAAATAATTAATATTGCAAACGTCATCATTGCGATAGTTCTAAAATCATGCTTTTTATATATAATTATTGTAGCATTACTGAATTTTACGTCCGAGACATTTATTCAAGTTATATTTTCTACATTAAAATATTATATATGAGCATCTAATATACATAAATAAAAGTAATAATTTTATTAATACGTTTTATTTTAATTTACGTTTCGTTTAAAGAAACGTAACGTAAATATCAAAAGACATAAGGATGCATCCCTCGGTGTTTTTGTGGAGGAAGATATTTTCAGCAACTCGATTTTATTCAGTCACTGATATATTAGAACATAATGCCTCAGATTTCTAAATCGTTCAACGAAGTAAATGTCTACCTAACATAATCCTTGTATGTATTTTATTTAACAAATATCTAAAATTGCATGTAGTACTAATATTAGCGTGCTCGTTACAGCGAAAGTGCGAATGTAGGCTCATATTCTATTGTCATGGGAAGTCATTTAATTGGACAAATAATTAACGTACAATTAAAACGAAATGATTTATATAATAAACATATTTTATTTCTCATTGCGACCACTGGGCTGTCTCAGTTTTCGACTAGAGGATCGGATTTGCGTTGAATTTGAAATCTCTGTTAGCATTACCACCATTCCATGTGGTCATGAAGTGTATTTTTGATCTGTACATCTAGCTATATTCTTAATTTAAAATCATCTTTAAATATATTATGTGAAAAATCTAACCAAAAACTTTTTGCTCGGTATTTATATTCGGTTATATATTTTCAATATTCTGAGGTTTCTCATCCAATTCTGTACGTCCAATTGCATATAATTGCAGGTAAATAAGATCAATGATTTGATATCATATGAAATTTTCCTCGGACTTGCTTGAAAATATGTAGGTTGACGATTTATTTTATCTGCATCACGCTTTCGTGCGCGCCTCGCAACTCTCATTGTTGAAATACCATAGTACCAGTTTTACTACAATTTAATAAGGAAATACTTCATCTAATTAAAATTATTTTAAATATCACAATGATCACAAAATTAGTTAAGTTAGTGAAGGTAACAATTAATGAATTTTTTACTGTTGTTACAGATTCAACCGAAACCGACAACGAATGGCATTACGAACATGAAAGAAAAGGTAACGGAACGTGAATCCAGAGACGCTCGAGATTCAAGAGACGCTCGAGATTCAAGAGAATCTAGAGAATCGAGGGAGTCGAGGGAGTCCAGGGAATCGAGAGAGTCTAGGGAGTCGCGAGAGTCTAGAGAATCACGGGAATCTAGGGAATCAAGAGACATGAGAGAAATTCGGGAGTCTAGAGAAGAAATAGAAGTAGAAATGCGAGACAGGAGAGCTCAGACTTCATCACCGATGCCACGTGAACGTGAAAGAGAAAGAGACAGAGAGAGGGAAAGAGAAATGCGAGAGGAGAGAAGGGATCAATCAACTCCCCAACACGATGGCCGTCATCCTCTCTTACAATTTGCCGTCGATCATTTTCGTCAAAGCCCTGAGTAAGTAATTAACAATTAAGCTAACTATGCACGCGTCTTTTACTAATCAAAACATATCCAAACTAAAATCTGCGAGCTAGCGATTGGAATCAAATAATACGCAAGTATACAGATATTAGGAAATAGTGAATAATATTTTATTAAATCATACACAATGCCTCTATTACCATAGAAAATTTTCTCTTATGCTATTCTTAATTCAATTCCCCGCACACTAGATGGCGTTAGTAACTAACTAATTCAATTGTGCTGTAATTTTTTCTTACAAGATAGTTTTTTAAAAACTGAAATTTTATACGAACAATACATATAAATTTATTTAGGCCGTATTCATGATATATTATGAATACAATTTATATATAAAATATAAATAACCTTCAAAATACGATCAGTTGTACATTTTTTTTTTTAAATATATCGTAAAAACGACTGACAGTCGTCGATCCGATCGTCGATTTTTTAGTACTAATAATATTGTTTTTTTTTTTTGTATTGTAAGTTGTATTAATCAAGACACGTACGATGGAAAACAAACCGTTCGCTTATTTTTTTTAATACGAACACAATTTTTGTTTGATTGTACCTTATAGGTATTCGTATTTATTCCAATCAAAGGAATCAAATAATTTTCCTGCGCCTGAATTATTTCGGTCGTGTCAGATTTGCCACCCCATCGGATAATAAGAGAGAATAGTAATGCACCTATGTTTGCTCACACACACGTGCATGACATGATATAACATGTCATGAGATGGCTAGTCTCCCATAAGACTACCGTGGACTAAATCGGTCAGGAGAACATCAAATATTTTCTTTCATAAAGAACGTCTGTACTTTGGGTAATTTTTAGATTTAAATATAGAACTAGTAGTGATAAAAGTAGCAATTGGTTATGGTTCATTAATTTTTGAATACATCATTAATATAAGATCATAGATACCTATCAAAATGTAAATCATAAAAATACGCGCCAAATATATATTTTTCTCAGAAAATGCTTAACAAAACAAACAGTAGCCTATATCAACATCTAATTAATTCGCCTATACATAAACTGTTTTGCAATAAAGAAGCGGCAAGGGTCAATGACCTAGATTCTAATACATAATCCATTGTTATATCACGTTCACATCACATGTAGACTTGTGGCCACTATTGTATTTGACTGTTGAGTTGCGTGCCTAATCGTACGCGGAACCTACCTTTATAAAACGAGCTTTGGATACTTTTTTAATTTGTTACAGTCGTAACAATCATGAATAATTTAGTATCGGTTTGTGTGTATTACTGGTTTAATAAGAAAAAGTTTAACGTAATTGAGTTTTTGTGTCAGTAGGTAGGTTTTTTTAGAAAGGTTTAGTTACAAGCGCTGAAAACCTACGAAAACCAAGCGACTTAAAATTTGACGCTCTGAAAATTAAGGTAACAATTGTTTTGAGTGTGATCTGCAAATAATATGGCACAAGTCTTTCAAGTAATTAAATTTACATTTCAGACCTATTAATTGTAATAGTAAAAAAATATTACTAGACGTTATATTTTTAGATGTTTACGTTACTATGAATATATTGATTGCTAGATAATGCCCGTATTTGTTTTTGTTCCGATATAACTTGCGAGCCACTTTACTCTGTCTGTGGAATGCTTTACTCCAAATTTTTCAATCACAGCTGTACCTACAAAACTTGAAATCAATTGCATAAATAAACGTATAAATATTTGAACACAGAAAGACAGAGAACTAGAAATTTCTTTTAAACTTCGAAAAAAAGAGCAGGTTCTCAATTCGTCTGTATCAAGGTATATTCGCGTATATTTTTTAACCAATTTAGCTTAATTTAATTTGGGTCAATATTGATAACTTCGACGTGTTCGCAACTCAATTTTACTGGTACGACGGAAATTTAGAAAAAAATCTATAACAAGCTCTGCAATGATATTTATAATATAGATAAGAAAAAGCTATTAAATCAAAAGATTATATTTTAAAAAGTGCTGCATCGAATCACGATCTTCAACGATATTTTTTTAATCTGTATAACGTGTTCAGCTTCTGGTGATCAATGTGCTTTTCAGTACTGTGTGCAAAGCAGCTCCACCATTTCTTAACATTGTTTACAACGACAAAAACCGTGGCGCTTTGTATTTGCATTCAATGTACACTAAGAATCCAAACTACTTTTATGGATGTATTTCTATAATTAGGCTCGCGAGGGTTGTCGCTATTGCTTTCCATTTTAATTACGCGTTTAAATTACTTATATAATAGTCGCTTTTGTCTCCCCTAATTATAAAGCGTTTCTTATGAAATTGTCTCATGTGGTTAGACTTGTAACATTGAATTTTATAACTCCATTGCAGAATATTTAGGCGGATTTGCGTTACACGTCTGTTAAATATAAGAGCTAATTTCCACGGTACAATTTTATTCATTGTTATGCATGTAATTTGGACGAAACTACCTCTTATGTGTTATTGGTTACGACAGATGATTTTTTTACCTATACAGATAATTACTTCACATATTATAAAGAATTTTTATATGTCTTATTACATCCAAAAAAACATTCTTGGTCGTACTCATAAATATTAATAAAACCACATTATTTTTTTTATACAATTTAAGTAATGCAACATGTCTTTGGATGATAATTAATCAATTAGTTTTACGAAAGTTCGTTTAAATTTTTTCGATATCAGTATTTAAATTTTTTTCTTTGATTGTCTCGTTAGTTTCGTGTTTAGTATTTAAGAGGCCCGGCTGGGGCCATAAAGCGACAGCGAGTTTAGAATTCTCTGGTCACTGGTCTAGTCACTGTCATTTCAAATAGCCTTTTTTGGATTATAAAAGACATTTCCGAACTATAATTATGTTTACTTGGTGGTAGGACAAGCCCGTCCGGGTGCAACACACGCATCAGGTGGTCAACCGCTTAACAACAATAGTTAGTATTGTTGTGTTCTAGTTTGAAGGGTGAGTGAGCTAGTGGAACTATAAGCGCAGTACACGTAACATCTTAATAGGTTGTGTCCCACTGGTAAAGGCTAAGCTAGGCTAAATATTGCGCCAATATGTATATGCGGTGGTAACTTACCGTCAAGGGGCCTATTTACCCGCCCATTACCTATTACATAAAATACTCCGCTGCCGTAGCCGAAATTGGTGAGAAAAAAATCAAAATTATCAATAAATCTCAATTCGCCAACGCAATAGTTTTGTCCGAAATATATTATGAGAAAAAAAATGTTTACATTTCAGCGTAACATTCTGACGATTAGGCAAGTTTTTAGTTCACGGGCTTTGCAAAAAACAATGGTTCATAAAAAGTGCTCTTAAAGAGTGCACAACCCTAGTTAGTAGTGTTGAGAACATCGTTCGCGCGGAACGCTCTGAGAGTTGACGTGAGACAGAACCGAGGAACCGTCGGCCATGCCGTGCGCTGCAGCAACGCGACTGACGCACAGAATGCAAGTATCTGGCGTTTTTTTTTCACCTGGCCTATAATCATGGGTCAATAATAGTGTTGTGTGTGTCATTGTTAATACGGTTTCATTAAGAATAAATAGTGTGGTGACCATCTTCAATTACAAATTATACTTTTAACAAGTGCTTCGCTTCGTTACGTTGAGATATAATCGCATTAAAATATTATATAAATAGTGACTTTTATGATCAATATAAATACAGAAGTAGTCTACTCATGCGTGAATTACGAATGAATTGAGATAATTGATACTCAGAAAAGCTCGCATCTTGTCACATATAATTTCGAACATGTCAGCATTTTACGCTTTTTATTAAATTCTTTGGCGAATTTTCTGTTACTTGACGGTCGGTTTATAAGTTAACATTTATTTCTCAGATACTCTTACGCTACCTTACCTTACCTTTAATAATATAAGAAGATATATTACGGTGTAATAGAATATAACATAAGTTATTTGTTGTCGTAGTAAAGGTGTGCTACCTTAGTACTTAGACAGTGTTAAGTAACATCAATCATAGTATCAAGTACGCTACGCTCGTAAACAAACCGAGTTCCGTGCGTTAATGTAAAGTTATTCCAAATTAATCGGTTTAACGTTTTCCGCCACTTTCGCCGATCGGCGCGAAACAGCGTTTAGTAATATATCGGCGGTCGAACAAAATGACGGCCCCCGCGGACGACAGCGACTTAGAGATTTCGGGTGACAGTTTATCCGACGTGAACATCGCTGACGACTGTGACAGTGCCACCAACAAATACTTGTGAGGTTCTTTTTAGTGTATCGTTGATTATGGTTTTTTTCATATGAAATATACACCAAAGTGTTTTTAATTAGACATTTATTACTAATGTGTTATATACTCAAATTAAAACTACTGTTGTGCTAGGTACATTGAACTATATAATAATGCTTCAAACAGTATTTCTCTATTCTGTACATACATTATCTAATTAAAATAGATCTTCTTAATCTTATCTATGTCTACAATCTACACGTATAATCTAACAAGTTGTGTTTTAACGGACACTCCAAGTATTTGAATTAACTACTGCACAATGTTTTTATGAATATATTGATTTATTCTATTGACATCATTTTTATATAATTTATATTTTTGTACAATGGTCAGCCTACACTAGAGGGCCAAAAAAAATGCGTTTGATACAACTGGTATCATCTTTCATTTTTTTTCGGGGCTAAACCGAACCTAACGATTTCATTGTATTCTAAATACAAAAACATGGAACAGTCGTTATGAATAATTAATAAACAAATTGACTATGGATTCAATTTCCACATCGCTTTTAGTATTGATGTTTTTTAGTTGATTTAGTGAAAAGAAACGGAAGTGTGTACCAGGAAGCCGGGGTAGTGCGTGCTGTTTTATTTTACCAATGAGCACGCGTGGCTATAGTTGGCCGTCAAATGGTACAAGCCCATTTTCCGAGAGGATATAATTAATGTTAATGTTGCTTATAAGTTATTACCAAGACGAGAAGTCAGATGTTACAAATCATATGCGATTACTGTAAAGCTCCTTTTTTGTATTTAAAGCGCCACGGTTTATAAAATTCAATTTCGCTCTTTCATTAGACCCCAGGTACATTTAGATTTTTACTATTTTTTTAAATAATAAATAACTGTTCATGTTCAAAAACTTTATGCCTGTCATCTTTATTAGGCTCTGCCTATATATCATATGTCCATACATATTTTTGTTCTGTGAAACTAATCCCTTTAAGTAACAGTGTAGAGGGGGTCACTAAGTTTACGGCATTTTATTTAGAAATGAAAATGATCATTACATAACATAATTACGACTCTGTAACACACTGAGAGCAACTAATTTGAATAAAATTAAGAAAGGCGCTTTCTTAATCTCAATTTAATATGACCATTGTTGTAAAAAAAATATTGCTAAAATAATAAAGATGTAATGATGATGATATGTATAGAAATAACTTGACGAGTTTCTAATACATACAAAAACGATCTTAATTAAAAAATATAGTTTAATTTTTAATTAGTTAAAATACTATTTCATGTGAATACTGTTTAGTGCGCGAATGATAATATTTATATTTTAAACTAATTGTTGCATAGAACTTATCCGTTCTATATATTAAATTTCTATCTAACTCCTTCTTTTAGATTATGATTTTATCCTAATCTAATACTACTAATTTTATTTCGCTATTTAAGTTTTTAATTTTTTTTTCACTAGAATTTTGTTTAAAATTACTGAACTACTTAAACAGCCTAAATTTTAATTTTCATGATTTTGAAGCAAATAATATTACCTATGTTGTACCTTGTACTAGTCAATAAATGTAACAATTCGAACATTCGAAAAGCAATTATTTTTCAAATTCAAATCCATAATAAATATCGTAATACACATCTCTAGTGGATAAAATGCAAATGAACAACATTTGACATCTAATTGACGCGATATCCTCGGTCCACAGCTTAAATAATTTATTATATTAACTATGGCTTTGCAAAAAAAAAAAACGAATGTTCAAATTTGGAACTGTTATCGTAAAATTACATTTAATTAAATACATTTTATATATCCTAAAAATTGATGCCCCCAAGGGATCCATGATCAAACACAAAGATCAAAACACTTAATCATATTTTCTATTAATTTGAAATGGAGATAGAAATGTAAATTTAACGTGCTAGTAAAATGCCCACGAATATTTTTAGTAAATTTATTAATTCTATTTCTGTATATTCAAAAAAATATCTTGAGATAAGTTCATAATTGATGTGAAATGGAAGCTACATACTAGTTATTATTTTTATAATCTACGTTTTATTTTATTTTAATATTTCTAACCGCGCCAATGTGTATGGCGGTGGTAACCACTTACCATCAGGTAGCCTTTTTGCCCAACTACCAATATCATAAAAAAATCTATGCATGAATAATAAAAAATAATGAATTTCCACTAAAATTTCCGTGATTCGCAAGTAAATGTTACTTTGATAACATCGAGCACTTAATTTAAATAGATATGTAGATTGTTAATCAAATTTCACTATTTACTAAGAATACATGAATTACGAGCTAAATGGTAAACACTACCCTTCCGTCATTTAAATAATTACACAAACAACAGTCGGTCACGGTTCGTAAATGCGAACATACGCACGCAAATAGACAATAGAATTATACATATTATGTGCACAAATAGAATTGCATTATTTTAATTATTATAGTAGGTACTAATGTGTATTATATATGAACGATGTTATACGCAGTTTTAAAAAATAAGAAATTACTGAAATATAGTTATCATTCAATATTATTTTAAACTTCGAATAACAGTAACGATCAGTTCTAAAATGTCCTAACCTGTTTTTTAATCACGTAATAAATAATATTTATACTATTTGCATTAATGTTTTATCTAACGGTATATACGAACTTTCATATATCATGCTGATTATTTTAGGCTGATCTCTGTTCCGTTGAGTCTGATTTAAGAGTGAGAAAATCTGAACACCTCTGTACGTGTTACACTTTGTCTACCGTTGTTACGTCCTATGTATCCAGTCATGGAGATTGACTGCCGCGGCCTAAAATAGGTTAACTTACAAAATATTCAGCTCCCGATTTAACAACTAAATTTGTAAAAGTATGATAAAGATCTATCTATACTTTTCTCTCTGTCTATGACTCTAGTAACGTGAATACAATACGCGGATATCATACTTAATTGTTTACTGTAATCACGACTCACGATATAACACCAGCCACACAACATAATCGACATTTCGAAATATGCGTTATTATATCGATATTCAAATCGACTTTATATAATCGACTTGTCATAAACTGTGGCATAAATAACAAATTATTAAAATATAAAAACGATAAAATGCGATATATTTTATCCATATTGACACAAATCAATATAAAATTAATGACATACTTGAATATTATTTGGATGAACAATTTATTTTAATATGTAAACACTGATTGGAAGACGAAGTTATCGTTAATTATCTTCTCACGTGAAATTAATATGGACTTATTAATTAGAATAAATTTAAGAAAACTTAGAAAGCAAGATTCTTTTTCCCTTATGATCTATTAACGGGAATTCTAACAGAAGGGTAGCTAACTGACCTATTTTCATCGTATTTATTTTTTTGATAAATTACTAAAAACTTATCAATCAAATACTTATACCAATTTTATGAATGATAATGTATGCTAATTTTTAGATATACCTAAGTATTATAAACATACGTTCGTATACCTTAACATTTATTGTCGTTTGTTTAAAAAAAAACACACACAACTGATTGCGACGTTCTCTCAAGCCTTATTTGCTTTCTCTGCGGTCTCTTAAATACCTTAAGTATTTGAGACGAACTTAAAAAGTACGAATCAAACCTCGTCAAATAATGAACATGCGGTGAAACATGCGAATGCGAACGCCTTCTATATTATATCGTACTTCACATCCTGAGTTTCCTTCTTAACTGTAAACGCCTTGATTCAGTAAAAAAAAATGTTATAATCCCTAAATTATGTGTTTTTATATTATGATTATACAAACTCAAACTCCTTTATTCAATTTAGAAGAATTACACTTACTTATTGAACACAAATTAAACACTACCACCGGTTCGGAAAAGATATTTTCTTTCCCTGACCTGAGAAAACTGAGAAACTCAGCGGGTCTTTTTGTGTCAGTTTCATTATTTACATACATTGAATATGAATGGAAATAGCCAAGAGGCGATCGTTTCATTCCCAAGGTGTGTATCAATCATAAACTCACTAACTCACTCACCTTCCCACAGAAGCGTTCTTTAACATTATTTTTAAATTTGGCAACAAAGACATTTTAACGCTTTCTGTACATTGCCCCACAAGAGACTTACTGACTCTATGGAGTCGAGTAACAGGAGTAACAAGTTTGTGTTTGTTCCTTTACCAATGCTATGATTATCACATTTTCTCATAAAAATATTAATGTTTTTCCGTACATACATAACATTACAGAATATATATTGAGAAGCAACAGTTAATATCTTAATGATTCTTTAGCTCCTAGGTTATAGATTGCGCGAATAGCCCTTTTCTGTAGCACAAATATAGTATGGATGCGGCTGCGTTACCCCAACGTAACGTATCATACAACGTATGAGTGTATTAATTCGTACTTATTTAAATCAAAAACATTTTATATAATGCGCGCTACGTGCTGACGCCGATTTTAAGACCTTGTATTTGATGTAGCTCACGTATGACAAGGGAATTTGTAAGAAATTATCCATTATATTATGTACAGTTCATACATTACCTATGTAATCGGCTACATACCTATATAATAATTGCGTTAATACTTTTTCAAAGTTGTTGTATTTAAGACAAATAATAATATATATTAAAGCAAGTCATCAAACTACACCGACGTTTTAGAGTTCGTGATCACAGTTCACGGTGATAGGCAAAATATTAAAGAAAGCGGATTATTTAACTTTGGCCCGTTGATGTTACGTTAGGTCTTATATATGCGTATTGATTTATCCTCCACTATAACTATGATTTCTAAAAGTTGATCACTTTTACTTTGAATTTTAATGATGTTGTTGAAGATACTTGGATAAATCATAAAATATTGACATTGATTTTGAAGAATTTGCATTTGAATTAATTATTAAGGTATCTGTAACTACAAACGGCTTGATTTTATTTAACCTCTGAGACCTTATTTATTTCAAAACTTATATAAGAAAAATAGGAAAATTTTCCGTTTACTGCCTAGTGGTCACCTTCGCCAGTTAATTCTGACACTTTAAGGAATGCGTGACCATTAAACATAAGCTAAGAAGTATTGTCCCTTGTTCTTAAAATTAAATTTACGAACAACGAAATGCAGCAAAATTTGTATATCTAAATATTTAAAAGCGAACGGTAACAGTCTACACGGGCTTGTAAGCAAGCGAATTTACAAAAGTTAAATTCTTGCCGCGTAAGTTCCTCCGATATATGATATTTCAAACAAATCCACGTCTGAATGCACTGCAATACTCTATCGTCGATTAGTAAAACATTTAATGTCTTCCGGACGTTTAATGTTAATATTCTCACGCGTTTTCTTTCGCTTCTTAATGCAAACTTTCAAGTGAAGGTGCGAAATCAAAACATAGTCTGTCGCAATACATTTTCTATAAAAACTGTACTGATAGTAAATCGGTGAACGTAAATTTTCAATTTAAGTACATTTATAACAAAATAAAACGAAAGTCATAAATTAAGTACACTACACTAAAAAGAAAATCTGTATTTGAATTAAAAGGCCACGTAAATTTTGCGACGAGTCATTAAGACGGCGTTGGAAGCATTAATAGAAGATATTCGAAAGGAATGAAATCCATCACTCGATAATCGTTTCATCAACAGATTAGAAATCCTCAAAGCGGACTCCTCCCTGAAGAGCAAGGCCAAGCGCAACGAATGGACGTGGAAGGCGCAGACGGACGTGGTGAAGTGGCAGGCCGCGCCGCTGCGCGCGCCGCTGCTGCGCCTGCCCGCCGCGCTGGCGCCGCCCGCGCTCGAGTGCTTCACGTGCGTGCGCGCCTACTGCGGCGACCTGCAGCCCGCCGAGCGCGCGCTGCACCAGGACCTCACCGAGGTCAAGTGCGTCTACACCGTGCTCATGGTGCGTGCCCACCTTGGTTGCGCTGGACTATTGTCAAGTTGCTTCTTCGATTGTGGCGTCTTATTAATATATTATTATATATAATATCTATTTATACGATTTAAGATCATTTAAATTTATTTAAAGTTTCTTGTAATGTAGGAGAGGATCAATAGGCGAGTTGGAAGCTTTCATTTTGTTCGCTTAAACATTACTCGCTACCTTTTATTTCAGCACTGTCATTCGGTACCGGAGCTGCGCGACGAGGTGTACTGTCAACTCATGAAGCAGACCACGTCGAACAGATCACCAGCCCAGGACTCGTGCCAGCGCGCATGGCGTCTCATGTCCATCCTCGCTTCATACTTCACGTGTTCGGAAACTTTAAGGTGATCCCCTCTCACGTACTTGTAGTCTCTTACGACCATAAGAGTAAAAAGCCAAAAAAACAATATTTGACATTGATTTGCCGTGATTGGTATGATATTGCATTGATATGAATAATCTATGATTTTCATTACTATCATTTTTAAATGGTTTTGAACGCCAACGAAATTGTTATTTAAACTGAAAGTAAAACTAAAGTAGATATGAAGCTAGGTGGTGGTGCTAGGTGGTTGTATTATAAATATAAACATATTAATCAATAACTGTTAGTAGGGTACGATATAGCTGAGCTTTTAACAAATCGTATGAAATGCGTTTTGAAGGTCTCTTCATATTAATTTCATATTATTCAACAATATTAATCCTAATTTCTAAATGATTTCCAGACCTTTCCTAGTGGAATACCTATCGGCGGCGGCGGCGGACAGACGGCGACCTTGCCAGGGAACGGCGGCGGTCTGCCTCGCCAACTTCCGGAAGACACTCCGCTGTGGCGGGAGGAAGAACGTGCCCAGTGTCGAAGAGGTACTGATTTCAGTCAGAACATGTGCTGGGGAAGGTTCTATAAGAATACATTCCACCAAGTACATTACATACATACAGGAACGACGTTCGAATATTGCTTCCATTGTTATAATTCATTTTTACCCACCTGTGACACTCGACTTACTTAGTGATTTCAACGAATGTGCGCAGGTGACGGCAGTGTCCGCCGGTCGGTCGGCCCGCCGGCAGCTGTACCGGTTGCCGGGAGGCGCCGAGCGCGTCGTGAACACTCGCTGCGCCACCGTCGTGCAGGACATCGTCAACGAACTCTGCGAGCTGGTCCGTGGTTGCGTCACGTTATTAACTCATCGACTTCATTCATTTTGACTTTTTCCTGTACCGCCTTCGCTTTCCATCCAGATCGGAGTGACGAGCGAGGCGGAGCGTGCGGAGTTCTCTCTGTACTGCATCGTGGCGGGCGACGCCCTGACCATGCCGCTGGCGGGCGACGAGTACGTGCTGGACGTGACCACCGAGCTGCAGCGCGCGCACCACCCCTTCTACCTCATCTTCTGCCGCTCCGTGTGGCACCACCCACTGCGAGCCGACGCGCCGCCGCTCTACACCGAGGTGCTCTTCAATCAGGTAAGTTTCCTCACGCGAGCGTCCCTCCTATCTTATTTTTAATCGCCTCTCGTGGTTTTCGAATTCTTTTCGGTGAAACAATTATTCCCATATAAATTATTTAAAAAAATCGTGGTCACGGTACTATATACTGATATCTTCCACAGGTGGCTCCCGATTACTTAGAGGGATTGCTACTGGTGCTGCCCGGAGGCGGAGCGCCGGCAGCGGGAGTACTCCGTGACGCCGCTCTCGTGGCAGCCCTACTGCATCGTGCAGCAGGATTGCCGGACGCCCCTCACCCGAGGGACCTCAAGTTCCTTCTCCCGAAGCCCCTGCTGGCCCTGAGAGAACCCCGCCCGGCGAAGTGGGCCTCCTGGGTCTCCGCCGAGTGGCCGAATGTCCGGACGCAGACCCCGGCCGCCGCTAAATCCAAAGTGCTACAAGTACGTAGGGCTCCGCTCTAAACAACAGCTCCCCGCCGCAGCAACTAACCCATCCCCCCTGCGCGCAGGTGCTGTCCCGCTGGGCGCTGTTCGGGTCGTCGTTCTTCGCGGTGCGGCGCGTGGGCGGCGCGGGCGAGTGGCGCGAGCACGTGCTGGCGCTCAACCGGCGCGGCGTGCACCTGCTGCACCCCGCCACGCACGACACCGACGCGCACTGGCCCTACGCCGAGCTCATCTCCACCAGGAAGGTGCGTACCGCCCCGCGGCCCCGCGGCCTCGCGGGCTGCTGCGAGCGCTACTAACGCACCGACGGCCCACAGGTGCGGTCGGAGGACGGCACTCTGTTCCTGGACGTGAAGTGCGGCTCGCTGCTGCAGCAGCGCGTGACGCGCCTGCAGGCGGAGCAGGCGCACGAGGTGGCGCGACTCATCCGGCAGTACATCGCGCTGCAGCGGGACCAGCGCGACACGCGCGACAGGCACTCGCCTGGTAACTAGCTGACGCACTTGTATATATTATAAATACATTTCTCGAGTTAACCTTACGTTAAATACAAATATAAAGAAAGTAAGAAAACAACTATTATTATTTGTCTTTTAAGAGAGCTATGTAACTATTAGAATTTAACTTTGCTTCATAATTTTATATGTGCTTTAATTCTTTCAGTTTTCAACGGCCAGTGAGCGACTACAATATTTAAACGGACTCAAAAGTTAAATATATGGAAGTGACATAATCATACTGATTAATACCTCAAAAATCCGTCCTTAGATCTGAGTGTTATAAACGTACTTAAAATTTAATAATATTAACTCTATGTAAGATTAAAATGAGAATAGGACGATCGGATAAACTTTTGCAATACTTTGAGTAAAGTTGCAAAAAATTCTATTTTCATTTTAGTCCCCACTTTGAGATGTCGTCCAATGATATTAGGAAGTTAAGCTCTAAGAAGGAATTGATTTATAAAAAGTTTGGGGCCATTTGTATAATACCTTCGACTAATAATATATTCAATTTGTACTTACAATTATACATATTTCGCACGCATGATGCGAGTCAAAATAAGGTTTACTTCAATAGCGTCCAATAGTGTTGCTAGCCAGATTATTTTTATATAGCAACACCAAGTATTGTATCACTATTGGGCGTAGACTTTATTTTTATACCGCGAAAATAAATAACGTACCTAAATAACCATTATATTTAAACATTCCAATGGAAAAATATATTGTAAGTTGTAATTAACAAAAACTTATTGTTTATGGAATTTATACTTTATTATAGATTGCGTTGTTATTTCCATCAACAAAACTAGTTATCCCTTGTAGTATATTTGGTATTATTACCAATGATTATTATTCTAGTGTCTTCCTTTGTATTTGGAAAAAGGTGCTATATCTAGTTAAAATCGTGACCAGGGGAAGTTTATTAAAATGAAACTCAATCCAGTTAATTATAAATTAATATAATATTATTGCATGTTTGGTTAGTACGTATATAAAGTATTTATTTAAACGATTTCAATATAATTCTATACACATGAAGCGTGCCCCTGGTTTATTTAAAATTAAATACATAATTATATAATTTATGAATTAAGGTATTCTTATGAAATTTTCCAAAGACCGTAACGGTCGGAGTCACGATTATTTGATTATAAATGAGTTATTTCGTTGTCATGTAATATATTTAATTAAAACGATGTATGAATATAATGTAGATACCAATAAAGTTTTATTTTCACAAAAACATTGCTTTTATTTTAATCCTGTTATGAATTTTGGTGGAACTGTTGGAACCACAATTTTAAAATATTAAGTTCTTACTTAATTCTAGACAAATAATAGACAAGTTAAAAAAACGCAAAAGAATAACATTTAAAAACACTAAGAGGACAACACTTAGGCAACATAGAACACTATTACTCCTAGCTATGTAGTATAGAGGAAAGGAGAACCGTCTTTAATGAAAAGTGAAATAAATCGTACTAAATTAGGATGATGGATGTAGTTGAGATTTGGTGTACTGGACTGTCGCAAACTAGTTCATTTCTATCCCACAACTATTGCTACTTTATTTATCCATACCTTTCGACTATGCGAGCGCCATTTTAAACAACCTTTGAACTATTTACTGCTAGACACTTTGTAACCTGTATCCCATATGATATATATTTCCTTGCCTCTATACTCCATACTCTTAGATAAGAACGACAATAAGATTGAGACAGACAATAATAATATTTTTTACTAATTTGATATACCTATTCCTAACAATAGCAGCGCAAGATTTGTAGTATATAAATATTACCCTTACTCTCGAAGACAGACGGTAAATTAAATCAGACACGACATGCGAAAATACCGGCTCAGGACCATCAGCACAACATATTTTTGGAGATTCTAAATACTTCTTCTATGTTTTCGATCTCCGGGATGCTTTTGTGGTTTTCTTGACATAAAACTGGCCAGATAATAAGACGTCGGGGCGCAGAACCAATAATATTTATTTATTGAATATTAGCGTATTGTGTAGATTTCTAAATGATTTGTAACAACTACTGATAAATTTTATCCTATATAAAAATATATTTTAACTATTTTTTTTTTTTTGTCAAGAGATGTGTACCTACTTGTCCATGACAGTTCTGTTAAATTGAAAACGTATGACAAATATGCATTCTTTGTGCGTTTTCAACAGCGAGGTCAATATAATAAAACAACTTAAATTTGTTAATGAAGCAAGTAGCAACCCTAAAGGAAGCATCAACCGATGCGCGAAGGTCGTACGTTGTTCTCACGGAATAAAAACTGTCCTTTGTCTATGCGGCGCGAAGACCACAAGGCTGCAGTTCAAATCTGACCCCGCTTATAAATTATATTTTGTAAACATATTTAATTTTTTCATAAATACGAGCATCGTTAATTTTTTTTTTATTATCACAACCACAGGGTTGTTAAACGTAAAAAAAAACTGTTCACGTATGTAACCCCTGTTAACTCAATAAACGATGAATTAATTTGAAAACCACTTGATAAAGCAGAATGAGTTTTCTTAGACTTAAAATAATATTATTTTTAAACGCAATTTATACACAATAATAATATTTTGATCCGCTGTTATATATTTTATTAATTAGAATGTATTTGTTCAGAACCTTAACTTGCTCTAGTAATTTAAAAAAAGACCTCTTGTTACTATATAAAAGATATAATTACTATGTTTTAGATACTACAAATATTTATACTATTACTTTATAATTTCCCAACAAAAAAATCTAATTAAAGTGATAACTGCGAAGTTCAAGAATTAGACTATATAAAGCTTTTCATTTCGTCTAATAACTATGAATACCTTATTCTTAGTTTCATCTACATTAAACTAAGAATAGACAGTGGATGAACAGAAACAGAAGAAGCAGTGGTATCAGCTTGGTATCAGCAGTGAAATGTGGCCAACGCCGTTTCCGCTAGGGTTCCGATATATTATCTTACGAGAATAATAACTTGTCTAAAATTTCTGAATTGTTGCTATTTACATAGTCCATTAATATATTCTTGAAAATTTAACATCATTCAATTATATCAAAGAACCAGGAAAACAAGCTTTAAAATGTATTCTCAGTCGACGGAAAAACCAATTCATTTTCAATTATCTTCGCCGCCAAATAAGTTCGTATCCGTCACATTTTCCGCCATATCTAATTGCTATAATATTTAAGTACAGTATAAACCACAGAATATATAACACATTATTATTCATCTTAATGTTCTTAGATCACAATAATTGTAACACCTAAACTATTATTATGTGACGCTTTACAAGGCTGGAGTTACGCGTGAGAACTTTACCGTCGAAGTCATCTCAGCGCCATACGCGTTAGCCAGATTTAATTTACACTTGATTGTTTAATAATCTCTTCCTTGTGTTTATCTGTATTGTTGTTATCATTATATCTGTTCATTTGTTTTAATTAATGTTATTGTCATGTTTTTTTTTTAAACATCAATTCTATGTATTACTATGTTCCGTGAGTTCACAAGAGACAACATGTATTAGGAGTTTATTTATACTTCTTGAAGCGATAAGTCTACCATTACGAAAAATGGTGGATGACACATTTCTATTAATGAAAATAATTAAAAATAATCGTCAATACAATAGTTGTTACATACTTTCAATTTATCTATCGCATAATACCTAATGCGATAGATAAATTGAAAGTGACCTTTAGGACTTTTAGAAGCGGTCAACAAACCGTCTACCGAACAAAACTAAAAAATCACTTAAACTGATTACGCCTACTAAGTGACATGTTCTTTGAGAAGTACGCCGTCACGCACGTCTCACGTAACTTGAAATCAATTAATTCACAAAAAAACACACGATTTTCCAATCAATGAAGAGTGTCTTACAATGAAACTCTAAGTTAAAGGTCAAGTTTAAGGTCTTAAACCAATAGCTCTATAATTGACCTATTGTGATATAAGCCCACTCTTTGAATTCGGAGGTCCCTTTAATTAACACAAATATGAAACACTCAACATAAGCTCTTGTGAAATTCATTCATAATTCATAGCAAGTTTAGTTGCTATTTTCAATTTAAATACCAATCAATCTAAAGCGAACATGACATTTTAGACCTTTAAAAATATTTGATATAACAGACAGTAACTGCTATTCATTTATTCGAAAGTATAAAGGCCAAAAAATTCTGATGCCTTTAAAATGAAATATTTATAGCAGGCATTGTCGGAATTTTAGTCATTTTGGTTTTTTATTACAAAAAGTAAAATTAACCAAGTGAATTTTTAAGATAAGATTTTTTCTAAAAAGGTACGATATGTACCTACTACTGTGGGTACCTACTGAAGATCAATTGTATAGAATGTTTTCATTCAATCATGCCAAAATCTATACTTTAAGAAAAATGAGACTTGTATTAAGTTACTATAGTTCTATAACGATCATAAACATCATTCAATTATAAAAAAAAAAATCTTTTGAAAATAGTATCTATTGAGTGAGAGGCAAAGACAAGATTTTTACAAAACTCAATAGAAACTTATTATAAAATTTTCGATTTAAATTTGAAATTTGTATTCTAATAATTAGCATGTAGTAAAAGCCAAATGAAAGTAACGTTCTTAAGCTCGGATTTCAATGAACATTCTCATGAGAAAGAAACAATAAGCATACGCTCGTAGAAAGAGGTTACTGATAATGTTCTTAATTACCGCGTTAAAGTTATCTTAGTGCACGCAGCACGACATATATACTTGACACTGCTCGCTATTCGATTTTCAAATATTTTTTTCTTTTTCATTACTATTTACAGGACAAAGACCAAAATATATACACATCATGCACTTCAAAAAAAGCATATTTTGATTTGGTTTCTCCATTGAAATAAAATATAAATTAGACAATTGTACGTAAAATAAATTAAATCCATTGTTGACATTGTTATGTTGACTTTAATTTATTTTACCTACACTCGTATAATTTTATTGTATATCATAAATTGAGACACATTAAAGACCATGACAATTAACCTCTACATAGACTTGCAGCTAACACCTCGGAGGTTAGATACCTACAAATTTTTAAATATCATTTTTATGTTAATCATATAAATAAATGCGTCAGATCGAGGCCCAGTGATTAGAACACGTGAATCTTAATTGAAGATTGCAGGTTTAAACTTGGAGGAAGAAATATTGAGTTTTCATGAGCTTAATGTGCTTCGTATTTATTTATAATAAAAATAATTTTCACGCGGTGAGAAAGATATGTCCTGAGATGTCTTGTATAACCCTGTCCTGGGTAGGTACCAACCACTCATATATTCTACCGCCAGACGTCAATACTCAGTAATCATGCATTCTGAATTAAAAGCTGAGTGAACCAGTGTAATACAGACAACGGATATAACGTCTCTGTTGAAGTATAGACCTTAGTTAAGGTTGGCGGCGTAAAGGAATGGTTAATATTTCTTATACCGCAAATGCCATGGGTGGTGGTGACCACTTACCATCAGGTGGCCCATTTCCCAATCCCACATACACCACTTTACATAACTTACTCCTTATAAAATTCTATCATCCACGAGTAATATTTTCGTAAGATATAAAAATGTATAACCCGTACAAAAGTATATATCACACTGAATAACACGTTCTACAAATAACATAAGACGAATGTTGGCTAAAGTAAAACGTTGTAATTGAACAACGACTTATGTTAAATCGTTGTCTCACGTGTATTGTCGCACCGTGTTGTCGCAGGCTCATTATTTTCAAATTAACTTTAATCTTCCACTTAAGAGCAACGAACTTCCGTCGCCAGTCGAGGTTTAAAACCCATGACTATTAATTCTTTTGTCTTTAACGAATAGCTGAACAATTTTCATTAGGAGGTATTTCCAACAACAAAAACATAATTAAAATACGTAAACGAAATAATTTATTATGAACACAAAAAAATTGTAGATATCAAATAATACAAACTATATTACTTTATCTTATGTATGGGAACTAATTACAATGTATTCTAGCTAAAGTCTTAATGTAATGAGTCACACTTATATACAAAAACAAAGACACTGGAAATACAAGTGACGACTGTAGCTCTAATGTCTGAAACATTGTCGAATTATATATTCCCAATTAAATAATTACCTCCTAATCCATCTTGAATTATAACTATATTTTCACACATACGTACAAAGCTAAAATAAGACATACAATTAAAATTTGTTGTAATTAAATCAGTGTTTTGGGTAGTTAAAAGAACTTCAATGAAAATACTTCCATCAATAATAAATGAAGTTAGAAAACCTTTCTAATAAAAGTATTTTATTTGACTCGTGTAAACAAAAACAAAATCTGATATAGGTACCCGATTGTATTTTCAATAAATTAAATTCAAGTGTGTGATCAATTTAAGTTCAATCGATTGAAAGGACTTGGTTTAAAGTTCAGTTGCAAGATTCATCAAACACGCACTATACCAGATATAGTTAAATAGAAGCTTGTAAAACGATAATTATCATATGAAATTGGTTTCGGTAAATACTGTACACATAAACAACTATGACACCAGACTATGGCAGCATATATTTGGTTAACAATTAATTAGCCGAACATACAAGCCGGAAAACTTATTCAACAGTCGACAGTCGCTCTCGGGCACTCGTCAGCTCTACCACTAATTGCACGGCCACTCATTAATCACGCCACATCGAGTTCGCGTCTCGCGATGACTAATTCCAGTCGTCGGGCATCATTATTTAATTCACTGCGTCGGACTGTGCCTGGGCGTCCGTATTTGCCTGCCTTTGTCGGGCCACCTGCCCGCCGTGTACTGCACGTAACCGGGATCCGTGGGGGTGCCGGTCGCTCTCCCTTCTACATCCGGCCCTTCCCTATCTTTCTCCTCGATCGGCTCCATCGGGAATAAGGCTGGAGTTTCAGACCGTCTCGACCTGTTGGAACTCCGTAAATAGTCTTCAAGTTGTTGAATCGTCGGTGAAGGGACCGTCTTCGCTCTCGTCGGAGACTTCGATTGACGTTTCTTTTCATACGTCAGCGAGAGGTCCTCGTGCAAATGTTTCAATCGGCCCGATTTCACTTTGGAAAACACCGGTGTTTGTAATTCAGGCAAATAGTCTTCTTTCACCGGCAATCGCCCCGCTACGTTATCTAAATAGTCTCTCAGATATTTTTCATTGAATTTGGCAAGTTCCTGTTCGTAATGCAGCTTGTCTGGTATTGACAATGGATCTGAGAGCCGAACGTAAGTTCCTGCCTCGACGCCGTTGCGCAAAGATCCAAACTTTGATCTTTCTAGATCTTTCTCTATAGGAAGGTTGTCTATTTTCGTAAACACACTATCGGGTTCGTCGAACAAGCTGCTCTCTTCGTTTTTCGTTTCTTTTTCTTTAGCTTTGTTAAGATCTAAATCCTTCGGCCTCTCGGCGGGTACGTGTCCGTTTTGCTTTCCGTTAGGCACGTGGCCATTAGTTGCTGGCGTTGTATGGGACAGTATGGAAACTTTCTTTTCGGGTTTCGGCGAAGAAAATGAATCGGTTTGCGAAGGTCGTGTCGCTGTGTACACTCTGGGTCCCAGGAGATCTATTAGAAATAGAATAGCGGTAGCGAGCGACAGCGAACCCAGTACAGACGCGTTTACTATTAGGTTTCTTGGGACTGAGTCTAGTGACGCTAACTCTAGACCACCTGTGGAAACGAAACAATTTACAATAATCCATAACATTCCTTTAATACTTACATGAAATTCTTCTTACTTAATTTAAACTTACCCAAAATTAAAAAGAAAAGCATTCCAATACCGAGGAGAAAACCTTCCAATATCCGTCGTCCCTTTGGTACTTCTTGAAAGATCCGACCCAATATAAGTCCGAAGGTTATTATCACGTAACCTGTTACGAAAGGTTATGAAATAAATAAAACAATTTTAAAAATACTTGTAATTACATATTTTGAGAGACGCTAATATTTTATTGAGATAAAAATAAATTTTATCGGAGGCTAATCTGTGACAGGCTATCTTAACCCTTATAATTATTTTAACTACTAATTTAAATAGGTAAAAATAATTATATTAAAAATACCAGGAATAAAGTTACTAGCACTGTTCCTAATTAATTCTTACTATCATATAAATAAAATCCACGAAGTAATATCGAGCTGCAAGTGCACTACTATAGGTAGTTATTTAATGAGAATAAATGATGTTTACCTGACAATATCAATATCGGCCTTGAAATTCTTGCAACTAGTTAACTAAGTTTATACAATATTGGATAAAATAAAAACTGTATTTATTAAGAGTAAAAATAAAATAAATGCAAAAATAGCCTGGATAATGGATGATGGATAACTCAAATAAAGTTAACCTATTGGCTTGTTTACTTTTGATATATGTAATATAATTATTAATTACTAAAAAAAATATGTAAGTAATCACAACTCTTAAAGAACTTGACAATATTATGTACAGACACCCTCTACTCCTACAACAGGTATTTAAACGCAATCTTACCCCCATATGTAGCATCAGCAAAGGCTCCGCCAACGGAGTCCCAGGTAACGGACGTGAGAAGGGACCACTCCCGCGAAAACTTCTGCAAGAGCAGCGCCAGGCGAGCCTCGTCGTCAGAGGACACTCGCTTTGCAACCAGGCACGCCACGCAGAACAACTACGCACGACATTATGTAATGGTTATATCGAAACGTGTTTTGAATTAATATTACAACGATCTGACGAACGATCTTACGAGAGTAGTATGTGTTACCTGCTTAAACTATCGTCAATAAATAAATACCAAGCAAAAGTTTCCACTCTATTCTACAAGAATTTCTTTGCACAAGCGTTGCTTAATAAGTGATAAATTATTCGCTTTTATATTACTCAAATATTTTTAAAGCACATTGAAGCACGAATAACAATTAATTAAAATTAACCAAACAAATATTACAAATTCCGAAGCAGAGGAATATCTAGCAAACATCCTGCG
Organism: Vanessa atalanta; assembly: GCF_905147765.1. Taxonomy (NCBI): domain Eukaryota; kingdom Metazoa; phylum Arthropoda; class Insecta; order Lepidoptera; family Nymphalidae; genus Vanessa; species Vanessa atalanta. The sequence goes on from NC_061878.1 coordinate 665,659, forward strand.
ACACCTATCAAAATGTATTTAAATGTAAGACAGGAGAAATTTACTTATATTGGGTTTTAACCTCTGATAAATAGTAATTAGGTATGTCTAATCGTAAGTGCAATTTTATTGAACATTTAATATTTTTTTAAGAAAATTCGTCCACACTCATACCACTTTTACTACTCTCTGTTCTAAGCTCTTAACTCGTATATCAATATTGTGCAATTGGTTTCAACTTCGTAGGTGGAAGGTGCCTAATATAACATACATCGTTTGTAAGCTAAATAATTTTATTCAAAAAAAAAAACAAGCAAGACGTGCCATATTTTCATTACGTAGGTGTATAACAGATTAGTATAAATTGTAAAACATGGTATACTTCAAAAAGAAATAACTATTCGTTTTCAGTCTCGTTGCAACCGGTGACAACCATGTTATAAACTTTCATGATCGACATTAAGTGTAATATTACTACTCCACCAAATACAACATGCAATGTCGAGTGTGAAATAATACTATAAACTAATAAATATTTCATGCAGGCCTCAATATTGTTTGCTAATTACTAGTATACAGCTCCTTCAAAGGAAGTCTGTTTAAAAATCCTTTCGAACAATACCCAGCTTACAATAGCTGGCGATTTGTCAGCATTTAGCCCTACACTTACCTTCAGAGCTACGACCTCTCGTAAGACTATCGTTACGTCATTGTCCACCGTGGGATCGGCATTGAAACGCATGTATTAATAAGGAAATTTTACAGCGAAAATGAGATAAGGGAAACTATATGCACACATTAATTTTAAATTATCTTTAATTAATCCTGCGAGCTCTAGGAATAAAAAAAATACCTATTAGTTTCAAACTTGTGACCTATGACAGTAAAGATGTTCAGGTCCCTTGGCTAGAATTATTATCTCCGCGAAAAACCATTACAAGTTTTCACAATTTAAAAACAAGTTAAAAATAATTAAATAATTAAAAAATAATTAAATTGTGCAAAATCAATCATATCGTAATTGGTATACCTTCCAAATGGAACGCAGGTAACTCAAGTAAGCCATCTACATAACATGTTGTGAAACTAAACATTTGGTAATATGCATGCTATAATGTCAACACTGGCCAGAGGCGAACGAAATGGAAAGAAGTTTTTGAACAACACTCGAAAATAACTTATTTCTGTTAGATATACTTTAATACTTGCTCAATTTATTTTTCTAAATTATATATTAATTGAACTTAGCTGAAGCTTTTATTTAAACAATATGTACCCTACCTAATATTATTAATTTCTACCTAACTTGATTAGATACTTGAGTAAGAACGAAGCCTGTAATCGGCAGAATAGTAAACATAAGATATAGTTAGTCAACTAGTTTTGGGTGTGTGGTGTTATGTGAAGCGGTAGTGCGGGCAGCGCTATCGGCCTGGCCCGATGTACTCACGAACTCTAGGATCTTGAGCGCGACCCACTTGTCGCACAGCGGCATGGCGCGTGCTGCAGGCGGACGACCGAGCGACGCAAGCGCGCACTTTTGTTTGACACCAACCGACTTGTATTTTCACGCGCTTCTGCGTGTGACATTGAATGAAAACGTACTCACCTGAGACGCGTCGCGCCGCACGGTCGGGGGATACGTTAAAATGAAACACGGCGGTAAATCATTGTACTTAAATTTATTAATCGACCGATCGATAGCGTCGTGCGATATTGTTTTGAACACCGAGAGCCGAGCTAAATTCATATCGTCTCGTTGCGGAATGATTAGATTTTGCCGATTCTAGTTAATTTCATAATGCCGCATTCGTTCGATGCCGACAAAATGGTTCCAAATTGATTCTACTTATAACCTGATTTTATATAGAATTGTACACAAATAGTAAACTACGATATTAATGAACATTTCGTTGAAAAAACATCAAAAAAGTACAGATCGTTGTGCAATAATACTATCGCTATATGCCCTTAATTCATATTCTACCGTAACATAAAAATATTAAATAATGACAGAATCGTTCTTAAATATACCGATGCTGGCTTAAAAGCTTGAAATTTAATTAAATACATAAATTAAAAACATATTGAAATTGGATTCTTAAATTTAAAATATCGTACTTGAAAAATTAATAATAAATGTCAATCATTAAAAACCTGTACCCACATAATAATGTGGAGCGCAAGAGACGAATTCTATAGTCCTGCAATTATTATATGGACGCTGAATAAATATAAGGCAAAGCAATTGAATTCTTATAGTAAATAAAATCACTCGTAACAAGTACATAAGGTAGGGAAAAATACAAATCAATTTAACACATTAATCAAATCCACATGCTACTTGATAAAACGTCATCTCTTACGCGCCAGAAACTCCTCCTTAACCATATAAAATATTTCGAACATGTTTACATGCATTAAAATAATTTAATTACATACAGTGCTGCAGAGACAGAAACTTGAATGAAAATGATAGAACATTTTTCAAAATAGATCTTTCATGCAAGTAAATTTAATTTAAGCATTTGCAAATATTTATGCAATTCTTCAGCGCGTACCGATAAGGCGATACACCTAAGTAGATACGAACGGTTTCGCAAATAGAAAATTATCTTCAAGTTTTATTCCAATTTCCGCCTGTGCCTCACTGTTCAATATACTATGGTATATTGAGTGCATTAAGCTTATGTTAAAATAACAAAACACCAGTTAGTGCAAAAAGAAATAAGTGCAATCTTAATTCATGCAATAAATAATCAACATTAAAAAAATAAACAAAAAGATGCAGAAATTGACCATGGGTTAACTGTAAAGTTAATATTGGTACAAGTCTGAAACTATTGCCTTAATAAGCTGGACTATGAGCACAATATTTTTAAAATGAACTCAACCTAAAAAAGTACAACCATTATCCCACAATATTCAAGTTAGTACTTCATCTAGTTTTGTAAAGTCAGATATACTTACAATCAAAATAAAATGCTCATAGTCCAGGTCCATGACCAAAAATATTATTGTTAAAAGAGTTTCGAGACAACTTGTAAAAAATAGCAACCATTCAGAATATAAAGACTGCAAGCAACCGACAATTTCGTTTATATTGTTTACAAATCGCATCGAAACTTTGTCTGCGAGTGTCCCAGGCGGTCGCGACTCACTGGTGGCCCCGAGCGGGCGTCATGAACTCCCCGAGAGGGTATCGCGTGGTCCACGGGTTGAAATCCCGCTGCGGCGGAGCGGCTGGCGGTGACCACACGCGCGCCTCTGACATGCCCAGCGTGGACATGGACGACACCAGAGACTCCATGCTATGCAACTGACTCGACCAGCTGTGGACAACGACTTAAGGTAAAGTAAGTAATGTCATATAAATAAAATCATAGAAATATCCAATTATATAAATGAATTTTGAGGATAAATAAATAATGTATTAACATCTTTATATTCCTGTTAAAGTATATATTATAGTATACAATTAAAGAGTAAGAGATTTATGTAGTTGATGGAAGTAAAAATTCACTAACTCCAAAGACGCGGAATGCGAGGGCGGCGTTTGCGGCTGCGCGGCGCGTTGCGCCTCCCGGATCATGCGCAGGCGGCGCGCCGCCGACCAGCGCTCCAGTGAGTACGAGCCGCCCGAGCCCGGCGACGCCGCCACGCTCGTCGCCGCGCCCTCGTCGTCCACGCGGGACAGCTCCACGCCACGCTCGGGGCTCCAGCGACCGATCTAAAATTGATTTCATATCAAGTTGAAGACTAATATAGTCCCGTTATACTTTAATTCTTTTTTACCATGTGTAAATTAAATGAAAAAATAATCATCAGTATTTTTTTAATAATTACCTCTCTATACTGTCGCAGCAACTGGGGGGACTGTGGCAGTGACCAGTCTACGGCGGGTCGCGCGCCACAGCCCCAGGCTGCCGCCGCCGCTGCCACCAGCGCCTTGCGCGCCATAGCTGCGCCGCGGTGTGAGCGGTACTCCACGATGGCGGCGCAAGATGCGGCGCCACGTCGAACGCGAACCTCTTGGACCTCGTCCGTCAGCGCATACAATAAGCGAATTATCTCCGCAGTGGGGGTGGTCGGTGGGATGCGGGATATGAATATGCGACAGTTATTGATCGATGGACAAACGCCTGGAATTTCGTTTTATTTTATATGTCGTCCAGTTAAGCTAAGAAATTAAAAAAAGCCGCCAAAATCAATTACCCAATTGCCAAGAAGGCCTGATCATGTAATTGTTGAACATGCGTATAGCATTTCCCGCCTCTGCCTCCGTGGTGTACATCGCGAAAGCATACCTAAATAATATATTTATGCTTTTACTGTTACATTATCAGATTTCTTACAAAACATTTCGATAATTATTATAGTTTTAAAACACAAAACATTTTAAAAGTATCTGTAGGTACAAAACGTTACATACAAAATTTAATCACAGACTTACCCTCTATTCCACCCGGAGAAATTGATCATCAGACGAAATTCAAACAGTTCGCCAGCCTGTCGAAATAGAGGTACAAGCGTGTCCTCGAAGCAATCGTGGGGAATGCGTCCAATAAAGACCTAATATTAAAAAAGGATAAATAATTTAATAATATGCATAATTTGTAACGTGAAATCTAGCCATAAAATATAAAAATATTTTAATGCTCCGCCGGAACGATACGTCTAGTGAGGCGCTCATGGTGTCCGTCCAGACCAAACAATATTAAAACATAAATTACAGTTGGACATTAAAAAATCATTCCCCATGAAGAAATTAGTTAATTTGTACTGATCGTCATTTATAGACAATATTTTACTGAGAATACGTTTACGTTTTATACAAAAATTATACTAAAAATAGAATAATTGTAGAGATTTTTAATGTAACGGTAAAAAAGGTTATAAAAAATCTTCAAAATTCTTAATACTAATGTTATTAACGCTAAGTTTGGGAACAAAATTTCCATATAATTCACTCATGAGGTAAATTTTATTAGTACCACTACTTGTAGTTTCGAGTATAAAAATTATCGAGTAACACGTCTACCTCCACGATATCGCTCCGTTGTTAGTTCATAGCGCTTCGAATTTATTATATCACAACTTTGAGTAGGATTGCGCGGAGTTACATATATATTTTACCTTAGAAATTTATAGACCACGGACTATTATCGTTTAAGTTTTCTTGGGGTGCTTATTTTTATTGCTCTATTAAAAACAATGTAAACAAGTAAAAAAATATATGCTATACAAATTGCATTGCATGACCAATTGACTAGAACCCGTATCCCTGACATTAAACGATTAGAAACATGGTCAAATCAGAAGTTCAACAAAACAAGCAGTAACTGACGACGGTGGTATATAAGGTATATAACTACTACTGAATACTAATTTTTATTTACGTCTACTGGACGCTTCTATACAATTCAATATTTCGAGACAATGAATGGTACCAAACAAACAAAGGTTCTTTTTTTCATAATTATTAGATAGCAGCTCTTAAGAACTAAAATAAAAGTCTAAGGCGCGTAAACAATACACATTATAAAATCAATCTATATAGAATATTGTAGCTCAATATTTTAACAATTTATTTAAAAGGAAATATTAAAAGTGTATTAATTATAAATTGGCGTACATAATTGCAGACTAGATGATTCGTAAGAGTAAATGGGATGGGAGTTATAGATTTTTTTATGCAATGATAAAACTATAATTATGCTCTATACGCGCAATGCTATATATAAGTTGAAAACCAAATGATACGAACACTAAAAAGAAGACTACTTTCATAATAAGTAACACCTAACTAACACAAGCTCAAAATAATTTTAGCGTCTAATATTTTAAGATACACAATGATGGTGGCGGGTAAATCAAATAGGCCAAATACGTTATATAGGCTTATGTTAAAAGTTCATACGTTTAACTGAAAAATAATTACCTCACAATTCCTTGAAGGTTCAGGGCCACTCCAAGCATGAGGAGCCTTTCTGTATATTCTTTGACCATTTATTTGTGTTAGTGTATAAGATGTGTTATTTTCTGTTAAGGATAATAATCTTGATGATAATTCATATTGATTTACTTCACTTGACGAATAATGCTTAACGGATGGCATTTTTAATATATTTTAAGCTTATAATAAATATTTATTATTTTTTTAATATACGTGCCCTTCTGATGAGCAAGAAAAATGAAAGAACTTCAAAGAAAGCATTTCTAAAATGGCGAGCAACAAAATGGCGATATTAATATGACCTTGAAACTAAATCAATTCAATGTTTCTTTATTTGGTCATCATTTAAAAATATTTTTTAATAATCTACAAACATTAAAGTAATAATTAAAACACAGCTTAATACTTATTTCTTGCTACTTAATATTGTTAGGTTTTATTTTGAATTATAAAACGGATGTTTATACTAAGCTGTTTATTACTTGTCTATTTTTAAATTTACATTTCCTTCTCATAAATTCAGTTCCGTATATTTACTATAGTTATAATTATTCATCAACATTCCTATTAAATTTATAAAGTGAATTGATTTTACTATACTAATATTAGAATATTATAACTTTACATCCAAATGTTTGTGTATTTCCTACTATGTCCTATTCAAAACCAATATTTATATTAAAAAACATTATGGAAATATTTAAACATACAATACAGATACTTGGATAGTAACAATAAGGGTATTATATTGTAAAATTAATATTCCAATTACACCTGTTCCAATGTTGAGGCAATTAATTCGTTAATTGATGTTTTAATCTTTTACGATATAATTGGAAACAATAAATAAGACAAAAATACATGTACACGTATTTATTTAGATAAATCGATCAAGTAATTTATAACAAGTATAATATAGTATAATATTTAACAAAAATTATTCTATAATTGCAAGTAGTACTAGGGTAACTATGAATTTTACAAGGATATTTGTTTTAATATTTTGAATACTTTTTTTAGCTATTTGACTAGTATCTAGGCTATTTTTTAATTGCATACGTAAAATATAAATTCTTCGCGTTTTTTGATTCATTCTCAGTATCTGTGGTTTAGTAAAAAAATCCAACTTATTCTGTTTAATTAGTTTCATTACATTTGGACTAATGGCTGTGATCGCTTCCAGTTGTATAGAACTTATTTTTTGCTTAGGAACGCCTGTAAAGATTTTTTTTTAATATTTTTTTTGGCAAATACATTCAACAGACATTACTAACATTTATAGTTTTTGAATCTTGACTTACAAGGTGAATAACGATTTATAATTGCAGGCAACAGCAGGCCGTCTTAACTTAGGATGACGGGCGTGCAAAAACTCGGGCGCGGCTATTTGGGGGTACCTCAAAGATAATGGTAAAGTCTTGACCTATTGGTATGTTTTTTGCGAGGAGGGCAGATTGCCAGAATAATGCTTGCACGTGGACGCTTTTTGTGGTTAAAATGGGGTTGGGCATAAGCGACATAACATTCTATGAGTGATCTTAGATCCCATAATTGACGGCTCGTTGACTGACAGTGTAAAGAATGATTTATACAATACTGCAATAAGTTCAGTGCCAGAGTCAAGCCATCGAAAGTGGCGTGAGCGAGTTAGTCTTCACTCATCTATATTTGTGAAATAATAAAAAAACACTATGATCTTTTTTATTATTTTGAGGTAGTAAATTTTGATAATCATTATAAGATATACTCAATACCTACACGTAAACAAGGTATTTAATCGGCCAACTTCATGTGAAGACCATGTATATGGCTCCCCGTAAGCATTCGGATGTATAGCAATGTCATATAAAGTCTGAAAAAACAAAAAATAATTGCATATTTCATTTTTAATGACATATTATCATGTTTCATCATCATCATTGATTAAGGCTAATAAATAAGGTTAATTATATATGGCTATTAGATAGAAGTGCAATTTTACAGAAAAATTCTGACTTTTCTGTAAAATTGCACTTCTACCTCGTAAATATCTATCGTATAGATATAATGTTAATTTATAATGAGAGGGCTGCCATTCATAGCCTTTATTTAATGTATCATCAACTATGAAAACTAAGATCATAACGATCTCCCTTGTAATAACACCTGTATTTTGAAGCATAATATGGCACCTTTGTTTGTTCAGGATTACATCGCCCAAGTTTGCTCAAGACATCAAATGTAAGTTCCTTAAATGTTACGGGTGATATTCTTCTAAGATCATTTGAAGGGAATCCACACAATAGATATCCTAATTCATTAATTTCAGAACCACTTTTAAACCAGCTATTACCATAGTAACGCCTATAAGCTGCAGCCAAAATGCCAATCTGTAATAAAAAAAAAAACACTTATACCGTAATGTAGTAATATTTTATATATTGGTTTCTTATTTTAAAGTACAGTTTATTTATTTAAAATTGCATTACAATGCTCTACAAATGCAGTTGTAACACACAATGATTAAACTATATAGTTAACTATTCTGCCAGTTAGAGAAGGAGTCAATTAATACTAATATCGACAGATTAACGCCAGATATATGTTTAAGACGGCAACTTTTACAAATAAATCTTATTATTAACACAGCTAACCTTGCGCTTGCTTAAGTCTACATTATTCTTCGAAAAGTACTTGTGAACAGATGGGTCACCAAAATTAACATAGTATAGATCTTCTTCCGGTATGACATTTAAAAGACTTCCAAATGCCAAAAACTCTCTGCCTTGTAAAAATGCTGCAGTTTTTCCATCTATCAAAATTTTGACCATGACTTTTATTAAGTTCTTCTACTGAACTCTTACTGCAACCTTAATATCATAAATTTACAGATAGGCGGACAGGCAAATGGGCCACCTGTTAGTAATTGACATGGAGCTGGTAACCATTTTTACATCAACAATCGACAATAATAAATATTGCTTTTTTGTTGAATACTTGACGAGACATTTCAAAACGGGCGTTCACAAAGTAGACTGTGAACGCTCGAATGCCTCACATGCTGAGACTATTCACAGCATGTGAATATTTAAATATATTAATTATAAGTCTTTAACTATGAGTATAACTCAAATATCGCAGTGACTATGTATTATTAGTACAAATACCCACCGGTTACAATGTCCCATGCTAATAACGCTCTTGATATTGGTATTAAATTTTTCTTTGTATTAATTAATATGTGCAGTATTGTCTCAGGATCGATCCTCGAAAATGAACTGGATGGTCCAAAAAAGACAATATCCATTGAGTTTTCAATTTTTATTCTGTTATCTACTTCATCATAAAAGTCATCATAAAAAGTTTCGTCTGCTGAGATAAAAATAAGATAAAACAACTGAATATTTTAAATGCTCAATAATACGTAGTTTTGTATATAAATATAAGTAGATTAAACCTACCAGTTTCTGTTATTGCAATCATAGAATTCTTTTCGTCCTCATAAGCTAACTCCAATTCCTCTATAGATCGAGTTTGAAGCTCTTGAGTATTAATTCTGAATGGATTAAGCAAAACAATTAGTGAAAAAGGTCACAATTTAATGTATTGTATATGAATTAATAATTATGACACGAAAATCAAACGTTCCTTCCTATACTATATACTGTAAATTGTTTTCCTTTAAAATTATATCAGAGAGTCATCCTAATTAATGTTGTTGTTTTAATACACTAGATGGCGTCCTTAACTCCTAATTAAGGTTCCTCGACAAAACATATAAAACCTTCCGTCAGTTAAAAGATATTTCTATTAAAAATAGAGAATAAATAATAATGATGAAAGATAACAAATAAAAAGTTCAAAAATATTAATGATACTTCTTGTAACATATATATGAAAATGTTGTAATTTCATTACTATATTTGTGAAATAATGTTGTACATTACCTTCTGATTATTAAGAGCAATATTAATTTTAATATATACATTTCGTAATAGTGTTTAATAATCTAGTAGACTATGGAAAATATGTTAATCAGGGAAATTGAAAGAGATTTTTGAATAATTCGAAATTAAATAATAATCTTTAAATATTTAGTTGTAGATAAGATTGGATCAATTAATCAGGTAAATTTTATTCCTTATTTCATTTATTATACATATTTACATAAAGTGTTTATTTATCTGAAATACCTTTAAATTTATACAAAAAATCGATAGAATAACGTCACTAACGATAGTGACTACTGTCAATGTTTAAAAAAAGAAATGTTGCTGACATGTTGACATCACTAAATTGATAACCTAACTTTACAATCCTACATTATTTTTTAAATAATAATTAAGTACAAATATACAAGAAAGATAATCTATATGCCTTAAATCGAAATGATATTTGTGTCGTAGTAGTCTTTTAGTATATACTTTTTGTGTAGGATTATACTAATTTAGTTTTGTTTTAACATTGTTAAAAATTTTGGTCTTGTACCATGGGTATTTTAGAAAAGATATCTGAAATTGAGAAAGAAATAGCAAGGACTCAGAAGAATAAAGGTACACTATAACATATTATTCTATTCCATTATTCATTTAGGCTTACAGTGTTTGTTACTATCAAGTTACGACCAGGCTAGACTATACAAGAAATTTTTAAATTTTTTGATCATGAAACTTTTAATTCAAATCAATTGTGGAAAGTCTCGCTAGCACTTTTACACACAAATAAAATAGGTTATGTTTCAATTAGAGTTTTTTTTTACTTACCTCAATTTCTGCTTCTTATTCAAGTTACACCATTGATAGCTTTTGTATTCAAAAGTACTTGCCCATACAATATTTATAAATAAATAACATTGTTCTTAATTTGTATTCGATTCCATAGCTATGCACCTAAACTTTTTGCACTATTAAGCATTTTTCTATGCGCATCTAGTAATGTAAAATTTTTTATTACAGCAACTGAATATCATTTGGGTTTATTAAAAGCTAAATTAGCTAAATATAGATCCCAGTTACTTGAACCATCTAAAAAAGGAGGTGATAAAGGGGAGGGTTTTGATGTGCTCAAATCAGGTGATGCCCGAGTCGCTCTTATAGGATTCCCATCAGTTGGTAAGGTGAGAATTGTAAAATGATTAATAATAATATTTATTTTTACTAAATATTTTTCAAAAATTATAATTTTGTAAATGTAGACTGTGGAACTTCAGAAAAATCACATAAACTGTTACTTAAATTATAAACACAGTTTTAAACAACAAACAAAATTAAAATAAATAGCATGCATTAATTAAATAAGTTGCAAGTATTTAATTCTTTATCTGTATCTGATTTTCTCGAAAGCATAATTTTTATTATATTTAAAGTAATCATGTTAAGTTAAGTTAGATCACTGATATATAAATGCTTTAAATTAAATAATAAATATTAATTGAGTGCATAAAATATTACCTCACCCACTCATCAGATATTCTATCACCTAATGGTAGTACTCAGTACTGTTGTGTTTCAGTTTGAAGGGTAAGTGAGCCAGTGTAACTATAAGCACAAGGGACATTTATTCTTAGTTCCCAAAGTTAGGGGCGCATTGTCGACGTTTAGTATTTGTTACAGCGCCATCATCTATTGGGTGGTGGTACCATTTAACATCAGGTGGTCCAGTTGCCCGTCCTTCTATGTATAATATAATAAAAAAAGGACAAGTGTTCATTCCATCGTGATGCTCCATTGTATTTTGATGGACGTAGCTATGACATATACAATTTCTTTACTGTGTTTTCCTTAACTAATGCGCCGAAGTTTTCGAAGCGCTACATGACATGTTTACGCAAATTGTCATTCATCAAAATATGTATGGTGAGTAAATTTTGACTTGGTTTTATTTTTTAAATTCTAGTCAACCCTCTTGTCCACGTTGACGCACACGCACTCAGAAGCTGCTAGTTATGAGTTCACAACGTTGACATGTATTCCTGGAGTTATTGAATACCGCGGTGCAAATATACAACTGCTCGACTTGCCTGGTATCATCGAAGGTGCCGCTCAGGGCAAGGGTAGAGGGCGACAGGTGAGGTGATCATTTCATTTATGATAATACTGAATTATTTCTTACGTTGTAGTATTCGAATTTCAGAAATACAAAAGATCACGAATAGTGTCAATACCACATTTTTACCGAGATTAATTTCTTTCCTGAAATAAGATGACGTCACGTGAATCTTAATGATGTACACTGTATAAACTAGGTCGTTTTACATTTATAATTTGTAATAGTATAAAATTTTATTATTATCAATTAGCTTCTTCTAAAAATATTTATGCACATACATCGAAATAATCTTAGCACTAAAAAAGATTGAATAATTTAATTTCCTTCATTGTAACCTGTAATTATATATCATACTTAAAATAGTAAAAACCATTTCAACTTTGAATATATTGTTAATTATCGCAACAGGTGATAGCGGTCGCCCGTACAGCGGACTTGGTGCTGATGATGTTGGATGCGACCAAACCGTACGTGCATCGGCAGCTGTTGGAGCGAGAGCTGGAAAGTGTGGGCATCAGACTGAATAAGAACAAGCCCAATATATACTTTAAGGTAAACAATTGTACAAGCTTCCACTCATTACATATCCTACCGCAAAACAGCAATAAAATAGGTTATTTTCGGTAGTGAAAAATAAATTATGAAATTTGATATTGAGATAGCGATTGTTATTCATTATTTTCGCAAAAAACATCAATTATTTTGTAATGATTTAATTGTTAATGTTGAGTGAGTAACGGTCGTACATACAAGACTGTTGTTTTTAATAATCTGACGTCATCAAAAGGACTGACAGCATTTTTGCGGGAATAGAAAAGTAACTTGAGGCAAAAGACATAACATCCTAGCTAAGGTTGGTGTCGCATTGGCGAAGCAAGAAATCAGTAATGATTCATATAATAGTTCAGGATCCATGGTCCATTTTTGCCCTTGATTAACCGGGGTAACGTAACACGAAATTTAATCAATAAATTTAAAAAATACGTTACTATTAATCGGAAATATTTATGAACACTAGTTATCTATCAGATCTATCTGTTGTTGTTACCTTATTCTCAAGTATGTGACGACTGTATATTGATTTATTGACGTAATTTTCTTTAAACCTAATTATACTGGAACACAGTCATATAGAATATTGACAGGGGTAGAATGAAGGGGATCCTACCCAAACAAAAACTGGCCTGCACAAACTCTTTCTACAATTCAAAAATGTTTGTAAAGATGAACATTTTATTTTTTCAATAAAATGTATAAAAATAAGTTAACTGTACTATATTGTAACTGACCCCCCCCCCCCCCACACGCAAGCAAGCGAAAACTAATAATAAATAAAAAAATAAATAATAAATAAAAACTGATAGATGATTAAAATATGTATTAATATGATTTCAGATTAAGAAAGGCGGCGGACTGTCCTTTAACTCAACGTGTCAACTCACTAAAGTAGATGAGAAAATGGTGCAGATGATACTGCACGAGTATAAAATATTCAATGCTGAGGTAATTTCATAAGTCATACTAATCTTTAAACAACATAAAAAACAAATTTACACTACTAGAGTTTGATGTATTGGACCTTAACCAAAGATGGCGGCTACTAAGTTTACAGCAATAGCTTAGTCGATAAATATTTGTTAAGAGTTAAGTAATAACGTTCCAGGTGCTATTCCGCGAGGACTGCACTCCGGACGAGCTGATCGACGTGATCCTCGGCAACCGCGTGTACCTGCCGTGCCTCTACGTGTACAACAAAATCGATCAGATCTCCATACAGGAGGTCGACCGGATAGCGCGCCAGGCGCACTCCGTCGTCGTCAGGTACGGCGACACTCTGATGTACTTTAACTGAAACAAGTCGAATCGCGTTAAAAAAGAATCTTTACATTTGGTAGATAGTCATTGCGTGGTTTATGTGTAAGTTATAGTTAAAGCCTTCACACTCCATATTTCCAAAAAAATTAGGCTGTTTTTCAAATTTTTTAAAACACAAAGTTAACTTTCTAGTAGTTCTGGCTGTGAGTTGATATATATATAATTTTACATGTTTTTGTAATATTTGTAAAGTCAAAATAACTTCCTTATTCCGTAGTTGTAACATGAAGCTGAACTTAGACTACCTCCTGGAGACCCTCTGGGAATATTTATCTCTTATCAGAGTTTACACCAAGAAGCCCGGTCAACCTCCAGATTTTGACGATGGACTTATTTTAAGAAGGGTATTTTTATTAAATTACATATAGCATTAACCTAAAATAATAATTAAAATATTTTTTTTTAAAGCAATATAACAAAACTAAGAATTTAATACTAAAAAAATACTGATTTATTAGTATATCAACTTATCTATATTTATCATATGAGACTATTCGACTTTACCTGCTGTGGTTGTTTGGTTGGCTATACACACCAAAGACTGTATGTTTCTATAATTATGGGAAATGAGTGTGTCTGTGTGTGCAGGGCGTGTCCATCGAGCACGTGTGCCACTCGATCCACCGCTCGCTGGCGGCGCAGCTGAAGTACGCGCTGGTGTGGGGCACGAGCACCAAGTACTCCCCGCAGCGCGTGGGGCTGGCGCACGCCGTGCACGACCAGGACGTCGTGCAGCTCATCAAGAAGTAGTGCACACTCTTACGGATACTTTTAGTTCATTTCATTTTATTTGTAAGTGGAAAGCTAACCGGCGACTCGCTGACTAGATGGTAAGTGTTCACCATCGTCCATAGACATAATTGGCACTGAGAAATATTAATTATTCTGTACACCACTTGAGCGCCGACAACTGAAGTATCTAAGATGTTACTTCTCATGTGGCTGTAACTATAATTGCTTGCTCATTTTAATAGCTAAGAAGGGGGCGATACCGACCTTGATGAAATTTCACAAAGACCCAAATTGATAATAAACATTTTAAAAATTAGTTTCTATATCAATTGAAATGTCAGTATGATATTTTATTACATCCTTCGAAGTCATGTCAAAATATTACGTTTTTCATTTTTTTTTATCTATAAAACTTAACCCTTGCTGTTTTTATATGTACCAAATACATAAGAGGTGACCACTCAAAACTAGAATATCTCAAGTACTTTAAGTGTACTGCAAACCGTCTTGTGTCCATGATACCTATTTGCCATAATTATATGGAAACAAACAACTTAATAAAATTGATCATTGTAAATTATTTGTTTTAGCGTGTACAGATTGACTTCATGCGTAAATATATATACAACGTAATATATATAAAACTGAAACATTTTTGTCACAGGTTTTCAAATGTGATTCACAAGTTATAAAAAACGGCATTAATCTTAAATAGTGATGTCCACTAAGCCTACAAAATATGAAATACTTTACAGGTCAAACTCTAGCAATATTGTACACCAGTAAAATATAAAGAAAATGTCAACTATGTATGTACTTGATTTCCAAATATCAGGGGGTATTAACTAAATTAATTAATCATTTTTTTTGTTATTTTATGCATGCTTATATATATATATATATTTCAGCTATTTTGCAATGTGTATCCGAAATGAATTATTTGGTACATTGCATATTTTTCACATGTATACCGAATTATAACACAACTCAATGGACAGTATATACTAAGAGTTACATTTAGTAATAATAATTCAATAAAAAATCAATAGAATGGTTAACATGGGTTAAGAGCAGTGTATCATTTTTCTCTTTTGATGTATAAATAAAGACATGATGCCTTTATACAGGTGTATTTTAAAACTCCTGTTAACCAGATCACGATTGATATATACATGAACTGTTGCAATAAAATTATTTATTAAATTTTTATAATGCATTTTATTTGTTTGACTTGTTTGTTTATCTATTTAATAATTCCTTTCCTCCTACCAGTTATAAGTATTATTATATAAATTATTAATCTATATTCAAAAGAAAACACAGCACACTGAGTAGCAGCACAGTAACAGAGTGTTGCTGTTTTGTGGTAAGTGTTTTCTAGCCAGGCCAGTTTTGCACAGCCCCCTTAAAATGTAATTATATGAAGGCAATTGAATGTTTGTTTACAATTTTTTATGTAGGCATTCATTTATAACTTTTAAATCTGAATGAGGAAAACAAAATTGTGCCATTATAATTTATTATTCCAATAGTGACATAGTTTAATAAACAGTTTTGAGAAGACATAAGTTCAACTAATATTGAACCCTTTTCACTTAAAATTACTAAGATATAATAAATAACGAAACAAATTAGTTTACATTAATTTTAATTCAATTTTATAGTTGAAATTCCTATTTCACAGTTCACCAAAATAGTTGATTAAATAAACATTTAATCTAACTTAATGTTGTTATTGTTCCTTTGCTTCATTAACAAGCAAGTCAGCCTCTGCCGTGGCCAGAGCCCAGCGATGCTCGGTGATCTCTAAAGCTTCCCACTCAGCTTTGAATGCAGCTTTAGGATCAGGAGGCATGGCCATTGCTGCTCCTGACATTTGCTCCTGCATCACTTTTGATTGATCTGCAGCTGTAATAAATATGTATAAAAATAAGTAACTTTAATGTAATTATAAAAGGAAATTAAACATTAATTCAAAAACAAATGCTTACCATTATTCTCTCCAAGTACAAGTGTATAAATTGTGCGTAGACCAAAGACATTTAAAAAGTACCATGAAGCTGATGAGACCCAGGATGCATCAAGATAGGCCAGTTCCACACCACGTTGCAACATGGGCTTGAAGCGAAGAGTCAGTGGAAATGGTACTTTTGCTGTGGAATTTGTATAAAACTTTAAGAATGCCTTTTGGACAAGATTTTTATCTAACATTACCTTAAAAGTTTTATTAATAAATAAAATTGTCTTAAAGTATTCAATCATATTACTGTTTAAAAAACTTAAAACTTACTTGTTAAGAATCCACTGAACATCCAATTAATCCAACCCCCAATGACAATCATTGGTAGTACATTTGTAACATTACCCTTCAACATATCAGTCATCATACCTGGGTCAGTCATGGGGTTCTAAAAAGTAAACAATTTGTAGATAAAACTCACGTTGACACTATTTAATCCAAGATGTATTTAGCAAATATTATTCTAGCATATTTCTATAGCCCTGATGAAAATATTTGGCGTCAGCAAAAAACGGCCAAAATAATTTTTAAATATATGGCAATCAATCCCTACTTGTGAAGCTGCTGCTCGTTTTTGAACTTTGAAATATCCCGTATCCTCATTGTTAAACCAATGTCGTCTCATTGCAAAGGACTGTCTCGGCAAATACTTGCCGTTCTCACGCAGTAGCCGAGCACGAATCATCACTTGACTGAAAGTAAGGTTATTTTACTATTTGATATTTGCTAAAATTATACAAAATAACTTACTAATATAAATATACCTATCCTGAACTTGGATTATTTCTATCTTCTTCTGTGATGATAATATAATCGATACATAATGTCTAACAATTCCAACCAAAAATGTTATAATCACAATGGGTAAAAATACCCATAAACGTATTTTCGGATCCAATAATAACTCTGCCATTTTTTACTATAGTTAACTTATTATTTCATTAAATATTACTCTTAGTAAATAATCCTACACCAACATTACATTCATTCAATTTCAAACACCTTAACAATTTCTAATTATATAGTAATTAAATAATGACTTGTCATGTCAAAATTGACAAACGTCATTTGCTGGATTCTGAACAAATTTGGATACGGATCTTTTAAGCCAAGACCATGTTAGCCATCGTGTTCCGTCGATACACTAGGTTACATATAAGAATGGAGTACAGTTCAGTGTGTTTGGTATTGACATTTGGCCGTTTGATAAAACGATGTAGAAAGTATTTATTGCATGCTAACAAATATAATAAATACGAAAGTGAGTTGTTATTTTGTTTGCTTTTTATGTTTTAACTTCTGAACTCTTGTCAGGGGTTCAAAAAGGATAAGATTTGACTGACTTGCACTTTTTTTTATACTCTTTATGCATGACATTTCCTTGTTATAATATTATTATCATCTATAAATTATATTATCTGTTTCTGTTGTGTTTTGAACAATTTGAACCACTTCTTTTATTTGTTGTGGATGTAGATTGTTTTGAATATTGTAAATTGGTCACTGAATCGCTAAACATATACATTTTTATTAGTAAATAAGTTATTACATATTAAAATACCAGATTTATTTACCAATAAACATAACAGTACTTACATACTAAAAAAGTCGTTAACGTAAATTATATTTTATTTAATAATGCCTCGCAAAAATGCTAACTCAATAGAAGCTGTCGGAAATATAGTTAAAAAAAGTACTAAAGCGACTAAACAAATAGTTTCAGAAAATGTTAAAGAATCTGATGATTTATGCGCTAAACCTAAGCATGTTTTAGATTTGAATCAATTTAAATTTGAAAAGAAACCACCTGTAAAAATTGAATTTGAAAATGACTCCCCAGGCAAGGAGGTAAAGTATATTTTATATGTTTAATTGTGTGTAGCATTTCGGTTTTTATTATTTATTTTTATTGTTAAATGAACGAATTTTATTCACAACTTTAATATAATTTTAAACATAAAAAATTATTATCTTTTAAAATCAAAAACTGGTTTGTCAAGGAGAAACAACAATTTTCTTATTAATAAAACAATATTATGTTATATATTCATAACTAAAGTACATGCACTTTTTGCACTTGAATCTATATTCAACTACTGTACTCAAATAAACCACCTAAGTAAGATCACCTTTTATTATTATGAATCTCATTTTCATTGACATGTTGCGAACCATGGCATCTAAGATGTTATCTGGATGCCATGGATAGACTAAGCTCTACCTAGGCTCAGTGGTTGTTTTCTATAGACAGAACATTCTAATTGTCCACTGCTATTTAAATAAAATTTATTTGGAAAGAGACTTAAATAACTTATTTTATTTTTAGAAAGGAAAAGGTTTATGGGAGCCAAACAATTGGAAAGACTTCTTAATAAATTTAAGAATTATGAGATCAAATAATGATGCACCTGTGGATACTATGGGATGTCATATGAGTATGGATGAAAATGCACCACCCAAAGTAATTTTATAGTATTTTCTTCAGTTTTAATTTGGAACTATCATTAAAAACTTTTTATGAAAACTAAGCAAAATAAATTACACTCATTTATGGCTTTGGAATAAAAACAATTATTTTAAACATCTAACCTGTGCTAAAATAACCAAATTACACTAATATTATTTCTTTGCTCTTAGGTCATAAGGTACCAGAGCTTAATATCACTAATGTTGTCAAGTCAGACAAAAGATCAAGTGACATTTGCTGCCATGGAACGTCTCCGGGCCAGAGGTCTCACAATTGACAATGTGCTGAAAATGAGTGATGAAGAACTTGGTAAACTCATTTATCCGGTTGGATTTTGGAAGGTTACATTAATGCATTAATTACCCACTTACAGCTATGTAAATTTAATTATTTTCTTGAACTGAAATTCGAAAATATTCATGAGTCTTATGATATAAACTTTTACCTCTAAATATATTTAAATTAACCCTTGGCTCTTTTTCTATTTAGACAAAAGTGCAATACATAAAAAAGACAACACAAACATTAAAAGACCAGTATGATGGGGACATACCAGACACAGCTGAAAAACTTTGTAAACTAACAGGTGTTGGACCAAAAATGGCTCACATCTGCATGAAGGTTGCATGGAATAAAGTTACAGGAATTGGTAATTGTATATTATATATAATTCTTTTTTAATTTATTAAAATATGTAACTAATATCTATTTATACCTGTATCCAAGATTTCATACAAATATATTGTTGTGAAAAATGTGCAAAATGTTTATTAAAAGTATAAATATAAGATAATATTAAAGAAGCAAAGAAATTCTGAAAACATATTCTAAATCAATTTGTATTCCGCAGGTGTAGACACACATGTCCACAGAATAAGCAACCGAATAGGTTGGGTGAAGAAACCCACTGCTACACCAGAAGACACCCGTAAATCATTACAAACTTGGCTACCATTTGATTTGTGGAGTGAAGTCAACCATTTAATGGTTGGCTTTGGGCAAACAATATGTTTACCTGTGGGGCCAATGTGTCACGAGTGCTTAAACAGAGATATTTGTCCTTCAAGTGATAAAGGAAGAAAATCACCCAATAAGAAATCACCAAAGGTTTTAAAAGAAGTAAAAGCTGAAAAACTAGATCATGTTTTACCCACTTCGTTAAAGGATTTTGAAGAAACCCCAACAGATCCAAGTAAAAGCAACATAGATATAAAAATAAAAACTGAAAATTCTGTTACCGAAAACTTAGCCTCAGAAATAAAAGATACTAAAGTTGATATTGAGTTATCTAAAAAATCTGTGGCTGGACAAAATGTGTTAAAACGGAAGTCACCAAGAATAGCCAAACAAAACATAAAAACGAAAAAAGAGGCTTAATTGTCACTAAGAAAATAATAAAGAGTATTTCAGAAAGATCATTTGCTTAAAGCTCAATACAAAGTTGAAACATGTTAATTGTGAAAGAATAAAATTTTTTAATAATAGTTTGGTCATAAGTGTTTCCAATATTAATATTGTTTGAGAATAAAAACAATAATAAAATTTGGTTGAATCAATTTTTAATTTTCCTGTGATTTTTTTTCTTAGATTTTTCTTTCCTTTGATCTGTTTTTGCTTTCTTTTTATGAGTTTTTTTATTTTGTATCCTATCTAACTTAGTTTTCATCTGGAATACTTTGCTTTTTTGCAGTTTCTTAGTTGCTTGTTTCTTTAATATTTTTTTAACATCCTTTTTGGACTTTAAATTTTCATCATTGTCCTCTTCTTCCGACTCTGCAGCTTCAGATTCATTTTGTTCAGAGGAAGCCATCCCAAGAATTTCTTTACTAAGATCAACTTTCATTTTTGCTTTTACTTTTTTCTCTACAGCTTCCTTCGGTCTGTTCTCCCCAATGACAATATCTTTCTTTTGAAGTGTATCAGAAGAAAGTTCTACAATTTTAACATTCACATCTTCATCTTCATATTCTTCTTGAAGCAGCTGCTCAATATCAGGTATAGGACGGCTGGATACCACAAGTTTTTTGTATGATTCTTTATTCTAAAATAATAAAATAAAACTATGACTTTTTATTTGTTTTTGTTATTTTGCCCTAGATACCTAAGGCTATAGGTAACTTATCCATTATTAAACTATAAAAGGATGGTCGCTGTGTACGATATTAAGTAGACTACATTTTTCTATTACTAAATTTAAACATAACTTACCTCTTGTTTTATGCGTCGCTTTTCCTCTTTTAACATTCTCTGTAGATCCTCTTGTGCTTTCTTTTTTCTTTCCAATTTTCTTTTACGAAATCCGCATAAGAAATCCCTAAAAATAATAAATAGGTAAATTGGTTCAATGTAAAATTTAAAAAGCTAAAACTATATAATAGTAATAATAAAATATTTACTTTCTTTTGGTTTCATCAAAAACCAAACTAATTTTTCGCTTGTTTTCATTATTTTTATTCCGTTTCTTGCCCATAGTTCAATTTGAAATAGAAAATTACTAATAAAATATTTGTTGTTATTTTTTAACACGAGTACTTGACAAATGTAACCTTAAAATCAATTTTGACATTTTTGATTTTTTTATAATATAGTAGAAGTAAAACAATAT
This sequence comes from Vanessa atalanta, assembly GCF_905147765.1. Classification (NCBI taxonomy): domain Eukaryota; kingdom Metazoa; phylum Arthropoda; class Insecta; order Lepidoptera; family Nymphalidae; genus Vanessa; species Vanessa atalanta. The sequence goes on from NC_061878.1 coordinate 687,320, forward strand.
ACAGTCTTGAACATATATTTTACCTTTATAAAAATGAACGTTCGATTACATATAAATAGTAAGAATAGTATACTTAAAAAAAATCTCTTGATTTTATCGCGTAAAACTCAACAATCATAATTATACTATTTTAATATCAATGTTATGAATAAAGATAGTTTTTCTTAATTGAAATTAAAACTATTATTTATTTGACACTTATAATATTATAAATAAAAGTAATAATAAAAAAAAACCTTTTTTTATGAGAATAAACAGAAAAACTTAAATATTATTAAATAATTTATATTTATATTGCATAAAATGCCAATGTGAGTAATTTTTTGGCAACACATCAAGAATTTGAAAATGTTAGTTTGTGATTGGTCCATGCGATTTTTTTATACTCTGTTTTCTGCCAATCAGCACACAAGTGCACAATAAAGACGGACTCATCAGCAGCATGGCTGTCAGTATATATTTGAAGCTTGGACGATGCGTTTCCTCTCGTCACGTTGTTTTTTTTTGTTTGTGCATTTTGACGAAAATGTTATCGTGTATGAATTTCAGTGGTTTAAAATATGGAAAGATTTCGGTGCAGTGACGTGATATGTGCCTTATTACGCAAGGTAAGCGCTTATGAAAACTTTCAACCAAACGCAATTTTAAAAAGATGTTTAGATACGAGACAATATCAAAAATATTATCATGGCAAAATTTAACACATTTCAATTCAAGTCTTTACTAAATACTTTTAGAATTATCTGATTTAGAAGCAACTGAGTTGAAAGGTTATTATGAAAGAGTTACCTAGTGGTAATACCCTTTTTTCGAATCAATACTATTATATAGTACAGCCATATGTTAACGTGTGTGTCTGTGTGAGGGCCTCACGTTATGTTATATATACCGTTATTAAACCATTTCATTCAACTGATCTATTCAATAATGTTCTGTTAGCTTCAATTTATTCACACTTGATATAACTCCGTGGGATACAAAAATATGTTATGACGTTATATTTTGTTTTTGCGGGTGAAAATTTTCACAAGTGACATATCGATTGACGATTTTAGACCATAGGCCGTTCTGCTTTTATGAAAAAAAAACACTAAAGACTTATATTTAGATGAACTGATTATGTAAATTTGATATTTGATACGAAAATTGGTTTACGTTGAAGTCAATAAAATGTAAGACAGGAAACAATTATATCATGAGCAACTGTGCATTTTCTTTAGTACGCGAGTTTTTTAGTTTAATTAAGTAGTATTTGTAAGTTTTGATGTAAACTGTCGATTTACATGTTCTCATAACAGTTTTTATGTAGTACCAACGTTTTATATTACTGGATTCCATTTTAGCATAATTTTTAGGGCGAGTGGCAAAATATATTTTTATATTTTAACATATTTTCCTGGTATATATATAAAATAGTATCTTGATGTATATATAGATGTAGGTACATATCAGGTTAATATTTATATCTGAATCAATAAAAATATAATTTTATGTAGGCTCCGATTGCACTCCAAATCTATCTTTTATTACTTGAATTATATATATATATATATATTAATAATTAAATAATATATGTTCCAAAGACAATTAAGTGGTTACTCTATGTACTAAGTACCAAAAATAATTGTAATAAATATCTTAACTCACTAACACAAACCTATGTTGATCTACTGTTCATCCCGAGGTCTTCGTTTCAGATCTGGGTCTAGACAATACATACCTATTGGATAGTTTTTTGAAAATCTCAGTACTAGCTAGGAATTTAGAAGTTCCCAGTGTTTACACTTAAATGCTTGAAGTCTGTATAGCTGTTGGTTCTGCCCCTTAATTATCACCAGCCTTGTCAGATTTTTTTTTCAATGCTTATCATGTTGTCATATCAAGAGATGACATTTGTGCATGATATTTTTTTTTTTTTTTAATAATTTTTGATAAATATTTTAGTACATCAGTACTTATCATCGAGTGTGATTGATACATAAACATTCATTAAAAAATAAAATAAACATTAAACAAATCATTATTACTCAAATCAAATATTTCAGTTCTCCATCCTTCCTTTTACTAACTAGGTAATGGGTCTGAATGAAAATGCCAATAAGAATATAGTTTTTAATTTGTGTGATTAATGATTATACAGAATATTTTATTTTAGAAAAAGGCTTTGGAGTATGCATAAACATGGATGTTTATTTGATGTTATATTATAATGTAAAAATTAAAGTCCATTTGAACTACGATATCTTTACCATATACTTTCACATTCGCATTTTGAATTATTAAATTTCAGGTAAATATGAGCAAACACAATATGCAGTCATTGTAGATTTCTATATCAATACTATGCCTACCTGATTCTATTGTTCCAATATGTTATACTATGATATTCAGGTGACTTTATGTGTTGTAATAAATAACTAGTAAAGTAAATTTGTATATAAAGTCTATCAATTTATTTTCTTCAAAAATATTTAATAATATTTACTAACAACTGACATACTACATTATTGAAGTAGGTTTGATTTTTGATTCCCGTGGAAAACAACAAATACTAACTCGTTATTCAATTACAAGCTTTTTTAATGTTTTTTTTTTGGTTTTTAAAAATACTGTACCTATACACATTTTTTATAAAACATATTTTATTTTGTCTAATTTTCCATACAAACTGCTATTGAACAAATAAACCTTATGTGGTTTTGTTGTATGTGTACAATGTGTTTGAGAAAATGATGATATTTCCATCTTTTTGAAATTGATTGTACTTTAGGCGGATAATAAAAAAAAAAATCGGTATTATTACTGAATTGAGGCTTTATATCAATAAATTTAAAGACAAAAGTGTGCCAATGGTGTTAGTGCTCGAGATAACACGTTTATTGACCTCAAAAACTGTTGACGCTTAAGAATAGGTTATCGGCGACATCTTGTAATCTATCAAGATAGAAGATTATAATGTTGTCAATCGAGATATAGACTTAAGCTTATTGTTAAATTACAATGTTAAATTTTAACAATGCCAACACGCCAATAGTTAACAAAATTAAAAATTGCAAGGGTCACGAAAGGTCACAGATACTTTTTTGTAACTGTCGCTTAGATGGCGCTGCATTAACTTCTATACAGATCAACGGTTCGCAATGACTGTTGTTATGTATCTTAGGTGTGATATTATGCAGGATAACCCTGCCAGCTGTTATTAGCGTAGTATAATAATATTTTGTCGTAACATTTACCTGCAACGAAAACGGAAGAGCTGATTCTTGCAATAAAAGGCTGATAACGAATTTTTTACCAATACCCTTCAAGATCATCCTTGGAAATTAAAACAAAGAATCGTTCAATTTAATATATATGAGGAAGCTGTTTTTGTTATTTTTTATATTTTACAAGTAGACACTGGACGAATGAAGATAATGATGCACTTATATGTAACTCTGTTGCGCAACTTGTACACAACCTCTGAATTCCGGAATATCTATAATCTCTTTTACGTGTTTGGAATATTAGATTTGCTAATCACCTAGATAGTCAGTGTATACTCAATACTAGCCAGTTATTCTACCGTCAAACAATAACTTTGTATTGCTATTTTGCGGTTTGAATGCTGAGTGAGCCAGTGTAATTACAGAAATAGGTGACGAAATATTTTACAAACGCTTGTTAGCGGCGCCTTACTCATATGCTGGCCTGCCTTCCAAAAATAATTGGTTATCTTACACAACAGAATTGAATTTTCTAATCAAAGAGGAACAATGATTTACAAACCTTAAAAATACATATTTCATGTTAATAACTCTGTTATATCATGCACTACAAACAGTTCTTGATTAATATATCTTTATTTATAATACGACACTATTCCACTTAAATCAACTTTAGTCTTACTTTCAAAACTCAAACGACTACAACGACATTAAAACCGCCAGCTTTAGAGAATCCATAACGAATACCATGAATTCTACAAGATATCGACCAATAGTATCGCGTCAATTCAATGTCAAAATTATTTATTTGTCTTTACTTACTTTGTGGTTGGATTAGGCTTTACCTCATGTCCAAGGCCTATTAATAAAAAGTAGTATTATATGCTTCAAATCTGTCATGACCGAGGAACGATCGTTTTGCCTAAAGATCAATAACAAAATAAAAAAATATTTTAATAAATCATAATGTTACATTAAATCTGTATAATTATAAGGTCTTTCTGCTTTTTGACAAGTCCTAGTTTACGATACACATATAAAACAATTGTGTTTTTTTATGTATATGGTATATTTATTAGAGCCAGTCATATATATTGATAAACTAAATAAAATTTTTAATCTATATCATATTATTATTTTGTTCTAGGTAGAAATATAGACAGTCTGCTGTTATTTTGATTCAACAATATGACGTCACGGTAAGTTGCCTGATATGTTTAATAAGCTTTAATAATTAAAATTCTTCTGATAGTAAAGGATTTTTTCATTTTTTTTTATAGGATATAATTGTAATGAAATGTTACGAAGTAACTTCATATTGTAAATTAAAACTTCATCCGGTTTGGAATAGAATTATAGATCTAAGTGTATGTACATATATGTTACTTTAGAAGTCAAATGATGTTTGTTTAGCACGGTACATTTCTTAGTCCTGAACCGTATATAAATGTATGTATGTTTAGTTTTCAATTGAAAGAATAGCTGATTTGGTGGATACATTTCGAATTCGCACTGTTTGTTACAATTAGTTCTAATCAATTAATTTCGCATTATCAATTAAAGTTATACATTGCGAGAGTTGACCTACGTTGACATCAGTATTTTCAATGAAGCTTATCTATTGATAGGTACTATCGATTACATCCACATCAATTAAATTAACATAGCCGAGTAAAAACAAATGAAAATAATGAGTGCACATAAACGTAAAATTATATTATTCAAGCCTTTCTTACATTAATAACTGTATTTAAAACGGGATATTTACCATGTTTTTTATTTTTATTTGGTGGAGCTCGATATTTCGACTTTACCTACGAATGTCTTGTTCATGAGTCTTTCTTACATTACTATGAATTAGAGAATATATATTTTAATCTATGAACCACGAAAATTGTCGCAACAATTTCTTATTTATCGGTGTACTATACCATGGTTGAGGCACAAATTCAGGTTAAGACCTGTCCAATGGTAATAAATTTAACAAAAAGAAAACATTTTATTAATAGTACGCTGTGACAATATTTTCCTTAATTTCTTAATCATATAATTTCAAAACGCCGAGCTTCGGGTTTATTCCGCATTGGCTGAGCCATGAGTCGTCCGATAAAATAATTAGGCATAACCTTTTTTAAAGTTAAAAACAAAAGCAACAAAATTTCAAAAGCTATCTAATCTTAAGTGCAGTAGATTCGAAGGTATTTTGTGACATCGTAGAGTTATCCTGTTAGGTCAAGTAACGAGTTTATCAAGCGTTAACGTCTAAGTCAATAGAAGGAAATATATAAATACGATTACGGAGGATTTTTATATATTTAGCTGAGAACATTAACAACACGGTACAATGTCGTCGCAATATATGACATAGGAGGAAGTATTTTTTGACATCTGTCATGAACGTCAGATAATATTTACCTTTATGAACAGTTTCAACACTAACCTTATATGTATGTAGGTATATCTGAATCAACATAAATATTGAAATACAGCGCACCAAAGGCTAATATTTATATTAGTTTTATTCATTGCTATAAAAATTGATCAGGCTAGATCGGTTGTTCGTGTTGCTGGAGGCGGGCGCCGGTGCCGCCACACGGCGGGCCGCGGCCCGTCAGCTCGGCGAGGTGCAGAAAGCCCGCCCAGAGGAGCTGCACCGTCTGCTCGCTCGCCTTATGAAGCACCTGCGCTCGCCCGCCTGGGAGACGAGGATTGCGGCCACGCAGGTTGGTTACATAACGTTTTTGGATCAAGATTTTTTATGAGTCCTATTTATCTCTTTCTTAAAATCTCGACCCATATTGTATTCTATACCGAGTACCTACTTAATTATGATAAAGAAAGAAGAAATGGTTCTAAAGTATAGACTATATATAATAAATAATACTATATATAATAATAGATATAAAATACTTTAAATACGTTTTTCGCAGGCTGTTGGAGCGATATTGTCAAATGTTCCAGAATGGCATCCACCCCTCGTTACCGTTGTCAAAGGTAAACTAACTATAAATTAATAAGTGTTTTTTTTTTAATTTATATTAGCAATCAATTCAGATTTTTTTTCTTTTATATTAATAATGAAAGCAAATAATAAAATATTTTTATCGACGATGTAATTTAAAAAAAAAGAAATAATATTTAAAGTATATAGCAATAATATAGTATATAGCAGCAATAAATAGCAAATAATATAATCAAAATCTATATAAAAACGTAAACTTGCAAAGAATTTCAAATTTTGAGCTTAACTCATATAATAAATATATTTTGAATAAATAGGAAAACCATATGTCCAGTTTCAATGTTACATCAGAGTAGTGTACTACTAGAATTGATAGACATGAGATATCTAATTTTAGCACACGACTTCGGTCCTTTCTCGAGAGGAGAGCGAGGTCACTGTTAGTCTGTAGGATATTTCCAGACTGTTTATTCGGTCCTTTTGGAATATTCGCGGATAAAAGTAATATAATATGAGACTGTTAGGTGTCAATTGTTGGTTGAAATGTAAAACAGAAATAGATGTAGCGAAATGATATCGTATACACACAAAGTTAATATTTTTATTAGCGGATGTGTCGTAACAGCATTATAGTGAAACGACGCTGATAAGCTAAGCAAATGGGTTTTTCGAATTTTATCAATTTTTAAATAATAAATAATATTATGGAATTTTAATGATCACGAATCTGAGTTTTATGAGAATTTGACTCAATAATTCTTGGTAGTAATTGCTCGTATCCAAACTTTTTTAAATTTAAATAGCACTCAAGCAAGACGATTTTTAGCTGTGCAATGTATCAGGTCTAAGTTTATTAGTCATTAGCCTTGTATTAAACATATACAAATGTATGTAACTTATTGTAAAAAAATGACTAAATTTTATTATAATTGACCAATATTATTTAGTTGTAAAAAATAAAGATAAAATTTGAAAATCTAGTGTTATTCGTAAATTATATTAAGTAAAGAGAGAAAATAAAAGGATAAGTATAAAATTGTGTACATTGATCTTGATAGAAAGTTATACTGGAAAAAGGAAATTAATGAAAAATTAGGCGTCATTATTGAATGCGAAACATATCGTTCCGTTCAGTTACAGTACGTTTATTATATTCGGTACTATTCCACGTCCACGAATTTGATTTTTTTTACGGTGCTATCAGCTGGTGCAGTACCCATATCGAGAAATATATCTTCTTAAAGCGATTCTCGATTTATTGGACTTTCATATTGGGCTATTTACGTACTTGTAAATTACTATAGTCCACTCAACCATAATATGACAAAAGGCAGATAAACAATATTTGACATTGGAACTATCCAATCTGCCGTTATGTCATTGGTCGAGAGCTTCACTAATCTACGATATTTATTTTGGATTGTCGAAAAAATGTCGTTATGAAAGATGAAGTTGATATAAGTCGATATAGTCGTTAAGTGGAACAATGTTGAATATTATAAAAAAATACATTGATCAAGAACTGTCAGCAGTGCACAATATAGCCGAGCTATTAGCAAATCGCATGAAATAAGTTAATCTAAGGTTTGTTCATCTTTTTTCCTTCCACGATTGGAAGACTGTATATCGTCTTATTGATTTTCAATTGGATTATCAGACCTGAAGATGGACGAGAACTATTATCAGAATGTATCCTCAACAATGACATGACATTAACCCACCTTATATCTTACCGACAATCATTGTGACAACAAACGTTGTATTCATCTGAAAGTGGAACACAGAAATACACAGAAATATGTTGAAGGAATTTTCCCATTACTAAAATAACTTTTAACATAATTTTTTTGCCCTTGAAACCTTTGTTCAAACATTACAATCCATGTTAGCTGACGTGTCGTGAAATAAGCGGATTAAGGAACGTTTCCCTGTTTCCTGACCAGTCGGCGCGTGAATTTGAAATCTTAACTTAAAAACCCTTCACAGTTGACTTAAACGTAACGTATTCGTCAAATATATTTCTACTGGCACAAAAATCGTGTTATTTAACTGGATACTATTGTAGGTCCACATAGTATTGGTATACTATATTATCGGTTGGTGTTTGCTGAAGCGTTATTAGAACAAACAGATATTTTGATTATTTGTGTATGTCATTTAAAATTATATGTCAGTCGTGTCTCCAATAAACACGAGCTATAATCCAATCCAAGGATCTCGCATACAATAAATAAATAAATTGAAAAAACAAATATTGGTACACAGATGACGTCCAAGGGTAACTATTTTTCCGTGTCATTGTGTTTTATGTAAGTTGACCTAGTTTAAAGTCTATTCGACTCGATCTTGGTTGACGTTTGCTACAATAGCCTAATAGACGGAGCTTTAAATTTAGACTCGGACCTAGGGTTGTTGGCTTTATTAAATAAATGTCTATTGTGTAAGTCGGTCACACTGATCCTTACGTAACTAAAGACGTGTAATCTTCTTAAAGACATTTATTTCATTCACGTGACGGAAAAAGTACACGTTCAATATTTGTTTGAAGTTTTTTAATTTTGTACGGTGAAGGTTAATCTAAAATAATATTATAAATGCGAAAGTAACTCTGTCTCTCAGTCTGTTGCTCTTTCACGACCAATCCATTACCGAGAAATTGATGTGATTTGGTGCGAAGCAAACTGGAACTACGAAAGGACATAGAAACACACACTTAAAACGCGTGCGAAGCCGCAGTTGACACTTAGAATGATATTGATTGTATCATTCTGTAAATACTTCTCTTGGGAAGTTGGTTTGGTAATTATTCCATCACACTGTTCCAATGCAGGATATTTACGCTCTCCTTCACCGCAGAGCACGAAATAAAATAAAAATTATAGAAGTAATAGTGGACGTGTAGAAGGTCTCGACGACACGCCAAACTCTGTTCAAATGTATGACAAAATAATAAAAAATCCTTGTTCAAAGCCGAATATAATATATCAATTTCTTACAGTTCTAAGACAAATTCCCATCAGATGGCCTTTTTTACTCCTTTCCTATATTGAATATATCTGAGATTTCGCATTCGTATTATTAAAATCTCTGAAAATTAATAAATATAATTACAAAGTTTTTGTTTTATTTATTGAAAGTTTGATACAGTCTTCTAAATGTCTTTAATATTTTCTAATGTTAGAACAAGGCGCGATAACAATTTAACAGGTATATTAGTAACTACCGGTTCTTACGTAAATCGATTGTCGTATGACCTCATCGAGTCAAGGGCGAGCCAATAGCAACTGAGGGTTTGGTGATCTAGTTTATTTTAATTCGGAGACAGGACAATAAAGCAACCTACATTTCAAAAGCTATTATTATCTGACTACTGGGCAAAGCTCTACATTCTTGCAGAGAAGGATTGGAGATTGTTCTCCAATATAACTCCTGTTCCTACTGCTGTTGGTGGATACAAGCGTATCAGAATTTCATCTGAAAAATGCAGATTTATTAACGTTTTATTTTCCTGCGCAGGATATATAATAAGTGTACATTATTGCCTTATTCTCAATACATATCATCGACGGAACGTAAAATCTGACGCGATTGGAAAAAGTTCAGATGCAGGACTCTAATCTGTACCTATAAACATTATTTAGTTAATGATTACTTAAACAATGTCTCCTTTTTAATGTGAAATCAATAATGACGGAATGAAAGAAATGAGTAATTAATCAAATCTCGCCTAACAAAGATTTTAAGTTAGGCCGTCATCGTCCGCCAAGCAAAAATATCTTCTACTAAAATGTTCTAATTCTAAAAACTATTAGTATAGCAGCATTTATAAACGGATCTAAGACACATTTTTGAGAATTACTTATTAAATTACAATAACAATGTTCGAATAGCGGTCATTTATGTATTCTTGGAAGCGCGCCCAACACGAAACGTTTATTAAAATCATAGTAATCATAAAAAAAGCGTGTTAATATTTCGGTAAATCTTAAGCGAGACTATGCAATTGCGTGGGACACCGCAATATATCTGCTTCTGGGTATATTTAAAAATAAATCCCCAATAACTTGTCGACCCGATCCGGTATTTGAACCCTCAGAACCTAAGGCCATATAAATATAAGATAGCTATTACTAGAACAGCTATTCTCAAACATCAACTTGCGTTTTGCTGAGCTTTTGGGAGTGGACCAGATTGTAAAGTATTTTATGTAAAGTGACAACAATTTTAAATTTCCCGCTGATCTAGAGAAGGCGTAGACGCGCTGAGTGAAATTTCAGGATAAGATTCACTTTTAATATTTTCAATTATGACAAATAAAATGTTAGCTTATCTAGCCAGACCGATTAATTAAGAACACTGCAAATAAAACCGTTAAATATAAATTACGATTTTTTTATAAATTTCTTTATTAAAAAAAGTTCGTACCTTCGATGCAATTGTTTGCGTTATCATTTCCCCCTTTTATGTATAATATATATTATAATGATACATTATTATATATATATTAATACATTGTACATGATACAAAATATATAAACTGTTCATATTATAAAAGTGTATGATAAGCTTGTTCATTTCCGCGCAGGAAATCGTCATGTCGGAGAATCGATTGTTGCTTGCCCTTCATTCTGTATTCCCTAGAAGCGGTTCTCTTTTTAAATACGTTCAGTTACGTCTGTTGGGAGTTATGAAACGTGTACGGTTTTTATATTAGGACACAATTTATCTATATTTATGAAATCGTCTGTCCTGATCAACTATCAACGCACAGCCAAGCAATCTGCTGTCAAGAAAAACAAAATTAAGAACATTTATTTTATAACATAAACTTTTTTATAACATAAACTTATACTATACTATATAATATGCTATAGACGAAACGCCTTTTATCTCGAAACCAAAGGGTCTTCTTATAAGTTCGCAAAACATTTCAACAATTCAATAATTCAATAAACAAAACATCTTACAGTTGAGTAGGTGGCTTTTATCAGGCACTACGAATTTTGAGAGCTCAACCAACGCAGGCGCTTCAATGACGCCTCAAAAATATTTTTTATCGTTATCTCAGGATAGGTTTTTCCTACTTTACGACAAACAAGAATCTTGATGCTGCCCACATTTAAAAGTTCGGGTCAGTATTGAGATCTTTTTTGGAAGAAAAATACAGCAACTTTTTGTTGGCCTGACCTAGAGTTTTAACATAATATATATAGTATTCACTAAACCAAAGATATGTACATCTTTCGAACACGCCAAAACATGAAAAGTTTATTGTTTTTCCACAGATCTTGATAACATTTATCGATTTCACCTTCCCTTAATGAAAATTAACTCAATAATCGACTGCGCGTGCTTCACATATAGTATCGTATACACATTTGACCTTTTGTGATATTGCTAGCAATGGACACCTCAGTACTATTATTTGTGGACTATGTACGATATGATTGTCAAAATTCGAGATTAAATATTTGGCCGTGATCACTGTTCGAAACGAAAAAGAAAGTGTTTTTTTATTATCTATTTTTATTATCTGTACTAGCTATACTAATATTTCTTAATTCATTCATACTTTAGCTTCATCTTTACATTCTTGAATCCCATCCAAGGGTTATACATAAAATTTGTTCTTCAGAATTGAAAATGTTCATATGGGTATGTAGGTCCTTCTCACAGGCGGACGATGTCATTATTATTATCTGATGTTGTGACGTTTAACACATGCATCCATTTTATTCCTTAGTGATTTTTTTGGAAATAAGTCTCTTTATTTGTTGTAGAAGAGGAATCGGAACCAGATGACAACGGTCGACTGCGTTGTGAAACATTTGACATTGAACGTGTCCTCGAACATGGCGCTCACCTCATGGGTTCCGAAGGACACGAGTATGATATGGACGAAGAATCGCTGTCAGCTTCAGGTGAGAAGAAATACTTGATATAAATATTTTAATTATATACAAACTCTTTACATGAATTGTGAATATAAATTTCGACACAGAGTACTTATAGTCTTATTTATTTATTAAAGGCTTAAGATTGATAGTTATTTTTATGTTTGCACGCAATAATGGCGCTCCAAGAAGTTTAAGCCATATTGTGTCTCATTTAAAAAAAAGCATACGTTCAGTTACTTTTGCCGATTCTAATCAGTTCTAAATAATTTATTCCGAACCGTCGGTTGATTGTTGATCAATAAGCAAGTGTTTCTATATTATCTTAATTAAATATCATTTTCATATTGAAATTAGACCTGAAGGAGAGTTTGGCGAAGCAAAGGCAGCAACTCAACGCACGGTTGGGGTTAGATGTTGCGTGTTCATTGGGAGTGGATTTGAGTGGGATGTACACCAACGAAGACCTTTGTCCTGTGAAGACACCCCCGAAGGTTGAGGTGACAAGGGTAAGCCTTATTTTAAATATATATTTTATATATGAAGGCCAATTGAAAATAACTGATTCCAAAATTAGCACTTTTAGTATAAGTATTATGAAATAGACATTGTATTTATTAAGACTATTGCATTAACTCCTTTTGTAACGTTCTAGCGTCCGGTACAGGAGCTGGTCGCCTGCAAGGGTCTAAGTTCGCGCGAAATGAACCTCGCCAAGCGTCGCGCGCGCGCCGCCTTCAGTAAGCAAAAGTCACGCGACTGCGACGACGGCGCATCGACCGCCCCCCTCACTCCCGTCACCCCCACGGGCCCCGCGCCACCCTCCCCTCTCGAACCAGAGCGAAAGAAGATGAAGACCGAGCCCGTCGATGAATCACTGGGTGAGTTTGATTGATCATGTATGAAGTGAGTTGATCAGTAATCTATAAATCAGTCCGTCTAGCGTGATTCGGGCTCGGTATTGGGTCACATTTTTTAAAATTTAAAATTACGTACATTTAAGGCGAGGTCGCTTTTGCGGTTCCACGACGTGACGGTTCGTGGGGCGAAGGCGCGCGCTGGCCCCTGGAGGCGTGGTGCAGCGCACTGCAGGCGCAGCTGTTCAGCGCCGCCTGGGAGGCCAGGCACGGGGCGGCCGGCGCGCTGCGCGAGCTGCTGCGAGCCAGGATAGCGGCCTCCGCGGGGCAGCGCGCCGGCATGACCGTGCAGCAGGTGAGGGTCACCCTCGACCACTCCACACTCGCCTAGTCGCAGGAGACGATATCGATGGTACTAATTCTAACCCTCATTAATTCAGATGGAAGATGCTCATCAGGAGTGGTTGGAGGATATGTCGCTGCGGTTGCTCTGCGTGCTCGCGCTGGATAGATTCGGCGACTTCGTATCGGATCAGGTATAGTCGTAAAACGAACGCCTTCGAGAAGGAGCTCCGGTCCGCGGCAGCGAACGACGCGATCTCAACATACCCCTCGCGGCCGCCAGGTGGTGGCGCCGGTGCGCGAGACGTGCGCGCAGACGCTGGGCGTGGCGCTGGCGCAGCTGCGGGCGGCGCGCGTGCGCCTCGTGGCCGAGCGCGCGGCGGCGCTGGCGCGGCAGCCGCAGTGGGAGGCCCGCCACGGCGCGCTGCTGGCCTTCAAGTACCTGCTGGCCGCCCGGCAGCAGCTGGCCGTGGAGTGCGGCGCGCTGGAGCTGCTGACGGCGGGGCTGGAGGACGGCGCCGAGGACGTGTCGGGCGCGGCGGCGGGCGCGCTGGCGCCGGCGGCCACGGCGCTGGCGGCGGCGCGGCCCGAGCGCCTGGCGCGCCTGGCGGGCCGCCTGTGGCGCCTGCTGCGCGACCAGGACGACCTGGCGGCGCCCGCGCACGCCTACATGGCGCTGCTGGCCGAGCTCATGGCGCTGCCGGCCGCCGCCTCCGAGCTGCAGTCAGTATTTGTTGTTTTGTTTTATGAACACAGTTACAGAAAACTGTTACTGCCACTTAAGCACAGCCCTGCCTTCACGTTGTCTAGAAGATTTTGTCATGAGAAACATCGTTTGAAACTACGTTTTTTATTAATTTTAAATGTGTTTATTTTTGCAGTCCCATCGATCTGACGGACGTTCTGCCGAGGCTTTGGCCGTACCTCGATCACTCGACCAGCTCCGTGCGAAAAGCGACGTTGCAAACTCTGCGCACTCTCACGCGACCCCTAGTTACGGCTGGCACTAATGGTCAGACCAACGGCAACACAGAAAGTAGTGAAACCAAGTGCGACACGAATAACACAAAATGTGAAAATGCCGGTGACGGTACAAAGGACACAAGTGAAGTGAAAAATTGTGAGGTAAAGTGTGATAATGGTGAAAACGGTCAGTACCTGAATTGGACGCCAGAGTTGTTGCAAGAGGCTATGAGACACATATATCAGAGGGTACTCTTCGAGCATGTGCATGAGATACAAGAGATTGCCGTGCAGGTGAATATACAAGATGAATAATTGGTATAAGATTATATCTATTTATTATATAAATAAATAGATTGAAAAATTATTTAAAAATCAAAACCAATAATAAATGGATTCAAATAGATGATGTTATAATGAATATTCATGTAGCCATTGGCTATAGTATAAACTTTAGATAGACTGTATCCAAATTAAATTTCGAAGTTCTGAGGTTTGGTTAGGTTTTTTATTTGAAATTTAATTTAGCTTACCGCTAGTCATATTGAATATGCTAACATATGTTAATGCTCATAGTGGCTACCGTTGTTAGGGCTCTGTAGAGATCTTGGTAGGCTTCAGTTTTTCTAACATCGAAAGCAATTTGAACGGTTTTGTTTAGGGTACGTTGTTAGTATGATGTAGTTTATATAACTGAAACTCTCACTATCATCGGGCACTGGCGAATTCCAATATGGCGGTTCATATGTTTGTCTGTTTTTTTCCAACAAATAAAACAATATATAGGTAAAACAGTATAATACCCATATATACCACTAAAAGGTAATGTGTTGGTGTGATCCAGGTGTGGGAGAACATCCTGCGGCACGCGGCGCTGGGCACGGTGCTGGTGGCCACGTGTCCGCTGCTGGCGCTGTGGCTGTGCCTCGCCATGCAGCCCGCCCGCCTGCCGCTGGAGCCCGCGCTGCTGCTGCACCCGCCGCCCAAGGTACATTGACTTTGTCACAAACGGGGACATATTCAGTAACATTAATTTTACCCAATGATAATGAAATTCCGGGTGTATTATCAATGTGTATTTGAAATGCCGGTTAGTTTACCTCAGCATATAGATTAAATTATAAGCTTATGACATAAGAATCATTCAAAATCAAAAATATTTTTATTAAAAAAAAATTTCAACGTGGCTCATAAAAGTACTCTTAAATTGACACGTTACAGCGTTGAATTCAATGTAAATCTACCACCACCGCCATAATGTGAGCTGTAATTATATCAAAAATATGTTCTTATAAAATCACCCCTCAGGAGCGGCGAGCGCGCGTCACGAGCGGCAGCGGCGAGGCGCTGGCGGGCGAGGCGGGGGAGGGCGAGCTGCGCGCCGGCCAGAAGTGGTACCTCGGCGGGGGGGAGAGCCAGCCCGCCGCGCTGCGGGACGCCAACGTCACTCGCGCGCGCTGCCTCGCCGCCGACATGCTGGGTGAGGGCGTCTAATCTCTGTATGATAGCGAAGTACCACTCGCTGATTAATCACCAAATCTCAGAAACTGTAACACCTACGATTTTGAAATTTGGCTGGGCATCCGCTGAGAACGAATTTTACGAAACTTCACCCCTAGGGGGGGGTAAAACGGGAGTTGGGAGTTTGTTTTACATTTCACGCGGCTATAGCCGCAGGTCAGATAGTAAATAATATAATCAATATTTCTTTTTTCCTCGTGATCATCTTTTTCTCATACTTTACGACCCTTGTGGAGGATCAGGACAGAAATTGTTTACAATTTTTCAACTTATACGTTTAAAAAAACGGTCAATAAACGTTTCTGTGGTAAAAGTAATTATAACATTAACACCTTTATAGATGAAACGCCTACGTAAAAATATAAAATCCTTATAATAATATATTTTATTGAAATTTCAGGTTACCTATCCTGCTATCTCGTCCAGCCGGCGCCCGGCATCGAATACAAGGCAGAGGACGAGAGTCCGATTGATTGCTACGTGAAGGTAAATGTATAGCTAGTATGAGATCATCGATGGCACTATTTTAAATAGGCGTGTTTTAATGACTGCCACTGTGCAAACCTGCAGGTGATGGTGGTGTACCTGCGCTCGGGCAGCGCGCTGCAGCGGCTGGTGGCCGGGCTCGTGGTGTCGGCCTGGGCGCGCCGCAGCCGCACGCACGACCGCTTCCCGACCGACACGCAGGTGCGTGTTCTTATCCGTAGCTTACTCGCTCCTGTGGGATAGATCGCTGTACGCTTTGATAGGATAGCGTGTATTGTGTAAAATAAACTGTCTGTATCATGTTTGATGATTTATTATCATAGTACGCTCGAATCATACCGACGCAATTATGCAAATGATATGTTTACACACACACACACACACACACACACACATCAGCCCGCATTCGTCCACTGCTGGACATAGGCCTCTCCAAATGCACGCCACTGTGGTCTTTCTTCGGCAACTCGCATCCAGCTCCTGCCAGCCGTCTTGCGCAAATCGTCACTCCACCGAGCCTGAGGACGTCCTACACTACGTTTGCCGAGACGCGGTCTCCACTCTAGAACACGTTTTCCCCAACGGTTATCGGTTCTACGACAAATATGGCCAGCCCACTGCCACTTCAGCTTACTAATCCGGTGGGCTATGTCGATGACCTTGGTTCTCTGACGGATCACCTCATTTCTGATGCGATCCCTCAGAGATACTCCGAGCATAGCCCTTTCCATAGCACGCTGAGCGACTTTAACCCGGTGGACCAGCTTTGTCGTGAGTGTCCACGTTTCGGCTCCGTATGTCATGACGGGTAGGACGCACTGGTTGAAGACTTTCGTCTTAAGGCACTGTGGGATCGACGATGTGAAGATTCGTCGTAACTTCCCAAATGCTGCCCAACCTAGCTGAATTCTTCTATTCAACTCGTCCTCAAAGTTGTTTCTACCTAATCGCAATGTCTGCCCGAGGTAGACATATTTTTGAACAACTTCGAGAACGGTACCGTGTATCGCAATCGGTTCCGGTAGAACATGTTCATTGAACATGACCTTGGTTTTATCCAAGTTCATCCGTAGGCCGATGCGCATAGAAGAATCAGCCAGCTCATTCAGCATCTGTTGTAGGTCCTGCAGCGTTTCTGCCATGATGACGATGTCATCTGCGAATCTCAAGTGAGAGATGTACTCGCCATTGATGTTGATGCCACGCCCTTTCCAGTTCAGCGTCTTGAACATGTCCTCCATTGCATTAGTGAACAATTTGGGGGAAATAACGTCCCCTTGTCTCACTCCTCGATGCAATGGTATGGGATTCGTTTGCCGACTCTGTACTTGGACGGACATGGTGGCGGCCTTGTAGAGACATCTCATCACTTGGATGTATCGCCAATCAACTTGGCAACGCTGCAGGGACTCCAGAACAGCCCAGATTTCAACCGAGTCAAAGGCCTTCTCATAGTCCACGAATGCGAGACACAGGGGCCGATTATACTCATGGGACTTCTGTATAATCTGCCGCACTGTGTGGATGTGGTCTATGGTGCCGTATCCGCTCCGAAATCCGGCCTGTTCCGGGGGTTGGAATTCGTCGAATCTTCGCGCAAGACGGTTCGTGATCACTATGATATGTTTAAGAGAATATAATGATGTAATGTAATTAAATAATAGTAAATAAAGCACGCACGACGATTGTATAGTCTAGTCATTAATGAATAAAATAAAACATTATACACACATTATAAAAAGTGCCAGTCGACATTTAAAAGCGATATTTTAAACTGATTTATTTTCGTTAACAGGATGAGGGCGATTTGAATGAAAAACAAAACGGTATGTCGAAGCTGGCGTCACCTCTCCTCGTCACGACTCTCCACACCGCTTTAAACCAAAACCTGTATTATGATGAAGTCGCCTTGAACTGTAATCGGTAAGGCTGTTTACAACTTTTAGTCTCTCTCTCAGGTGTAATTTTATTTATTTATATTCAATTGAGAAAAATACATTTATATTGTTATATATATTTTATAGAATCGCGAAAAAATAGCAAACAGTAAAAAATACTACCGAACTTTTTCTTTTTTTCGAAGTTTTTTCTACATACAAACAACGATTAATAATACATGATAGGTTTTACTTAATATTAAAATGAATGTTACAAATATTTCAGGATATTGCAAGAAGCACGCGATTTATTGGCTATGATGAAGCATTACAAGCTGCCAGTGGATAATGAAGAATTCAACAATATCATGAGACTTGAACAGGTATTGCTTTTTTTCAGGTATAAGTAGGCGGACTGAAAATGGGCGATCTGATGGTAAGTGACTGCCACCGCCCATAGATTAAAGATAATTTATTCAAAGAGATGTCGATAATCGTCCATAGTTATGGAATAATTATGTTACATCAAATTACCATACGGAGCCGTAAAATGTATAAATGTAGTATCCAACCAGCGTAATCGGCGCAGGTGTCGGCGATGACGACGACGACGCAGCCGCTGGTGGCGGCGCTGAAAACGAAGCGCGTGGCCAGCTCGCTGGAGGAGCGGCGCGCCGCGCTGGCCGCCGCCGTGGCCGCGTGCGCGCGCGAACAGGCCGCGCTCAACGTGGCGTGAGTGTGCCGTGCCCGCCCGGAACCATTCTTAATCTTGTTCATTTCGGTTACGACCAAATAAATATTTTTTCACATGAGCTGAGGGGTATACCGGATGACCCGAGGTTGTGAATGTTAACATGGATCGTTTTCAATTTCAGCGTCCAGGCGGCGCTGAGCGGCGCGGTGGCGCACATGGGCGCGCTGCCCGAGCGCCTCAACCCCGTGGTGCGACCGCTCATGGACAGCGTGAAGCGCGAGTGGTCCGAGGAGTTGCAGCGCAGCTCGGCGCGCACGCTGGCGGCGCTGCTGGCGCAACTCGTGCGCCGGGATCCCTGCCCCAACAACAAGGTGCTCGTCAACCTGAAGGCTTTTCTCAGGTATGCACTGCCGCCTCATAGAAGGACTAATTCCGATTCATTTTACAGAGTGGGATTCATCTGGATAAATTATTAGTTTTGTCTGATCAGTTTAAGTGATAGAAATGATTCAATGTGATTCGATTTACATGATATATACCTTTACAGATGTGATCCTGAGTTTACACCTCGTATATCACTCGAGAACTCGGAAGATGCAAACGGTGATTCGGGCAGTGGGGATAGCGGAGCTGAATGCAAGACCGACGTGCATTCTAGTCATGGACCTGCTTGTGAGGACAAATCTCGATTATTAATCTGGATTAAATATTTTTATCTGGATTTAACTTTTTAAGCGTACATGTATTATTATTAAATAATTAAAATATGATACTATACTACTTGTGATAAAAATCGCATATTCTTTTTAGTGGATAAGTATAACGGTATCCTCACACTGCGAGAGCAACATCGCAGCGCAGAGCGGGTAGTGCCGCGCCGCGGACGGCCGCCCGCCGCGCACAACGTGCACAACACGCACAACGCACACAACGCGCACAACACGCATAGCGAACTGGGACTCGAACAGCTACTGCCGCATGAAGATGAGGTATGTTTTAACAATTACTGTAAAATAGTACTTCGTACGTTTACTTCGACTTTACTAGTTTAATACTTATAGTATTTCCTATTAGTAATTATAGTAATTTTTTTATTTTTTTTCATTCGTCAAATACGTTACAGGCACGAAAGTTACTCAGAATACAGAGACGGGGCGCCACAATGGCTCTTACTAGTCTAACTGAATATTTCGGTGAAGAACTTCCAGAGAAATTGCCTAAGCTATGGGAATTCATCACGCAACCATTCGAGAAAGTGATGACCGATAATGGTAAGTAATTTTTTTAATTTGCAATATGGATACCTAAAAATTTTTAATGTCTATAATAATATGTTACTATATAAAAACACGAAATACTAAAAACATCATAGTGCAACAGAAAAATTGGAAACGGAAACAGCTGGTCGAATGAATGAAGGGCTTTTTGATTACCGCAGAATGTTTGTCCTTTAGAATGATTCCTTAAAGTCGCTCTAATACGCTACTGATGTAACACTTCGCGTAACGTTTTTTACAGAATTGGAAAATTTAGAAGAGGAAGCCGGCGAGGAGTTGGTCTCTCGCCTGCAGGTGGTGGAGGCGGTGAGCGGGCACGTGTGCGGCGCGCTGTGGGCGCGCGTGGCGGGCGGCGCGCGCGCGTGCGTGGCGCTCACCCGCGCGCGCCACACGGCGCTGCGGCACATGGCGGCGCGCGCCCTGGCCGCGCTCGCCGCGCGCGACCCGCACGCCGTCATGCAGACCGTCGTCACCGAGGTCAGCCCAGGCCTCAGTACACTGCCCCTCTAGTGATACTATTTATTTATAAATGGTAGCTTCTGCAGTTGTCGCACTATACGAATTACCTTTGAAATACTTCGTACTCTTTAGGGTCTCGCTGAGGAGATATACACTTAAAGGCTGCTTATTTACAGAAGCAGCCTTAAACATAATAATCTGGAATCTATTTATAGCGATGAAGCTATAGAACTAAACAATGCCTATAACACCTTATTAAAGCAATAATTCGCAGAGACATATAGGCGTTTATAATTATATACAATGAATCAGCTTAAGCAGCTTAAGTAGATGATAGCCAATGTCGCGTGTCCGCCGGCAGGTGATCGAGGCGCTGTCGGACGTGCGCAGCGAGCGCGTGCGGTGCGGCGCGGCGGAGGCGCTGGCGCGCGCGGTGGACGCGCTGCAGCTGCAGCTCGTGCCCTACATTGCGCTACTCGTCGTGCCGCTGCTAGGTACTACTGCCACACTGATTCTATGAACCAACTTTGTAACGATTTCGTTTGCATTTTATTATAGGTTTATCAGATACATTTTTAATAATATTTAATCTTATATGAATACAATTTTCTTTAATTAATTTTACATTATATGAATATAGAGCCACATTACACAGATATTACTATCCTAGTCGGTGACTCATATGTAATAAATATAAATATCGATTTGATTGACCCATTTGCTATTTTGCTATGTTACAGGACGTATGAGCGACCACAATGAGGCAGTCCGCATGATGTCGACTCGTTGCTTTGCTACATTAATTCAGCTCATGCCGCTCGACGGCGCCATTCCGGAACCCGCGGGACTCTCGCAGGAGCTTCGGGAAAGACGACAGCGAGATAAACATTTTCTGGAACAGCTTTTCAACCCCAAGTTCATCAAGGATTATAAAATACCTGTTCCTGTCTCCGCTGAACTAAGAAGCTACCAACAGGTGAGTGTTGATTATTCCTAATGAATGAATTGAATCGAACAAGTAAAGTAAGCTTTATAAATTATATGATATAATAAACAGGCCGGCGTGAACTGGTTGCGGTTCCTGAACGAGTACAAGCTGCACGGCGTGCTGTGCGACGACATGGGGCTGGGCAAGACGCTTCAGTCCATCGTGGTGGTGGCGGGCTCGCATCACGAGCGTGACGCGCGTGCGCTGCCCGCCCTGCCCTCGCTCGTCGTGTGCCCGCCCACTCTCACCGGTTACTATCAGCTGCTCATTCGCACGTCCCATGTATTCTGGTTCAAGAGTGTGCTAATGACATGGATAGATTTGCTAACGTGTTTTGCTGTTGTAAAGGCGTAGGATAAGCGAGGCGCTTAAAAATAATTGTTTAGTCTTATTTTACGAAACACGACCCACGGGTCGAGATTTTATGTTTACAAAACAATAATATAATAAAATCTATAATACTACTACACTTTTATTCTTAAAACCTCATGTAAAATAAAAATTGTTTTTACAGGTCATTGGGTGTTTGAAGTGAACAAATTTATACCATCAAAATTTTTGAAACCTCTTCAATACGTTGGGCCGCCTGTGGAGCGTGAACGATTGCGGACCCACGTACAATTCTACAACCTCATCGTGGCCTCATACGACATAGTGCGGAAGGATATTGAATTCTTCAGCAGTATTAAATGGAATTACTGTATATTGGACGAGGGTCATGTAATCAAGAACGGAAAAACTAAGGCGTTCAAGGCGATAAAGCAAATCGTAGCAAACCATCGGTTGATCTTATCAGGAACACCTATACAGGTATTGTTAAAGACAATTAGTATGTTAAGGTTTATTCTGAGTTAAAGTATTTTGCCATCCATATCACTAAATCAATATACTCAAGAGATTAGTATTGTGAAAACATTAAAAGCTGTTTATCTACAATTGTTTTATGTATGATAATGTTATGAATAAAAAACCCAAACAATTAAGACTTATTTATTTGTAAATAAGATAAAAGTAAGAAAATTAAATATATCGATTATAGAACAACGTGCTGGAGCTATGGTCGCTGTTCGACTTCCTGATGCCCGGCCTGCTGGGCACGGAGCGACAGTTCACGGCGCGCTACTCGCGCCCCATCCTCGCCGCCCGCGACCCGCGGGCCTCCCCGCACCACCTGCAGGCCGGCGCGCTCGCCTGCGAGGCTCTGCACCGACAGGTACCGTCGAATGGTCGCCGCATCCCAGCGATGTACACAGACACTGTTGATAATAAAATTGATCTTCTTGTAAAATAGATTGCTTTTTTTTTAAACAACGATTTATTTATTACTGGACATAAAAGTTGGTTAATTTTGTACAAAATCAAATCGATTATTATAACTGTAATTAAATTAAATTGCAGGTACTGCCGTTCCTACTACGACGTGTGAAGGAAGACGTGCTACGGGAACTTCCACCGAAGATCACTCAAGACTACTACTGTGACCTGAGCCCGCTGCAGCGCCGACTCTATGAGCACTTCTCGCGCGAGCACATGCCGCAAGACATCTCAAACACCTCCGCGCACACTCACGTCTTCCAGGTCAATATATGATTTTATTTTTTGTGTATAATATGGTTTCTCCTTTTTTTCTAATTAACGCAATAATGTTCTCTCAAACTATCGTATACTGATGATAGTTGCTATGCTATGCAATGTTAACAAAATGTACAATATTTCGTACAGGCGCTGCACTACCTGCAGAACGTGTGCAACCATCCAAAACTAGTGCTGATGGCGGAGCATCCGGAGGCGACGCGCGTGGCGCGACAGCTCGCCGCGCAGGGCTCTTCTCTCGACGACATCGAACACGGGGCCAAGCTACCAGCACTAAAGTCAGTTCGAAAGAATTTGTATTACTTAATTAAGCTAACTATTTTATATTTAAAACTATCAATTTAATTTCTAATTACGAAATTTATCGAGAAGTGCTTGAAACGCTTCCGAAAGACTACGATAAGCACGACTACATTGCAGGCGTAATTTCAACGTATTGTGAACCGTTTACTTCTGTAACGCCTCGACCCTAAAACCGTTCGACTAAGTTGATAACTAAAAATATATCTATTGTCATATTAAGTATGTATTCTTGTATTGCAGGCAACTTCTGCTTGATTGCGGAATTGGAACATCAGCAACTGTCGGCGAGTCCGGCGCAGTCGTGTCACAGCACCGTGCGCTGATCTTCTGCCAGCTAAAGAAGATGCTGAATATAGTGGAGCGTGACTTACTGCAGAAGCATCTGCCATCCGTCACGTATTTGCGGCTGGACGGCAGCGTACCGCCACACCAACGACACGCTATCGTTACGCGTTTCAATACGGATGTGTCTATTGACGTGCTACTGTTGACTACTGCTGTTAGTATTACTTATTAGTAAAATAGTAATAAGTTACTACTATTAATTATACACTTATTGATATTTTAATAAAAACATTACAAAAATTTGATGTGACCTAAAAACGTCAAATCTACTTTTCTGAGTCAATGAATATAGCAGTTACTGCTTAAACATTTTGTTTGAATATTAGTATTTCTGAAATATTTTTTAAATCATAGTCTATTTGGAAAATGTATTATTATGGTAGAAATTTTTAGAAGTAATTATAGATCAATTTTATGAACAATCACATAGAAATGCTTGAGTAATCATTTTTAAGTATTTTATCAACTACTGTACCTAGAACAATGTAATTAATTTTGTTTAGGTGGGCGGTCTGGGTTTGAACCTCACCGGTGCGGATACGGTTATTTTCGTGGAGCACGACTGGAATCCCATGAAGGATCTTCAGGCCATGGACCGCGCTCACCGAATAGGACAGAAACGGGTCGTCAACGTGTATCGACTCATCACTAGGGACACACTCGAGGAGAAGATCATGGGGTTCGTATTTTTGTGTTATTAAAAATCCTATTTTGTTACAGTAACTTTTCGTTTTGACTGATATCGTTCTATATGAAAATAATAAATGTTTTCTTGGTTATTATTATATTATATGGTTAAATATGTATATATAATGATTCTTTATTTCAGCTTACAAAAATTCAAACTAATGACTGCAAACACGGTGATAAGTAGTGAAAACGCAGCAATGGAGACAATGGGGACGGATCAGCTGCTTGACCTTTTCCAACTGTCCAGTGGCCCTGCGCCTTCCACCTCACAGGCCTCCACGACAGGTGCCAAGTCCCTCATAGAAACCCTTCCTGACCTTTGGGACGACAAACAGTATGAAGAAGAGTATGATATGACGAATTTTGTCAAGAATCTAAAAAAAATGAAAACATAAATTTACGTAAATTGAGCAAATAAATTATTTAATTTAATTGTATGTATGATGTGAGGCCAGTGAGGTACAGAAACGAATAGATTTATAATATGAATAATTTATTTTGATAGCTTCCCATTTTGTATGTTTGTATAAAAACTATTTATTTTTAATTAAATTTAACAGTTTGAAATGAGATTGGTAAACAAAATAAGGGCTTTTTGCTGCCTTAAAAAGGTTATCGTAATTGGTTAATACGAGATTTGCATAAGAGACTACACATTTAAAGTTAAAGCTTTCTTTTGTATATTACATGCTTAAATACAAATATTCTATATTTATTCCAATAGTAAAAGAAGGAAATGTAAAATACACTTATACAATTATTCTAGCTTAATTTGTAACAAAATAAAATAAATGTTTCGATAACAATTTCATTAATTTAATTAGTCATTACATATATCTAAATAACATATATTATTATCATGACAAACGTGTTCGTGAAATATGTGATGAATGAAAGAACTTTAATGATTTAAATATAGTTTTGTGATAATTAAATTTTGGACACAATCTCTGGCCTTATTTAATTAGATTTAGAGAATATTTTGCAAAAAGTTTTTCAATATAACATGTGATATTTTTTGAATGAAAAAATAAGTCTCTACTTCTTAATTAATGTAATTCTTAAGCAATTCATTCAGTACTTTCTCCACTATTTGAAACTTAAATGTCATATCAGTGCAAAGTAAAAAATGTTAATTGACTTATTTCTCTATCGGATTTACTACAAGCTTAATTATATTCGTTTTGTCTTTTATTAAAAATAATATATTTTAAGAAATAATAGCATATGCGATAAAATGAAATAAATTGTCTCATACCAAATTATTTTATACCCTTTATTGTATTAGTAACTATGCTGTAGTTTTACAAGTAATTAAACTTATATTATTGTAGAGGCTGATACTGTGATGAGAGCAATAAACAGTCTAAGTGTTACATAACTTTTTAGTGTATTATATTGTTTCATGTAAATTTTGTATATTTTTTATACATTGTCACATGATTTTATAATCAATGATACTATTATCAAATGATTATACGAAATTACATCGAGAATTCAAAAAGAAATTGATTTCGAAAAATTTTCGTTGCTTGAAAAATTAGAAAACATAAGTACTGCATATCAGTACTTAATATTATTTTTAATTTGCCTAAAATAACAAGTTTTTTTTTACTTTGTCGCGGCTTGTATAGTAACAAGATAATTACATTTTAAATATGTAATATTATAAATTTTCATGTTAAAAAAAATAGTTAAGACTTATTTAAAGATATATGTTTACAGATTAAGATTGATTGATGAAGTGCAGCATATAAGGTTTTTAATGAGAGTCTTAAATTAAGAAGTTTTATATACTAAAAAAAATTAGTCATTGGACATCGTATCAAAGCATAAGTAATGAGTTCGAATTCCATGCGCACTGTCGATGAATTGCGAATTTTTATGAAGCATCTGAGTGTGGAATTGAGGATGCTTGTCCATCCGCGCATTGCAGATGTGCGCCGACCCTTAGTATCCTTAAAATAAAATATAATTGATCTATCATTTTGAATTGTCTATGCTCACAATATATTCCCAGTGTACATTTTTGAAATCAAATTATAAATATGTCTATACTGTAAACTGTACTAAGTTCTAAAACTTTCGATTATAAGTTAGTAGTAACGAAACCAAAATTAAATCTGTTAGATATAATTATTATTAAAGTAGTCTTATAATGCCTCACTGACCTATTTTGTACATCTAAAAAAACTACATATGCAATATTGCTTGTGAATACATTTAATATATTTTTTTTATATAAGTTCCTTTATAAGATATACCTCAATATTTCATTCTCTAACAGAAATGTTTTTATTTATTATAATATTTTAGTTAAGTGTTAAGATAAAGTCACATCGCTTAGTCATTTTCGTAGTTCTAGATAGGACCTGGAACGGATTTGTGATTTAAAATATATATATATTATTTCATTATTTTGCTATTTAGTACCTGCTCAACAATACGACGAAATCTGCACTATTTTCCTATCAATTAAAAAGCACTGACAATTTATTTCACAGTTGCCAATCGAATTGTAATAGGATAAGATTTAATAACTGCCGTGTAACGTTTAATAAGACGTGTTTCGCGTAATTTATGCAATGTGTAGATGAATAATGTTTTCTTTTTGTATTTAAAGTTCAACGGTTTTTGTTACAAAATATCAAAAAGTTTTCTTGAAATGTTTGTTTTTTTTTCTTTAACTTAGTTTGAAGTTTTTTATTGTAACCGTATTTCTTTAATAAATTTGATGATGTCATTTGTGTTTTATTCAAAACACTCTTAATTAAATCTATAAAGTTAATAACAAAAATATCCGTCTCATAATCCAACGCTATTAGCGTTATAATAATTCTAAACCAAAAAAAGTTTATCCACTTTCAAATTCACTTAAAATTATGAATCAAAACCGATTAAGTAAGAAATTGACCGAAGAATTAGATTTTAACTAATACATATCATCAATAATTTTATTGCTTTTCTTAAAATATAAAATATTTGTTTAAATTATCTATTATACATCTTAGTCAAGAAACAATTAATCTTGTCTATGGCTACTATATTAACTTTGAATATGTACTTATCCATTTTTTAACTAGATACTTTACAGCTGCTAAAGCTAAGTTAGTTTTGAATTTAGTCCCAAAATCTTTACACTAAGCAACAAATACAAAAACATTTATCTTAAATAATATCTACTAAATTAATTACATTTAAAAAGTATAGTTACAATTTCAAAATTTAAACAGAATAGTAATTAACACACAGTATATAATTAAAATAAATTTGAGAAAGAAGCTAATTTAGTAGTTACAATAATATTAATAAATGGGAACATTAACAGACAACTGCATAAAAAGAATTTACGTTTGAGTAAGAAAATGCGATACTAGATGGCGCTAACGTCTATCAACACCATGGCGAAAGCAACGTCAACCGTGTGTGGATAAATTTTTGTTTTTAAAGGAAAACTCTTGTTTCATGTTTGTTTATAAGTGAAAAGACGTTCCGATAAGTTACTTAAAGTGTCGTATACATATTAAGTGTAAAGGTTTTTATGAGAAAGTTTAAAGTTAAGTGTAAAAAGTTGTAACGAACTCTGGGATCAGTTGAGAATTCAGGTGTCAACGAGGTAAGAAACCGAAGCTTATTTCAAGATTACGACTTCTAAAATTAACGCTTTACGCATTAAAGCATGTTTAACCGCTCTTGAACTTAGTAATTATCTTTATTTGTACGGTTTATGAGACTCCGAAAACAGGTAATGTTTAAAAATAATTTTGTGTAAGGTTATGTCTCGACTACTCAAATAACTAGTAAGTATATACTTAAAAGTTTGAACATTTTTGTGTATTGCAAGTATTTTCATAAGTTAATATTGGCATGAAAATGTTAAAACTCCGTGCTTCCCGCGTTTAAGTTTGTTGTTTCTTTTGTTTACCTATTGACTTGTTATAACTTTCAAACTCATTGAATAGCAAAAATAAACAAAGTGGTGTACCTGTGATTATATTAATTCTTGGGAACATTTTGAATGAATAAAAACAAAGTATCTTAATAAACTCAATCAAAAGTATCTCAATTAATTATATAATGTTATAAAATGCTTAAAAA
Organism: Vanessa atalanta; assembly: GCF_905147765.1. Classification (NCBI taxonomy): domain Eukaryota; kingdom Metazoa; phylum Arthropoda; class Insecta; order Lepidoptera; family Nymphalidae; genus Vanessa; species Vanessa atalanta. The sequence continues at coordinate 715,875 of NC_061878.1, forward strand.
AATCTTGCTAGGAACTTAATAATTTCAATTTCTTTAGAAATAGTTCCTTTTCTTCACATATTGTATGTGACATAATATAAAACTTCAATGACATTATTACCTGAAGCATTTTAAAAGAACAAAAAAATATATATATACAAAAATGATGTATGACAAATAGCTTACTTCTATGCAATTATAAATTGTTCAGAATTTTATAAAATAATAGAGATAAATCTTAATTATTACGTATACCAAAATACATTTTAAAGGATTATTATTATCAACTCAGATTTTTATTTGATTTCATTGGGTGTTATATAATAAAGTTGCTAAAAATGTTTCATCATAAAAAAATCTTACAATTTAAATTCAATAAAATAAAACAAAATAGTATTTTATATATATTTCATAAATTAAATTAATTTTAGAATAAAATTCAACGACAATTAAATAGTTTCATACATTGCAACCCAAGTATCTGCTCTAGGTTAGGAGGAAGTAGCATCAAACTTAACATTGGCAAGCTGTTTATAATATACTAAAATATATAATAGAATAAGTTTGATATGATTGAAATGTAATTGTCATAATTTCAAAAGTTATCATATTTTAACGTCAACAAATACTAAGTACTATTATTTAATATACAAAAAGACAATAATAGATTTGAATATAGTTGTTTTGCTTCAATAAAGATATCTCAAAAAGTTAATCTTGTAATATTAGTTTACCGAGCAATTATTTTATTTATTTAAATACAGAGTATTGTAATTGTCTTTCATCAATTGATATTAAATTATAAGAGTCGAATTAAATAAGTATTCAAACATATGCTAATTTAAAAACAAATGTTTATTACTCATTATAATAAACATAACCTCATCAATCATTCTCTGTTACAACAGACTAATAAAAAAGGCAGATGTGTGATCGATCCTTTCTCTTTATATCTAGTTTTTTTTTTTTAAAAAGAGGTTTGCAACAATCAATTCCCTTTGTGCGCGACATCAATGGGAGCGGTTGCTGTGTACCTATCCTTTGATCTCGCCGCCCTCTGAAGATGCGACATTGCGCTAATACCGCCCTCGCGCCGAACAAAGACCTAAGCGACACGAGTCGCGACACTAAACATTTATTAAAATAAACCCTTTCTTTATAGTTATAAGGGCTATTAACGGTTTTATTATCTTGCTGTTTCACATGATAGTGTGATTTTTCGCCTTTGTTTCTAATATTTTATTTACAAATCGTGTAGGAAAAAAGAAATGAATTTAAAAAATCAAAAACAAGTTTTCATTACCTTATCAATAAAAAATATGACTAATTAAGAATTTTAGTTAAATATCGTTTTACAGTATCAATGTTGGTTTTAACCAAGAGTGATGTGACGTGACTAAAATTAGTTTGTAAAACTCAAACAATATACGAAGAAAATAATTACAGCCCGAAGACAACTGTTAGGACGTTTCAATAATGAGACAAAAGGAGTCAGATTGCAAAGGGGACGATCACAGAGTACGATTCATAGCTTTGTCGTCTAAGTGGGACTTACTGTCCTGCCGACTTACGGAACGAGCTCAAAAAAGCGCCAAGCTTACATTTTTTTCACAATGCAAGAATCATCGTGTCTGGCTCGAAGTTTGTATCTTAAATGATTCAGTTTTGCATCTGAATTTTACTAATTTAAATATTATAAAGGTTAATTTTCTCTTTTTCGAAAGGAGATTCCTTTTTTTTTGTATTAAATAGTGTTTTACGTAAAAGGGTTTCAGATTTATAAGCGAAATATTCGCTTTTATTACATGTGCTATTTATTATATAAAACCCATATAGACGAGAACTAATCGTTACGAAATCGTTACTCTAATACATTATGTAATGTAACTAAAAGCTTTTAGTTATACTGCCAGAATTACGCAAATATAAAAGTTTCGATGCTAATGTTATCTACTGTGGATTCAATCCTCTAATATAAAAGTTGGTACGCAGTCGATATGCGGGCTCTCTCCCTCATATAATTCATCAAGTTTTCAACTCTTTCATCGCAACTGAAGTAAACACAAAGTTTCTGTAATGTCCCTGAAAATACTCTCGTAAATGCATTTCGACAGTTATCGATAAATGCGGGCTGCTTTTTAAAAAATACAAACCTATTGAAGTTTTACCAACGTCTTGCTTAGTCACGACTATCAAAGTGACTAAATCGTTGTCACGATAATAATCCGGCCATGTATGTAATTACTCTTTATTCAAATATTAATTAAATTGAAATTGATTGTCTCGTATTCGATGTTAATTATATAACATGTTGGAATAGTAATTGTAATAACAGTTAAATACGATCAAACAGAACAAGCGTTGCCGTGACACTGGCGCCCGAGCCGGGTCTGACAAATTGGCTTCACAATTAATGGCCACCTGGGCCGCTACTAATCGACCGATAGAATTAAATGAACGGACTGCACTAATTGCCTGGTAAGACAAAGGGGCAAACACTCGCCTTTGAGACCGATGTCTAGTGTCACTCGAGGCGTAGATCTGTATGTAGGCAGAGGATGCGTTTCTCCTATACCTGATATTGAATCGAGATGCAGACAATTGTTGTTGATATGAGATTGGCAAACGTCTCCCTTAAGAGCTTTTGATCTTTGTGTTGATTGGGATTACATGTTATGTTAACAAAGGGATTAACATACATGAGCTATGCAATTTAAGTCCGTACAATAATTAACCAAAAATGAAGATCGTCATAAAGAAAAATATCATTAATTATGATAATGTATCACCTAAGATTATTGGGCATTATGCGTCTGAGATATGATCTAATAGCTCCAAAACATACCTTCGTATATAATAGTTTATCTATATAGTTAAACGTCAACGAGCATCTTCAAATTATAACACCAAAAAAGTACCATAATTTTAGAAAACCTCAAATTTTGACGGGTCATTAAGGCTCTTATCGAGCATTTCATTCGATGTATTTCGGAAACGATGGTCCGAACAAGGCCAAGGCGAGGAGGCCGAAATAACAGCTTATAATTACCACAACACAATTTACATCTAGGTTGAGTAATAACAACAAGCAATTAACAATTCAGAGAATGCAATTACTCTGTTTAGTCACAATAATAAGCATCAAAGGAGTCCCGGTTCACTTGCTACCACTTTTTCAATAGCCTCTGTTAGACGCGCCAATTACTTGTTTCATCTGTTCGAAGGGCGGGAAAACAATGCGTTCGGTTGGAGAGATTTTTTATATAAACATTCGAGCATATTGAATATTAATTAATAATCATTTTGTTTACAAACTGCTGATTGGTTATTTTACGTAGATTGATGTCTTTGGAATTTTAGTTTTCTTGAATTTTAATGTTAAGTTAAAAGCTTTCTCGAGAAGAAGTATTCAACCTAGAACCATTATATTTGCTTATTGATCGTGAAAAATCTATCACCGCTTCGAAATACCTCAGACCTGATAAGAACCGACGAAAGAAAATCTTTATCAATACATCTCGTAAATAGATGCAAAAAAAAACTTTTGATAAACTTGCGAGAAAAACTAGAGTATTTTGTCTTAAAAATTGATTCATCATGCGATGTTCTTTTCAATGGATTTCTTAAATACGCCATCGGTGGAATTAGTATATGTTAGGTATGACGATAATATCATCACTGTGTATATATTTTTTTATTAAGTAAGGCTGCATGTTAATTTTTATTACTATATTTTCATTTTTTATTTGAAATATATTACAATGTATGTTAAGTTATCATAAGTAAACATTTTATTATTTTTATAAGTATGTTTTATTTAAGTGGAAGTCACAATAATCCGTCGTCGGTAAAATGTAAATAATCAAGTTATAAATTAATTTACAAAACTTTGTAGACAAACGAATTCCATTAAGTGAAATAAATGTTTCTTTAAAGACAATACTTAGGTTTAACGTTTTTAATTTAATCAATTGTATTGAAATACTTAGCTTATCTAAAACAGCTTTTTAATGATTTAATTAATATTTTCATCGATGATTCAGCTCAGGGTTTGAAAAAGTTACGATATTTAAAATTATCTAAAACGATGCATGACTGACGTATTTTAAATATAACAAAATATATAAAGCAAAGAAACAGCTGGTAAATTACCAACTTCTGAGTTAACCTCCTACCTCCTTGAAAGAACCCTCCTTTACTGCTGATCAAGAGTTGTATTATATATAGTCTATTCCAACTATAACATGAAAAAAGCCAAATAAACAACATTGGATATCATTGGTTGAGAGCTTGATTAATTTATGATATTCACTATGGATTTGCCATTTTACCAATGAAAAAATGGCGTTTTAAACATCGACAAAACTGTTATCGGAATTTTGGAAGTAAAATTAAAGTAGAAATAAGTAGTTAAATTTAATAGTGCTGTATTATAAATAAAGATATATTAATCATAAACTCTTAGTAGTATACAATGTAGCTGAATTATGAGCAAATCGCTTGAAATATGTAAATCTAAGGTTTGTTTATCTTTTTTCCTACTTCCATTGGAATAGGCTAAAGTGATGCTGGGATCAGCAATCTTCGGTACACGTCATCTAGTCACTGGGCCATATCGACTTACAAAAAACCAGCAAGTACTAAATGCGAAATAATTTTTGGTTCTTCTCAGAGAAATGTGATATTTTAGTACGCACCTACTTATTTGTGGAGCTTCAAGTGGTCAAGTTTTAAATCTTTTTTATGCTCAGGTAACACATGAATATTATTTATTTTAAATTATATACAAATAATAAAAAAAAGCTACTGTACAAGTCATGACTGCGTGAGTTGGTGGCAAGAATCCTAGCAGCATTTCCCCGTTGAGTCGTAATTCCGATCCTCTGGGCAAAAAGTTAACTTAAAATAAATTGTAAATAAATTAACACGATTATCTACATCCCATCTCATCGAAACATTCAAATATTTAATCGAATTATATTCATTTGAATAAAAAAATATATATTTTAATTGAATTAAGTATGTATAATTTATGAGTAAACGATAAATCATAATAATCAATAAATTAACACCGGTTTGTTAAATGTAAAAAATGCTGAACAAAGACATAAACCCTTTGAGTTTATTTTTCTGGTTCTTCACACGTTTTAGGTATTTGTTTCCTATTTTCCCGCTGTTAGATTTTTAACAATAAACAAGCAAGTTATATGCTTCGACGTAAATTTTGCCGTTCCGCTTACACAGAATATACGAATTCTAAATAATGAATTAATGTGTAATTCGTTTACGCGTGTGATAGCTACCTACTAAGCTTCTTGTCGGTTCTCTCGGTAGAATTTACCTTACGAAGCGATGGGAGCTTTACATTTAATTTTAGTTTGTGTCACGACGATTCCAAAGAACTCGTAGAAGCATTTTATACCTGAACAAATTATATTTTTATATTATGCACAATATAAAAATGAAATCGCGGATGCATCGACCATTACGTTCGGCAGTCGACACTCGAGCGTGTCGTTAGATGGTGTTATGTTGGATGTGAGACGCGAGACGGTGTCAGAGACGAGGCCGAGAGTGCGATAACGAGCCACTCCAGCATCGCTACATCGCTGCATCGCTCCAACCGCACTGATTTCAACCCGATACACGAGTGCCGACGAGATGTAACAACCTTTACACTCGTCGCCACTTCCCATGTAAAATGTCTTGTATTTTTTTGAAAACTCTCATAATAGAAAAATACAAAGTAACATTTCGAAGAAAGCTCTAAGGACACGTTATATTGCGCTGGACTTTTTACACGATGCTGTTATACGATATGATTTTCTACGACGTCGAATGCATTTTGCTCTTTATCTATTGAGTAAATTGATAAAGTTATTTAACTAGAATGATATAATATATTTAATTGTTACTTTTTATAATATAATATGATAAAAAGTAATAATTAAATACATTCGATTTTATGGAAATATATTTTTAAGATTAAAAGTCCTAAAAGTTTTTATCGTAAAAAATCAGTCGTCTATTGAACTGCAGGTTGAAATACTTTATCGGATTCGACTCCTGTACCAACGTATGAATGAAATATCTGTTGCCACGAAACTTTATAAAGCCATCACTAAATCACTATCGAACAAAAACTTACAAAGCAAAAGCCCGGAAGGCGCGACGCCCGTCCAAATACGGGAGTCATTGATTAATTGGTATCAGTGCGGGAGTGAGGGCCGTCGCCGAATCATTTTTAGTGCTTGTAACGTAAAACTCGTTAAAGTTAAACGTATAACGTTATAATTAATAAACGATAATAATAAAAATATTATAAAAAAATTTCAAGCATACGTTCAAGGTCACTGCATTCAGTGTTACCAAAACTAAAAGGTATGTTAATTAAAAATTACGCTCTCAATCAAAGTAATTAAGGTCATGCATCGAATAGAAAATTTACCGGTTTTTCGTTTAGCGCTATTAAAAAATATACTCAAAAGTTAAAAAAGTACGCTGTGACACACCTTTAGTAGCTCGCGGGGCGTCGCGCGGGAGGGTAGTGGGAGTGTCGGCTCGGTCAAAGGGCCCTTTGATGTTTGCCGCCGGCTTAATGCACCGCCCGCGGGCCCCGCTCCGCTCATCATTAGCAATTTCCCCGTAATTTGTTATCTTTACCGCTATTTATTTGTACAATTTCACGCTCGGATCGACGTTTCGCACCTCGGTGTGTGCAAGGCGAGTCATTATGGTCTTCTTTGGATTTTTATTATCCCCGTAGCCGTGAGGTTCCTTTGACAGTTATAGCATAATAAGCGGGAAACTTCGTGCAGAGGTTTCAATCATTTTACTTGAATCTAGTTTACGGTAACTCCGGCGGTCGTGTCCCATTTTCACTTGCGAAAGACGACTTATTTTCTTGATTAAGAAATTAAGGTTTATTCGTTTCGCGTATACTTAGTTATAAAATATAACATTATTTTAGTAAGTCGAATTACGATTAATGTCTTTAAAAAAATCCTTATTCATAATCTCTTAAATAAACTTTTAAACATGAATTATGAATATATTTCGCAATGATGATACAAATATTATAATGAGTATTCAACTCTTGTTTATCTCGTCACCGTCAGATCACGTAACATCTGTTGTAACAACTCGATTCGCTTTAAAACACATTAGCAGCTGAAACGGTCCTCAGTCAATCTTACATTATTAACAGCACTGTTTCTTGATATGTAATTCATAATAAAACAGAATTCGCGAAAGTGGGAACATAATTTGAACACTGGATAAATTATTACTCATTTCTCCATAGAATAAAAAATCCAGCTTTATCAGCTAGGTAAGTCTGTGGGGACGGCTGCCTGAAATGTAGATCCTGTGCGTTATAAATAATAAACTAAAATTTAAACCTTGTTAATTTTAAATAGGTCACATTCCGTCTATTTTAATCGTGTGTCGTGTCGTGTTTGATCGGCGTTCGCATTAATGGCGAATGTAGTGAAATCAATCAAGGGCCGCGGAAGGCGTGAGAGCGGCTTCAGATCAAAGGAAACTCACCGCCTACGATAGGGTTGACTGCAACTGTGTTATTTAAACGTTCGTGACTTCGTTGATCCGACTATAGATTTTGTTCAATTAATAATCCGTTTTTATTAATTTTATATTTGAACATTTTATTTCTTTCTAGATATTTCGATTTCAAATTAATATTATTAAATTTATTTATATTTTAATATTTTTTGTTCAGTCTGGAAAGCTTCTTGACTTAAAAATATTTTGATTTTTCATTTTATTATTAAACTCGACTTTAACAATGTCAACTTAAGAACATAAGATTTGTGTAAATATTGATAAATTTACACTTCTATTATAAAAATCATATTGACATTGGAAGACGTGAACAAATACATCTTAACTAATTTTATCTACCTAATCATTCTAGAATAATAATAAAAATATATTCTAATTATTCTTTATAGAAATATTTAAGACAGGACTTCATAATCACAACAATGGGTTTCATTTCAATAAATCAAATGAAGAAAAACAAAATACTTTTTTATTAAATCATCATTTACTACATTTTATTTATATGCATATGAAACGTATCACGTATCGTGTGGTTACATTATTCCAACCACAAGAGGAATAAAGATAAATAAACAACAATTGACATTGAATTGACGCGACATCATTGGTCGAGAAAGCTCTCGAATCATAAATCATAGATTATACAAGCTCTTATCATATTCATTATGGATTTTCGGGAAAATGGCGTTTTTGAATGCAGAATTTTTTTGGTACATATTGATTTTGAAAATTAAGGCGGAAAAAATGGACTAGTGTTTAGTATAAATTATAAAAATATAAATTATAGAGAACTGTTCTTTGCACAATAATAGGTAAATCTAAGGTGTGTTTGTCTGTGGTCTTTCTTCGATTGGCTATAGTCTACAGTCAGATTGCAGCAGCCCTGTGAAATGCTCCACACAGCTCCGCCTCGTCTCGCTATCGTCCAGGGGATCTTGCTCGCTGTGTCACTGGCTTGTTGTTTACGAGCAGAATGATATATATTTTATAATCCTTATTACATGTTATAATTTATTTATGAACATCAGAGCGTCGAATGTTGCAGTGCAAAATATATTACATTATAACTTTGTGTTTGGTTTACAAAGGCTTTGTTTTATTTTGTTTCTTGAATGTTAATTTTCTCGTAATACAATATGCATGCACAAGTTGCATGTAGTTACTTTAAACTGATTAAATGTCATTACCTACCGACATAATTACATCATGTACCTACGTAAATGTCGCTACATTATACATATTTTTTAATTTGTGTCTTGAAGTTGATTCCTCCTTTTTAATTCTTTTAGAAAAAATATAAACGATTTTTGATTAAAACTTCAATTAAATAATAAAATGTTTTTTTTTTAAATACATTTATCTGGAGAAATAGAAACAGTAATCATTAACGTTGACTATAGCAACCGAGACGTCAAATAAATACCTGCGCGTCGAAAATGAACAAACAAAAGTGGCAAAAACGACTTTATCAAGCGCGGATGATGTCAGCGCTCAAAGCGCTTTGAGGTTTCCGTCAAAGGCTCAGCCTCACACGACACACGGTTAGATCATAACGATTGTCTGCTGTTTACACGGCGGGCACCGCACACGATTTATGATGTTTGAGTTGGGACGACACCAAGGAACTTCGCACTAAGACCTGCTCCACTTGCCAATGAAGTCACTGCGACCGTTAGTTATAGTCAAAAATGAAAAATTACATTCATTCGTTTCCTTCCTTTCATTTTTCTCCGTCTCTTGTTAAGCAACAGAGCAAAACTTGAAGTTTAATAATAAGTTTTGATAAATTGTTTTTTTCGGTGATCTTACGTCTTATAATATATTTTACGTTTTATGCATTCTGTGTATATGATCAATATTACAAACGCTGTCTGTTACGCTTTCTCGGCTAAACTATTAAACCTATTTTGATGAAATTTGGTCTGAAATAAGCTTGAATACAAATGAAGGATATGGGCTAATTTTTTAAATTCACACATTCATGGGGCTTAAGTTTGGATTAAATTGTTAAATATAAAAAGTACAAATGTGTATGCTCCCTACACACGGGCGAAGTCGCGACCGTACCTAAAACTAGTTAATAACACTCTAAATGCAAAGGTCTGAGGCAAATGATTAATTTTTGATGATCGCTCAAGTTCGAACGGTTCTAGAAGACGGATTCCTTGAATAGTTTTTCATAGAAGTTGATTATGTCTTTTAGACTTCCCTATGACATTCCACATTTATCGTATAATTATTATATTAATTAAATATATATCATGTCATAAAATTTAAATCATTACGAATGTAAGTGACGGATAACAGCTATAATAATTCCATTTAATTTACAAACGTAAAATTGAAATAAATTTACATTTAAAATATCGTTGACATGACCTGATAAAAATTAAACATGAGGTATTCGACAATGTTTTGACATGGGGTGAAGAAATCTTTGTAATATTGTCAAGAGTCGGTATGTAGTGAACTCGCCACAATATTTATCGGCGGCTCGGTATCAGCGCGCCACAAAGCGACTCCGGAAGCTCACCTTGCCACGCGAGTGCACGTTCGCTAAACATGAGAAATAGCGTGCTGTTTCATATGAAATAGGTATATCGTTATGATATACTCACTGCATAATTATAACACCTAATCGATATTACTCTAAATGTAAGTGCGTGGGTATGCACGCAGATAAACATTTAAGATTTTTTTTAGATATCTAAGATGAGGATATACATAGATATATTCTTTGAATGAAAACATGTTTTGTGATCAATTAGACTATTCTTTAAAAATAAACTCGAAACTCACCGCAGAATACGAGTTTGAAATGTCAGAATGTGATTTATGACCTCACACGACAACAATTATTAAATTTATATGATACAAGTATCAAAATGTATCAATGTTAGTCGGTTGTCAATATTTCACGTGTGAGATGTTTTTTCTTCAGAATCGCACTGCAGTCTTTTAACAAATTCACTGATAGACTATTGTTATATCTGTTAATTGATTCAGAATTTAATTTATGATTTATTATTTACGCTCTACAATACCAGACGATATTCAATTCAATAATAGTCGACATGAGATTATTTTCTAAATGTCTCTCGAATATCCGCTGTCGCCTTTGTCCTGAGGCGAAAGCTCCGGCCCATTGTCGACTACCTCTATCACTGGATTCCTTTTTACACAGAGCCTTTGACGCCCGAGCTTTGTTTGCTACAAGATCAGAATGAGACCCGGTAGTCGGCCTAACGCGTGCCTCCATTTGTGGCGTCTGCAATCGATTACTGTTATAGATTCTTATAGAGGTGCTATCTAGGCGCCGTGACGCTGAGACACCTCTCAACTTCGGTCTGATTGAAATCTCGAATTCTATTATACGTCAGCATTATTTATTCCTTCTTAAATACAGACAAGCATCAGATTATTCTTATATACTTCTATTTGTGTCTATAATATAGATTTAAATGTTAAACATTTTGAATGATGCTAATAAATATCATGTTTGAAACAATTTATAAGTGTAACTCGAAGTAATTTAGTTATATATAATCTGTCCAATGTATACAAACAACAAGTTCAGTCGCGACTCTCGTTGACAATGCAATTTTAGCTAATTCGATCGCAAGCCGCGAGTCGGACGACGCGCGCGCGGCACGCCGCCGGACGAATATTAAACTAATTATGAACAAACCGTCGGCCACGCAAATTAACCGTTGAACTCCATTAGTGCTCTTGTCCAACTATCTTCCGCTATCAATGCACTGGCCACTTTGTACTTTAAAACGTGCTTTCAAACAATGACTCGTCGATGGGTTATCGTTATTCAATGAATGACGCCTACGCCGAGCTTAGTTTGCAATGTACATAAAGTTAGTTCCCATGCAATATTGAAAATTCGTATAGGTATTATTATGACATACAAGGAAATAATTGAAGCGATTTCACTTGGTTATGAAAAGCTTGAGCTAGCTTACTCGACGCCAGGTTTCGGGAACGAATTTTAAGTTTTGCCAATGTATATATATGTCACAGCGGGACGAGAAAACAGCTGTTGGTATAGCCATAACGTAGCCATATATGGAAGTGTTTAAACTCCCGTGTCTCAGAAACACCGTAATTCCCGCCGTGTTGTATCAAATCGATCCCATTGGATATTATGGAAACACAGAATGTACTAGACTCAGACACATACACTTGTGCTCTTATCAGCGCAAATGTCTTTGACACTGGTCGCTGTAGCCAAAATCCGTTCAGGAGCAACACTGAACGGGTTATCTCAGACATCGACAAACCTAATGGAAGATAGTATTGGGTTTGATGCCCGAGGACAATCGAATACGAGCATAACAACAAATTAACATAAAATAATTTAATAAATAAATAAAAAACTTAATTAATTGATAAAAATTGTTTTTAAATATGAAAATGATATCATTAGATTTTATGCAACATGAATATAGTATGATCTCCAAGCGAGAAATTAATAAAGGCGTTATAAGGCTTTTGTCTATGCTTCACAATCAATTCATTGTATTACGAGGATTCCACCGCCTCGCCTCTCCGATATCACCAATTTTCGCTATAACAGGGTTGCTAAACAATTACTGTCTCGTTTATAATATTATAAATTTGATAGTCACACATATATTATTATATTAAAACCCCAAAGTATGTAAACAGTCACTAATTGTTTTACAGTAGCTAGATTTGAATTGTAAAGCGCAATACTGATAAAATTAATTTCAAACGAAAGTATAATAATGTTGTTCAAAGACATTTTTTCAATTAAATGTTAATTTGTTTAGTTATTTTTAATTTATTTTACATCCGAGAGAGTGAAGCTTAAAGACAAGCGATAATGTATTCATTTAAACATCGCAACCCTGAACCGGTTGTGTTCGGTTCGTCTCAAAGGAGAATTTATTATTTAAAGTGAAAGTTATTGAGTTTCGCTAAGGTTAAGTGAGCCTTTTGACTTGCTTTGCCTATCGAGAGAGGGGTGTGAGGAAACGGTGTCAGCTTCCTCTTTATATGACTCTCAGTATCTACAAATTAGCTCATATTGGATTGTCGAAAGGAAATGTAATTGGCCTCTTTAAACAGACACGTGGTATTTTCCATTAAACAGATTTCCTGTAATGATATTTTTGTAACGTCTTTGTGCTGTTTCAATTTTTTTATTTTCTAATCATTTCTTTGTTGACTCGGATGGCTATAAATATAAATTATAATTACCTTTTATATGTTTGCTTTGTACAATAATATATTTAACGTTTAAATTATTGTTCATATTTTTAGTTTTTATTATTCGTGTTAATATTGATGTAATTTTAAATGAGTCAAGGTTGTTGTCTAACATTTATCAACACCTTATCTTAAATGAAATGTTCTCCCCTACCATTTACCCTTGAACTCTGTGCAATAGGCCATAGGCCATAGGCTTAGTTTTATATCGTGTTCTGTCTTTGACCGATTGCTTGAATTGTCGCATCGCAACCTAATGGATGTATGTGTGATACCCACTGATATAAATGATATCTGACTAATAAATACCTGAAGCCTATTGAAGAAGGAATAAATATAAGGAAATATTAGGTTTAATTCAATGTAATTTGCTAATATCTCAGCTATATTGTACAGCACTAACAGTTCCTGATTAATATATATTATTTATATAATATCTAATTTAATTTTACTCCCAAAGTACCGACAACAGCTTCGTCGAATTTCAATACGCTATTTTTTTCGCAAATCCCTAATGAATATTATAGATTTTTCAAGCTTTCGTAAAATGTTGTTTATTTGGCTTTTGTTCTCTTGTGGTTGGCCCTGTGTAGTCGGTTGTAATATCGCTTATAAAATGTAATCAAAGTATCTTTAGTAAGGTAAGTTGAATTAGTTCGCGTTCATCACTCACCTCGTCTATATGATCATAAGGCTCGTAACTTTGATAACATCGACTGCAGCATTAGCTTAAACTTCAACATCATATTCCATCAGTTTAGATGTTCCGAAACTTATCCTTTCATTATCAGTCACACGAACATGGAAATTTCTTTGTTAATTTCGTCCACTTTAAATTCTGTATTTGTAAGAATACTATGCGAATTGAAAAGAAGGTAAGGTTTTATAACAGTCAGGCGTTTTTATTCATATTGAATATATTTGTTTATGATTTGTATCAAAATATTATGCTCTTGGACTAATATTCAAATTGTTCATAAATTCTATGAAAATTGGTGAGACAGAAATGGCGAGGAGGTCTTCGATAGTTCATGAACATTATTTTCGAATTGTTATAACAACTGAACAGTCGTGCCATGCATCGGCTAAAAATTTACCTTTACAAAATGTTTATAAACATTTCATACTTTCTATAGGTAGCCTCAAAGCCGTTGTATGTTGCTCCATGTAACCCAAAAATAATAAATCAGAGAGCAAAGTATTTTTCAATTTTTTCGTAGTCATGGTTTTTTTTTTAGTTAATGAAACGACGGCAACTACATCTTTGAGCAAATTATATATTAGAGTTTATTTATTTCCATTTTTACAACATCGTTTCGTTGTCTGTCGGGGTGTATTTATTTATTTATTTATTGTTTCATTTGGCAATCCAACAGTGTTACAATATCTTATAAAATTTAACAATATAATGCAAAAATTATGACCAAAAAAGGATTACACTATTATAACATGAATTCGAAAAGCAGTTACAATATGAAAATTTTATACTAGTTATTTATAGAGTTAAACAAATTGTGATAGGTAAAGGTACTGTTCATAAACTGAATATTTGTGAAATTGTGTGTGTGTGTGTGTATGTTTGTGAAATTGTGTGTGTGTGTCTGTGTGTGTGTGTCTGTGTGTGTGTGTGTGTGTGTGTGTGTGTGTGTGTGTGTGTGTGTGTGTGTTTGTGTCATTATTGAGTAAGCTCACCTAACATTTGCTTTTTATTGCTTTTTTAAACGCTCCTTTAGGTAAATTAAATAAATCTATGTCAGCATAAAATTTATTGTATGTTTTAACCGAACGATTTAAAACTGAGGTTTGTGCATAGTTCGTATTAACTGTATTATATAATATACCCTGGTATATTTTTTTATTTGAAGTAATTTAACTTGTAATCGCAGCGACACTTGTTTTCAATAGGCTGAGTAATGTCGATCTGAGCCTTAATCCTGTCTATGTTTTGGACAAATGATAGATATTTATGTAAAAAATTGCCGCCAAATGCCTGACCATTGAGACTAAACCACATAAATGTTAACGAATTGTGCCAAAAGCCAGTGTTCAAGGAGTTCAAAGTTGTTAATTTAGTTAATAAGGGTTAATTCATTTAGCAACCTTCCTGTTTCGGTTTTGATTTTGTAATAAAATATACATATATATCATTTTAAGTAAACTGTAATATTCTAAAGTTCTGTAAACTTAAGAAAAATGTAAACGAATCCTTCCAATGAATCTCCTCTACCTCTGAAATGGTCTAATGTCGGTAACAATGCAATTTAGTGGCATCCGCTATCCGTCGGCTCGTGCATTATGTAGATTGTTGGCATCGGAGGCGCGGGCGCCGCGCCGTCTGCCGCAAACCGAATTTATCGCATTGACTATTCAATTCGCGAGAAACATCTGCCTGCCGCTGAATAGAAAAATGTACCGGAGTGCCTCTCGACAACGGTGAAACTGAAATCTCTTCCTATTTTTATATTTTTGCTAAATTGACAATTTAAGCAATAACCTTTTTTTGTTTCAGCTGTTAGAAACGGTTTTATGATATATTGCATGCACTGAATTTAGAATCATATGTGTATCCCACGATATTATAAAGAGTAGTTTGTATTTAAAACCAGTGAACTAGTGACCACTTAACATCGTTTGGCTAGCAAAATTCTCGATATAGACTGTAGCTTAAGTAAATTATATCAGAGTTGGTACGTGCTTTTATACCGAATCAATCTTCAAACTTATTAAAGAGAATTCCCCAAGGATTTCGTTATTATAAGGATGAGTATAGGACACATCTCGTCTGTGGTTTGTTTGATCTAGCTTTAAACTTGTCAATAATTAGAATTTCCAATATTAAATCCTTTGACATGTAATTTATATATATGTTGAAACGGAGCCATGATCTTGTAACGTTATATGTACATCTAGCGACAAGATAATATCGATACTTCTTCGTATCAATCGAAAATGAAATTTAATTAATTTAGTTAGCGTATAAGTTACTAGAAAACTCCAAAACACTAGAAGTATGGTCAGTTCTTTTAACTATTTGATGTTAAGAATTAAAGTGATATTATTCTCACCGTGTCCCAACTTCTTCTCCGTAATTTTCAGTTGCCTCATAATTTTATCCGCGCGTGCCACATATCGGCGCTGTTCGAAGTGAATTTGTTTAGTCTCGCGAAGTGCACGGTTCCCGCCCAAATTACTATTTCAATCTGAATCACGACTCCGCTCCGCCTGCAGCTCGGGGACAATCAAATGTCGCGCTTATGGAACTTTTATTACTATTTGAGAATGAGGTACGCGGAAAGTTATAGTAGCTATAAATACGTGTCGCTAAAGGGATTCATTGTTATCCTTTTAAATCTTTTATGGAATGTATATTATTGACTTATTTTTGTGTTACACGTAATGTAAATAGTTAAGCACTCAGTATTTTTTTTTCGTATAATTAATGCACTAAAAATGTATACATATTTATATATTAAAGGCGACGTCTGTAATGAATGAAATTCAAAGACAATAAGTTACAAAACATTGTTAACGTGATAACTTTGAGCGGGTAATTTATTTCGTATTTTTAACATGAAAATATGGTATGAAGGTGTTCAAAAGAACCCCATATGTATGACAAAGGGCTGTTGTCTAAAGGGCGCTTGTGAAGTGACGTAGTGGATGGTACAGTTGTACAATATAGCACTTTTGATGGTTAACTCTTTCACACATTCGAAGTACAGTCGCCTAGATTATAGTGATGTCACTCTGATGACCTTCTAATTTCTAAATTTGTATTTTTATGTTCATAAATAAACCGATTTTGGCATTTATTGTATTCTATTATGAAGATAACGCTACATATTCACAGTCGAAACTATCACAATTATTAATATGTTGCATTGATTGAAATACATAATAATTATACTTTTTACAGTAAAATCGAACCGAAATTGTGGTTCAATTGTCTAATGTGAAGTGAACAGTCAACATAAAGACAGACATGCATAATATGTTTAATGTATAGTCACAATTACATAATTTTACCGGGCACCGGCTATTCTTCGAAAAACTATCGTGAGTTCGGTCGAGGTCCTCAGTAAGCATAAGCAAGCATCACAAAGGCGCCGCTGTGTACCGACGAATGTCGCGTATATTTTACCTACTAATACAAACGAGAAAATTCTCTTTTATCCTCCGTCCGTGCCCTGTGTTCCACTGAGCTTTATTTTAAAAACGCGAAGATTCTGTTCTCTTATTACACGGAGTCTGTGATAACTCGACTAGAATTGCCAAGGCCCCTTTGTGAGCGCCGCTTCAAGTATGTGCACACACGGAGTATTTGTTTAGTAATTAATGCTTGTATTTAATGACGTCCGTGACTCTTTTGTAGGAAATTCTCTTTTAAATTTTTTATTCGAACGCAAAGCGCTGGACATGTGTGCTCAGTTAGAATGTTCCACGGCACGATTGTCTCAAGGCCGGTGGACACCTCTGCCAGCATCCGTCGATTATAAATTTGTAATCGAATAGAGAAAGTAATTGTTTGTAAAATAAAATGCTTTATTTAACAGTATTGACGCTTTGCGCCATCAGGCTTCAATAAACGCGTGACAAATCGCTGTGTAAAGTTTTAATTCGAGTCGTATGCTCGATGATGATGGCGCGCACAAAGGGCACAAAAGTAATAAAGGGGTGTCAAGTGTTCATCGCGCACCGCCCTCGCTTTGCTCGCAAACATAGCGCTCCGGAAACCTGCGATACATTATCACCGGAACGATTCACATTGATTGAAATTTGTTGGATTAATGCATTGCATATTATTTAATAAGCGCATTATTCGAAAAACAACGGATTTCTTCTTCGCGAACACAATGTGATACAAGTAATTGACTCGATCCAAAGGAAGTGATATTTATACCTTCCCACCTAATTAAGTTCGTATCATGTAAGCGGCCTCTAGTCGGACTATAAAACAATTAATACCTCTTAAAAACATTCGGTTTAGACTTTATTAATATTTGCATTATGTATATTTTACTTGTGATAGTTTGAATGACAAACAACAGCCGTCGAGTGACTTTCAATATCGTGACGTTGGCGTCGTAATAACGCTCAGTCCCGTCCGGCGTTAACGTCTCAGTGGTCAGAGGGCAGAGAGCGCGGCCGCTAATCTCAAAGAGACGGCTCAAAGTGGAGCGTGCAAATTCGAGGCCGAGCGGGAACAATAAAAGTGCAGGTGGACCGGCCGCCCCGTGTCTCCTCGCTTCACATCAAAGGGAAGCTCGCGATACTATACAAAAGCCCTAATGAGACAAACCCGTGGCGTAATCGAGGCGACGGAAAAAGATGAGACCCGAGAGGTACGAGGCAAATTTTAATAATTGTCAAAGCGGCGGCACCGATCAAACGCGGGGCGGACACCCACCCGCCCCCTCGCGCGCCGGGCTTCCCCGCATCCGTGACGTGTGCTCACCGCGGGCCTCATTAGCGCCGCTGATCTAATGCAACTTCGAACTCCGGCGACGTCTAATTAAACTTAAACAGAATTTCAATTTTACGTTTGAAATTTTAATACGCAAAGCCTTCGCCGCGACGGCCCCGCAAAGGAGACGCGTTCAAAGGCGACGCCGTGTACGTTTTCGCAGATATTAAATGTGTTGACAATTTAATTTTTCATTTCCTCTAGGCGCGGGGCGGCGGGCGGCGAGTCGGGCGCGGGACGGCTCTCCTTTGACGTCGCGATATTGTCTTTGTGCGGCGCGTGGGGTGAGGCGGGCCGCCGCCGACGGAGACTTTGTCGCAATACAATGTGTATCAATAAAACTTAGGATTGGCTTTTAGTGGTTGCACTTACGCTTTGTGAGGCGGCGCGCTCACCCTTTGACATTATATGAGAACGCGTGTGCGAGCGCTGCCAGTGTGTGCGCTACGGGTGGCGCGGCGTGCGGGAGCTAGTAATAATGCAAGCCGAGACGTACCGGCGCCGCCAGCTAGCCGCAACCTGTGCGCAACCGCAAGTGATGCTCGCGAAAAACGTAACACTTTATTACACAAATATCGTTTTTTCTCTTTGAGAAGGGTAAAGTTATTTGAAATTAAGGGTTGGAATATGATATAATTATTTTCATATTTATGCTAATTATATTTGCTAGATTATATGGTATGATCTGTTCCCACACTTCATGACGAACAGAAAGCCATTTCCCTAGCTAAGAACATGTACCTACATACGTGGTTCGAGACGCGAGCGTTTTTGTTTGAATACTGTGTTGACACAAGCCGCGGTTGCGCTCAAGTCGATATCTTTATTAATATCAGATCGTATTGCGATGCGTTTGCGGGTCGCTGATGCAGTCGGCACCGTTGCTTTATGAGCTTTGAATCGGTCGTGATGAGCCATTTGTAAATATCCTTCGTCTGTACCAACTTATCTATACGAGTATGTTAAATAGCTCTTGGGAATGCGAAACTCCTAGTCGTGTGAAGTTGCAGCTTCAGTCCTGACTCCTTGGTCTTTCGGCTCCGTTTTTAAAACAAACTTGATCCTATTAACTGATGGCAAATGTACTAGTGATGTCTAAAAAATTAGCACACTTTTCAGTAGAGCCCTGGTAAGAAGAAATTTAGAGTTGGTCCACCAAGATCGTTACTTCGCACATAATTAGAAACTATTAGTTTCATTTGCCGCCATATCCAAGATGCATCTCGTATTTTACTTACTTACAAAACAAAACATCAGTTTCATGTCTCTCTCTCATGTCTAACTTTTAAAAAGAAGAACTTGCAAACTTTATAAACTATGATCACCAATTTTACCTCCTTAAGAGATGAGTTTTATCGTCTGACCTTTATTCACAAACACAAGCCTCAATACCGATTTTTATATGTAAACCTTAGAAAAAAGGCGAACAAACGACACAAACTTTCTCCCTTTATTTTTTTACCCTCTTGTGGTGTACTCATGAATGGAAGACTAAATACCGATAAAAAAAAATCTATGCCATCTGACTTTAACTAATTAACCGATTTTCAAACAAAATTTAAGAGATGAATATAAAAAAAAAGCTTTCTTAGTGCTCACCTATATTTAATATGGAATTTGTGGGCAATTTTTCATCCTGTTAGATCCACGTCTAACAGGATGAAAACCTGTGGATGTTTAGACTGTGCGTTGTATGTCAGTTAGACATTTAAAAAATATATTTAGTAGAAGATACTTAAAAGTAATTCGCAAGCAGTTTTCGCTTAATGACGTCTGATTGTTCATTTAAAATTCCCTATGTAAAAATATCGATTCAGTCGGACTTTTACTTCCAGTTCTCTACTTTATTAATATGCAGTGATTATGTTTGAGGTAATTTGTAAAGAAAATTGACGTTTATCATTTTATAATCATGTGTCATATATATAAATTATTATTAAGAAATAAATAATAATTAAAAAACGGAAAAAAATCACGTCTCTTTGTTGTGCTGACTGTCTCGGTCTGGTAGCAAGTACGGAAGGCTGCAGATAAGAACCTTTGTCGGATTGCAGTTCCATCGGGCTATGAAACCGAGGGAATAGAGAGTATACCTCTCGGGTCCCTCTCTTGGGCCATTGAGGTCGACTAACCTAACCTAAAGGTAGAAATCTTGTCAGGAGGGTTTTATTATTATTTATTAATATATTATTATTAATATTTTATTATTATTATTGAAGAAGTTCAATGGCCTCTGACAACCGTATTTTATAATTACACGCTACCAGAAAACTTTAAAACAAAGCGAAAGCGTACAAACTCAATTAACTTACTGTAAACCATTAAGTAGCCCTTGCCTACATTAATTTTATTTTTATTCAATATGTTTAGGCACGCTGGCGCAAAGACCACCTGATGTACAGTTACGTCGCCTACGTACCACACACCTTGAGAACTAATATAGTTTGTCCCTCGTGAGTTGTGACTAACACTCGCTCTTCAAAAAGAAATCAAACCAAATCTCCGTTACCATACCTTTTTTTTTATTATTTGCATTTTCTATACTTTCTATTTGTAAGTGGTCTTCACGGCTTAAAAATGTTGAGACACTAATTGGAACAACTAAATATTTTACAATTGTAGTAGGACGTGAGAGGAATCGCTAAATGTCTTAAAACTATTAATGTTTTATTATTACAATTGTTACACTTCATTTTCAAAATAATTGTATTTTCCTTAAAAATAAAATAATATAATTAAAGTAGTAAGCAAAAATTAAACCATTAGACGTTTTCGAAAGTTCGTCGAACGAATCGCCTTTTTTATCAGTCAATTTAATATTATGAAGAAATTGTTTCTGAGTAAATCGTCTTAAAACATCAAATAATTAAGGCCTGATTGTCAATAATTCTTATGTCTTTGATATAGATTATATTTTTACCAATTTTATTGAATTCTAGAAAGAGTGGAGCGGTGAAAATTTTACCTACGACATATGCTTTATTCAACAAATTACTTAAAACCAAAACTAGTTAAATTTTTATTCTTATTTGTAACAAGAATTGTTAAAATAATATATCGAATCACTTGTTACAAAATACTCATTTTTATGAGCCTTTGAAATGTAGAACGGTAATGAACTTATCTTCGTGTGGGAGTTGTCTTAGCGTCTCCTTATTAGATATGACTCGAGTCAATATTAAATTCAGTCTCTACATTTAGAACACATGAGGCTCTTTCTTTGGTTTTCATGCAATGTCTTTGATGTACGGTTATCAAAGGGATGCGTACAATTTTTAAAAACGGCTTACTACGACAAAAAAGGCTACCTTTTATCCTTTGACCAGGGCTGCGTAATACGTTATCGGGATTGCATTCGCCGTCAGTTGCCCCGTGGACCTGCATAGAAAAATAGCCCCAAACCGAAGGACTTTATCGGTCGCAATGCTTGCTCGACTGCCCATAAAAAGTATCCACGTTTTTTAATAAAATTACCTGTTTTAAAGGACGTTACTACCGAGATTAAGGCGCAAAGAGACGTTGTTAGTTGCCGGCGGCATATCAAAAGGAACGCTCGTCCAATAGATTACGTCGTTCGTGGCTAGCCCCGCCTTCTTTTGTGGCCACGTGCGACGCGCGCACGTTTGCAGCGGTCTTCTGACAGTTCCTTCTGTATCTCGGTACGGGCTGGTTACTTCGCGCGGAGAAATATTTCGTGTGACGAAATACGTAACTCTGTGAAAGATAGTTTCAAACTTTTCGTTTGGTAAATATTAAATAGAGGTTAATTAAATTTAAATGCGTGTTGGAAAATGTGGTGTAGTGTCAAGTGAGTTAAGTGTTAAATAATCTAAAGAGGATTTTCTTTAATATTTGGATTTGTACGCGATAAGTCAGGTATAAATATTGAGGTTTTTGGGAGGTTGTGTTGATTTAAAAAGGACTAAGTTTTTAGGAGCGTTACGTCGCCGGCATCCCTCGACGGTACGCAGGCATTGTTTCAAGGGACTTCTAGAGTCCTTGTGTCAAATGTTTATTAGAATGACCTATTGTTTTAGACCCCTTCATTGTTGCCTATTGTTTATAAAAGCTTTGCTTGTTTAAAATAAGGATTGATTGTTTCAGTAATACTTTGTTTTTATGTTCATTTGTTTCAACGTGTTATTTCTTTTTAAATTACGTTACTTGAATTTTGAATGCCTTTGTAAATTATAAAATGTTAGAGCTTTTATGCATGTGAATGTTGAGTGTATTCCATTGATTTTTTCCTATTGATTACTTTCAAAGAAAAGACATCAACGCGATCTTATTCTTATCATGTTCGGTTATCGTTGATTTTTAAAATGTTTCATATGTAAATGTTTATGTTTAGCTAGTAGCTTGTTGTTATATAATTTTGGAAACTACTGAAAATATTTTAATTTCTACATAAAAGTAGGAGAAAGTTAATTAAAAATTATACGAAGTAGATGTTCAGATTAATAATGAAGAAAAGTTCAAAATTAACATGTCGGTAAAATATATAATATAATACTAGACGAAAAATATTTAATTTAATAAACAGTCAACGTAGATCTGTTAAAACGTAGCACGCGAGCTTTAAGATCCCACAGTAAATTTCCTAAAAGTTAATATCAATATATTCTATGTTAACAGTACACCGCGGGGAATTCCCAGAAATTAAAATGTTTTGGCAACCGTAGCGAACATAGGTCAAAATTAGCCAACATTCGCGTTTATAGTTAAACTCGAAAGCATTTCATTTACTACTCGGGAGTTTGTCTAACCCGTGCAACATCAAAGTGAACCCTTCAAAAATACGTATTTAAATTAAAACATGAAGCAAGGAAACGAGCAGGAGCGCAGCCAAACCTACATTTCATTAAAAGCCGGCTAAAACTTGAAAAATCATTCACACAGCACTCCGCTCCGCATAATCCCGACACATTACCGTTTCGCCTTTGAATTAAGCGAACTCGGCGCTTTAAAGCCTGAATAAAATATGTCATTAGCTACATTATCGCATTACCTCTGTCCGTTTGTAGAGAAAAACTTGTCATGAAAACGTAATGCTAAAAGCGACTGAAAGGGTGCGCAGGCGTCTTTGATTCGCCAAGAAGGATCGCTCTGCTAATTTCCAAACTCGGTGCGCACAGATAAGGCTAGAAACGGGAGGTGTCTTTGATGTAGCCGCCCGGCCCTCCGACTTCGAGGATGAGAGCTTTCAATGAAAGGATTTTTTCATCTTCTTTCCCTTTGTACTTAATTTAAATTTCGTTTATATCAATGTTGCGAGTTTCCTTCGATGTGTTTCCCGTTTTACTTTGTCGCGTTTATCCTCTTCAGTTTGTTGTGTTCGAGTTCGCTCTCTAATTAAATTTAGTGTCCGTAATCTGTTTCTAAATTTTTCACCCCTCAGTCGTCGAATCGACATCCTGACGTAATTGCAATTGTATGAGCTACCTTTGAATTCGTTTAAAAATATTTTATTTGTAGTCTAATAAATTTTTATTGGTGCTTACCTTTCACGCCGCTTCGAAGAATCAACGAAGAATGTTTCTTAGAACGTGCTTTGTCTATTATAATAAGTTAACTATATTGAGATACTTAAGAGCATAGTTCTTATCCTCACTAGAGAAGTCTTTATGATCTTTTACATTTAGTAGGAAAAAGTACTCTTAATTGTTGACGTTTTAAAATAGATACTCATTGAATAAAATAAAAATTATAAAGAATTAAATTTGAATAGTATAAAATTTAGTTTTTTATATTATAATATATAAAAATATAACATTTGGGCCAAAATAATAAATAATATGAGAGATATGATGATGATATATTTATATTATTCTACGTCAAAAGTTTCGAAATAGAAATTCATATTTTTCCTAAAATCCTAAACAATCTTGTGATTTACTTCTGTAATGAGGATGTTTAATATGCAAGTGTAAGTCCGTTGGTTTTTCATCAGAGGCCGAGCGCCGTCCACTCTTTGTCCCAAGTCCCGTCGCGTTAAGAGGCCGGCACAAAGTTACCTCTAACTAAAACACAGAGCTCATACGAATTTCAACGACAAAGACATCACTCCAGTCTTTTTAGAATTAAACATCAAAGTGTACCTTAGGGTCTTTGATCTCCAACATCATCGATACAGGCGAGCTCAAGTAATATCGTGCCTTCTGATGTTAATTGTACGTATACTAGCCAAGTTCAAAGAAGAGCTATTATTTCAATAAAATTTAATCGTTGTACCGTGAATTTCAAATTTCATAGGACAAACTTGATTAAATCTACGGGTTGCCTTTTGTCCATATTTGTTTATAGAATTTAATCGATTAATCTAGTACTAGTTGAGAATTGTATTGTTAAGGCGTCAGAAGACAAAGGGTTTGTCGTATGTAGCGAATAGAAACACACGGTGTTTCCCGCGTCGGCGGCGGCGCTCACAAAGGCGCCACTTTGTGGAGTCTTCTTTGCCTGTGACTTTGAGTCTAGGGATCGTGTGATATAACATTAATAACCTACTAATAGCTCTTTTTCGCTAATCTTTTAACATATGGAATATGTAATTAATGCGCTGCTTTGTTCAGTGCGATATTAATATTAATTATAGTAAATATTTTACGTCTATCTAAGACGTCAAAGAGAATTAGTCTAATATCTGTCTCCTCGCGTTCATTACTTAAACTTCGTAAAGAAACATTTAATTTTTTCGCATAATTATATTAGTGACAGTTTAATTAGCACAGCTTTCATCGGAGCCGCTTTGAGTTTGAACGTTTCAAATAGATTTCAGAAGAAGCACTTTCAAAGAGAGCACCCCTAATAAGTACTGAAGAGTCCTCGCACGTGTTTATCAAAGACAGCCTTTCGTTATTCACCGTCTGAATGGCCTCAAAAGAAACTCGTGTAAAATGCTCCACAAAGTGCTGTATCAAAGGGAAAGGCGGGCGCAAATATCTGTTTCGTAAACTAGTAAAAACGAAGCTCTCAAAGGTACTGCGTACTCGCGGCAAATTAGGCGGAGTTAAATACGAGCGCCGCTCTCACAAATGTATAACTCTGAAAGTCGCTCGCTCATTATTTATGTAAGTCGTTGTAATCGTCAAACGCTCCCTCGAGATTTATTTTTGACAATATCACCCGTTCGGTCAGAACGAAGGCCGGGCTCGCTGTACGTACGCGTACGTCTCGCATGTGTATCCATTTAATGCTCAATTCCCATATAATTTAACTTTGCGATCAAAGCGAAATTTTGCAAAGAGCTTCCCGGCGGCGGCGGGCCGGGAGGCGGTGTGAGCGAGACGCCGTCATCGGAGTTCCCGAGATCAAATGCTGGGCCAAATTAGTCACTCTCCGTCTCTCTATCTCAAAGCCGATCCGTAGTAAAGTTTGCGCGAAGATGACATCAAAAGGAAACCACACACCGGGGAGGCGCCGCCCGACCCCCCGGCCCCGTACTTAAATCCGCCGTGTCTCTAGCTGTCTTATTGACACGCGACTGACAACTTGCAAGTCGCCAACGTCGTCTGTTTCAGAAGCTCGCTCGCTTTGGCAGACTTATTTAGTTAATTAATACGGAATGTCCTATCAACTCTCAACTCCCGCAAGGCTGATATACACTTACACGGCTCAACTGTAAGGAAACTAATCGGGCGACCCTGTCCCTGGATGTAATGTCTTTAATTAGCTACAGAGATTGATGGAATTGGTTTTCAAATACAGAATACTTGTGTTCTCATGTTCAACCTTGCGCTCAACTCTACGCTTGTACGAACCTTTAACTAATTACGAAACTAGGATTCCGTAGATAATAACAAATAATTTTGATAGACAAGAACAAATAATTTAAATGTAAACATTTTTAAAGTAAAACATTTCGTTAGCTAATCAAGAACCACAAAAGTGAATCGTTTTGTTCTAAAATTTAATTGGAGTTTTGAATTTTGTAAAAGGCTCGCTTAGGTTTCCCAAAGTTCCGAAACCTTAAAAACAAACTCATTTCGGAACATTTTGTTGCGAAAGATTTTTTGATTGTTTGTCTATTTTTAGAAAAATATTACTTTTTTTCATAATAAATAAATAAGTTCATGTTGTAAATTTTTGCATTGCCGGTATATTTTTCATTTTTTTTGTTTTCCTCAACAATATTTCACAAGCAACTTGGTACATGTCGCCTGCCAACTTATTAATAAGAGTTCCGAATGAAGAACTATCGAAGCTGGAATGTCCCCCTGAAATAGGGTTCAATTAATAGTTGTTAATTTCTAAATCAACTTTTTCAAATGTCATAAATGGATGGATAAACAAAAACAGAAAATTAAATTTAACGTTATTGTTGTAATTGATGTTTCAATAATTAAAATTTGCTGCGTTGAAACGAACGGAAAGTCAAATTCATATTAATATTGCAATAAAATTAATAGCGATGATTCAAAATGAGATGTTTGATTGAATTTATTATATCTACAAAAAAAAAAGTTATTTATTTGCTAAATATTCGCAGATCACGGTGCCTTTAAAAAGAGAAATCTGTTAAGTATTTTTATAAATTAACTCAAAGGAAGTTCCCTTTTGAAACCCTTTTTATCTTCGCCCATGTCCATTTCGCTTATTTGCAAAACTTGCTCGTGTTGCTTTCAAGATTTGTTTTCGCATTTTTTACTTTTTAACGTAAAAATGCTATTTAATAGAGTGCATAAATGTAATTATATAATTGATTAATTTAATTAATATAAGTGTTACTATGATATACTTGTGAGAGTTCACTCAGTGCAGGTAGCTAAGAACCCGTTTGCGAAGAACTGTGAAGAACCGAATATTTTTAAAATAAGGAGCGAATGATTTGTTCTATATCAATTTTTATCAGAACATTGATGGTGAGAAGCAAACTAACTCGTTTCGAAATTTAAATAATCGATTCAATCAAAATATGATGCTTTCTTATTATCATCATTACTACTAGGACCATCCCAGTAAGTTGGGGAAAAATATTTGGGGTGTGCTGTATCTTCTATGCACCTATGTGTTATTGAGTTACTGCGTGTAATAATATATAATCAAAACATAATAGCTGCCAGTCTATCTACAGTCGATCCAACACTTTTTTCCAGTATTTAAGCGCCGTCTCCATCAAATATGATGGAATGTATAAGAAGAGTCTGTACAGTCTCAAAGTAATAGTCGCAGATACGTACGGATACTAAATCAGCTGAATACTATCTATACAGCAATGTATTACTAATGGCTCAAAATTTTTGGGAAAGCTGCATGTGTCTTATGAATTTAATCCAGTAATTGGAAAACGCGGTAGAATAACTTAGGACCTCCTTTCCAAGAAGAGAGGAGCAATGGGACATTAACCGACTGTTACTTTACTTTTTACTGTAAATTCGAAATTTGCATCAACATTTATGGAAAAGTATGTGTCCTTTCTATAAACAAGATGTTTGCTATTCTTAAAATTAAATTCTAATTCGCTTTAAACATCAAAAATGCCGATTTTATCTTTACGTTAACCAAAAGTTATCATTCCAAAGGGAGCAAAAAATCAAATACCATCTTATATCTGTTAGCGTCCGGCGCGCGGCGACCGTCGGCATTGTGCGCAAGAGTTTACGACACGGCCCGTTTCCAGGAACGGCAGGCAACTACCTACGGCGCCCTTTTGTGACGTCACCTCAACTTGGTTCCTTCGCCTACCCCTAATTAAACTATGCTATGTAAATGTTTCGGCTCCAATATTTGATTTTTGTGTAATGTTTAACGAAACCCGCTGTTACTTCATATAAATCATAAATTCATGGTTTAAAGTTTTAAATTACAGTTCTTAATAAAAAAATGTTACGAAGTATGAGTATATCGAAAGAAATGATTTAAATGGGTGCTTGTAAGTTGTTTGAAATGTAAGCATTCGAAGAGATGGTATGTTATCTTGGCATGATGGAGCATCCGATACCTATTAGCTCTAGTGATCACCTTGTTCAAACTTGTTTTTATCGTGACTGCGAGACCACCGGAGAAGTCTCTCATATGAAGCGATAATGACACACTGCTATCATGGAATTCCTTACTTCTTACGTAAACTAAAATACCATTGATAGGAAAAAAAAATCGTGAGCCTCTTTATGTCTTTAAAGTTATGTAAAGGAATAAAAATAAAAACGATACCTTTTTAACTTTCATTGGCAATTCATCAATCAAATCTCCATCGGTTACGAGTCGAACACTAACGTCCATTTGATATTCTGCATCGCTGCTATCATTCAACTTTTTGTTCGGTATTGCTCTTGTAATATGATTATAATATCCTTACATCTGCTACACTGCCTAGTTTTGTTTTACACGATTTTCAATCTTCTATAATTGACTAGGAAGGTTGATATTTGATTGCGCACGCCACGTGTAAATGCTCGCATCGGCTTCCATTGAGCCGGGACCGGTTTCGTGGCGGAATGCAGCAGTGCCAGCGGCTTTTTGCTTTGGATGCGTGCTGCCCACGCGGTCGTCCCTCGGCCCGCCGGCGCCAACGTCGCTGCCTTCGTTCGGGGCCTGATAAAGGACACGTTGCAAATATTTGATGTAACCTTATACTTTTATCGTGACATTTGAGTTTGTTCAGGACTAGTTTATGATTAACAAGTAGTGAAACGTATTTCTTCTTTGGAAGATGTGATAGAGGGCCGTTTTGTTTAAGGCATGAATTCAAATGTTGGTGAAGTTTTTTATTTTAGTTGTTCTAAAAGTTAATTGCTATATATAAAATAAATATTCAATAATTTTAGTCTGTTAATATGGCTAATGTCCTTATATTCCCAACCAGCAATGAAGTAACGTGATAACATTAAGTCTTCTCTATAGGAAAGAGGCATTTGCTCCGTGGTGGAAAATTCACTGTTTCCTACTTTAAGATCGTACACATAACCCGACAAAGTGTGTTGCGTTTGTTTACTATTTACTTCCTTAGGATGGTTTTTACATAAAAGAAATAATAGTTACATGTACGTCACGATCTTACCAAAATTAAAATGTATATTTTCAAAATCATATAAGCAGGCACTGATAGTATCAAGGACAATCGTTGCAATTACACTGGAGGTGTCACTCAAGATTCTGCGAAGCTAATTCAGTGAACTCGTTCCTATAATAGAATTCCGTAGGTAAATTTAAAATTACGTCAAAAGTAATTAAAAATCAAGGTTTTTTACGTATATACGGATAAAGCGTAGAGTTAGTGTTCAGTAATTTTCAAACAAAAAAATATATTTGTACGGGAAAATACTAAAGTAGGTGGTTATGTATGTATGTTTAATAGAGTTATTGATACTGTTTGTTTAGTTATGCTTCAATTTAGTACGATGAATTGGGTGAATACTGATACCACGTGTTGTCTTCACAATAGCTTTATTGAGACTAAAATACAAGTTTATATTCTGAGCAAAAGTATCGAACATATACCCTTTAATATATTCCTTTAATATGGCTATGGAATGCTTGTAAAATCCTACTTGAATAAAATACATTTTGAATTTATAATCTAAACAATCTCTACATAATTAATAACGCATTTCCTGTACTTCACTTACTCAAACAAAGAGAGACTTAATCTATCCATTTTATAATTTGTCCAAATAATGTTAATAAGATAATATATTATTTCGCGAGAGTACCGCTACTCGCGAGGTGCACTAGACTGGCTCTGAATAGCACTGTAAACAAGTAGAGATCATCTGCCATTAGCTGATTATCATGGTACCTGTCTGTTTGCGCTAGCAGTGGCTTATTTGTTTATTTACTTATTATAATACGGATTTTTTTAAGAATATTTACTAAATGTTTGCACAGCACAGGTTTTCGGGTTTTATGTTAAAAATAGTGAATTTAATTGTGAAAAAAATATATCAAAAAGTATTCTGCGAAATTTTGGTTTTGAAGGAGCGCATTGTACTCCCTCAATATTCAACTTCATCGAACCCACACGTTCAAAGTTTCGTTTTATAAATATCAAGATACATATATAAATACCTATTGCGCTATTGATATAAGGCTAACGATTCGAGCTGAAAACAATAATATATTAACTCTCCACGCGTGATGCCGCGATCTGTACTGCTACAAAACTACTAGACAGGCTTAGCAGGCACTTAGTTTAGACGGTGTTTAGCGGCTATATATTAAAAAGTTTTTGTCTCTAGCCTATTTCAACGGAAGTAGGGAAAAAGTATAAATAAACTTTAGATTTACGTACTTCCTGCGATTTGCTAATAACTCGCTACATCGTGCATATGGGCGCAAGTCGCCATTTATCGGCAATGGTTTAAAATATTAATAATATAAAATAATAATTATAAGTATATTGTCAATTATCATTTTAATGTTTATATTTTATTATGTAAGTAAAACTTAATTTGGATTCGTCTTGTAGCGCCACCTGTAATGTGTCATAACGGACTATGTAATAAAAATATTATATTATTTTTTAAGTAATTCAATTGTAATTAATTAAGAGCTATAATTAATAATAATAACCAAATAGATATTCATCTTTAATATTAAACTATATTTTAAGAATGAATTTGCAGTAATTGCATTAATTTATTATAAAAAGTTGTAGTTGTGAATATCCGTTTGATTCATTCGAAAAGGACGCCTTAGAAACGGGCATTGTTATAGCAACGCCATATTGCATTGACACATTTTTAAAAAAGACAATAAATTGTTAACAGAACTAATAAAGATTATTTATATTGTTTGCGTTTCACTGCGATGGAAGCTGTAAACCCGTCTACTTCTCCGACAGCAGCGGTGGGATCACAGCCCCGAGACTCTTCAAGACCTCCGGATGAGTCAATATTCACTATGGAACAAGTTATGGGTCTTCTAACATCTATTACGAGGACAGCTGCGACAAGCGCTGCAAGAGCAACATTAACTGAGGAGATCGTAACTATGCGGCGACACCATGACTTTTATCTTCCGCCGTTCAACCCTGATGAGAGATCACATGACATCAGGGACTGGTGCGCTAATGTTGATCAAATCATTATAAAATTGAATATTTCGCCACACGAAGCTCGAATGAAGGCCATTCTGCAATTGAGAGGACGAGCCAAGATATGGGCCGACACCTGGTCGTTGCACTCAACGACGTGGGAGCAAGTGAAGCAGGAGCTGATCCATACGTTTGGTGAAGAGTTCCGGTACGCGGATGATGTGCAAAAATGGCGCATCTACACTTCGGACCAGGCGAGCAGCTACGCTGAATATGCTACGACGGCCTGGACGCTTTTCAAGAGAGTTAGACCAGAAGCTTCCGCGGCCGAGGTGATAGATGCACTGATCACAGGTATTTATCCTGAGTTTATTCGGTCGGAGTTGTTGAGAAATACACCCGAATCGCTCCCCAAATTAGTATCGATTTTAAAAACATTTCGGAAACGTAAAATTGAAAATAGAGAGAGTAAATATAACGATTCTAAAAAAGTACGTCTTACAGGACCTTCAAAGGATCAAATTATATGTTTCAATTGCAATAAGCCTGGTCATTTGTCAGGAGATTGTAGAGATAAAAATCTCTCTAAGCATAACTCTCTTTTATTGCAATCAAATAACAATCCCGGTACCAGTGGTAGTTATAGTAATGCTAAGATTATTGAGTGTAGTTATTGTCATCGTACGGGACATTCAGAGAAAAATTGTTTCCGGCGAAAAAGTGACGAACGTAACTCCTCGAACAAAAACGCGATTCAACCCTAGCTAATATTGTAGAACAATTGAATAGTGATTCGATTCCCAAAAATAGAGCAGATACTCACGTTATACTTCAGGATAAATTACTGAGACGTAAAGTACATATAAATAATAAAACACACACACACACACACACACATCAGCCCGCATTCGTCCACTGCTGGACATAGGCCTCCCCAAATGCACGCCACTGTGGTCTTTCTTCGGCAACTCGCATCCAGCTCCTGCCAGCCGTCTTGCGCAAATCGTCACTCCACCGTGCCTGAGGACGTCCTACACTACGTTTGCCGAGACGCGGTCTCCACTCTAGAACACGTTTTCCCCAACGGTTATCGGTTCTACGACAAATATGGCCAGCCCACTGCCACTTCAGCTTACTAATCCGGTGGGCTATGTCGATAAATAAATAATAAAACACATAAATGAATTATAGTTCCACGTAATTACTGGTGAAAATCTTATATCCTATTATCATGATAATCTTCAACACTTTAGTTGAGAAAATATCCTTGAAAAATTGCGAGAGCAGTATTAGTTCCCTAATATGACTAGATTAGTTAGAAAGTTTGTAGAAAACTGTATTATGTGTAGAGTAAGAAAGGAGATATCGGGCGCTAGACAGGTTACTTTTCATCCAATTGATAAAATAGCTGTGCCCTTCCATACAGTTCATGCTGATATAACCGGATGAATGAACGGGAAATGCAACGAACCTGAATATGCTTTTGTATTTATTGATGGTTTCACTAAGTATGTCCATATGCTTTATACCAATGATCGTACAAGCGAAACTGCTATCAAATGTTTTCAAAATTTATTACTTAATTTTTATTTATTATTAATTGCCGATCAGGATAAAAGCATGACATCTACAGAGCTTAAAAATTTTTGCTAACAATATGAGATTCAATACTATGTAATAGGTAAGGGAGCTAGTAGGGCTAACGGGCGAGTTGAACGATTAATGAAAGTCTTAAAAGATAATATGACTAATAGGCCATGGCACACCGCTTTACAAAAATTACAACTAGCTATTAACTGTACAGTATAAAAAGTACAGGAATAAATCCAATGGAATAATTATTAGGTAAAAGATGTTTCCCACCTGCCATCAAAATGCTACAAATTGACGATGACATATTGACAGACAACTTAGAGGACATTAGATCAAATGCTTAAAAACGGATGGACGAGCGGTCCCTTAATGATAAAATGCGCTTTGGTAGAAGTAAAGTCGGTAATTTCGTCTTGATGCAGCGCCATGAACGACACACCACTAAATTAGGCCCTAAATTTGAAGGCCCGATGAAAATTTTAGATATATTGGCAAAAGATCGATACAGACTTAAACATGTTAACCTTCGTAGGTGTTCAGAAAAAATTGTAAGTCATAATGCCTTACGGCCTGCCCCTACAGCTCAATCAGACCCTTTTAATGATTCTGTCAACTCGGACGAATTTACCGTATGGGCGGAGGAATCAAATGAGACTGATTAACGTGACGGTGCTTCTATTTCCGCTCCGGTCAATGTTGATACTGTATGATACATTCTGTTGATATGATTTATTTTATGTTGTAATTAACATATATATTTTTTTTGTTGATATGTTTTATTTTATGGCGTAATTAACATCATTTTTTGTTGATATGATTTATTTAATGACATAATTAATATGTGCGTGTATGTGTTAATTTATTTTTCCTAACCTATCCTATCCTATATCCCTTCCTAAAACGCTGGTTGGCCACCATGCGTATCCTTAAACCTGGTCTTGTTGGCTAGATCCCTGGATGGGTGATGCCTTATGTGTTGGCTAGATCCCAGGATGGGTGATGCCTTATGTGTTGGCTAGATCCCAGGATGGGTGATGCCTTATGTGTTGGCTAGATCCCAGGATGGGTGATGCCTTGTGTGTTGGCTAGATCCCAGCATGGGTGATGCCTTGTGTGTTGGCTAGATCCCAGCATGGTCGATGCCTTGTGTGTTGGCTAGATCACAGCATGGGTGATGCCTTGTGTGTTGGCTAGATCCCAGCATGGTCGATGCCTTGTATGAAATTATATCATAACATGTAACAGCGCAGGGGACGCGCTGGAGTCAGTATGGCCGTATGGGCGCAAGTCGCCATTTATCGGCAATGGTTTAAAATATTAATAATATAAAATAATAATTATAAGTATATTGTCAATTATCATTTTAATGTTTATATTTTATTATGTAAGTAAAACTTAATTTGGATTCGTCTTGTAGCGCCACCTGTAATGTGTCATAACGGACTATGTAATAAAAATATTATATTATTTTTTAAGTAATTCAATTGTAATTAATTAAGAGCTATAATTAATAATAATAACCAAATAGATATTCATCTTTAATATTAAACTATATTTTAAGAATGAATTTGCAGTAATTGCATTAATTTATTATAAAAAGTTGTAGTTGTGAATATCCGTTTGATTCATTCGAAAAGGACGCCTTAGAAACGGGCATTGTTATAGCAACGCCATATTGCATTGACACATTTTTAAAAAAGACAATAAATTGTTAACAGAACTAATAAAGATTATTTATATTGTTTGCGTTTCACTGCGATG
Source organism: Vanessa atalanta (assembly GCF_905147765.1). NCBI lineage: Eukaryota > Metazoa > Arthropoda > Insecta > Lepidoptera > Nymphalidae > Vanessa > Vanessa atalanta. The sequence continues at coordinate 750,464 of NC_061878.1, forward strand.
GAAGCTGTAAACCCGTCTACTTCTCCGACATGCACTACTAAGACTTTATGATCAATATATCTTTACTTATAACACAACACTATTAGACTTAACTACTTATTTCCACATTAATTTTACTTCAAAAACAGATCCGATAACAGTTCCGTCGACTTTCAAAACGCCATTTTTTCCCAAATCCATAGTGAATACCATAGATTAATCGAGCTCTCGACCAATGACATCGCGTCAATTTGCTGTCAAATGTTGTTTATTTGGCTTTTCTCCTCTTATGGTTGGAATAGAGTATATATGAATTTTATATCAATATTTCTTTGTTCACAGGATGTTATACTCCTCATACACGGCACCTTTCAGCTGAATTTTGAAGGTAAATAATATTGTCTTTATTAAATTTGTAGTATTCACTAGGCTTTAGCCATTAAATGTGTGAATGCATATATTGCATTAATTCATAGAAAAAAAAAATAAAGCATTTGGGACACCTAAATTAGCCCATATTCGAAAGGCTTTAGTAGACATATTAGCTCCTCCGAACTTTGTTATCAGATCAGTTTGATGATATCAAATTATTTGTATTGCCATCTAAAAGAAATACTTGTGTAATTTTCTTAATTTTAAAGTAAAATAAAATATGTTTCAAAACCAATCACCCACTACCAACTCAATGAAGATTTGTTAACATGATGACCTTAACATATACAATCGTGTGTATGACAAACAAACGCTATTCAGTCGTGATTTATTCAAAAATAATCGATATCGTATGTCATATGTTATATTATGTTCATATATCTATCTTCATATAACATAATCTATCATTTGTTTTTGTCATATATTAAAGTTGGAGCTTGCGTTGGTTAAATTTACTACGTTCTCCTTACCATATCTCACTTCGAATTTTATTTTAGCGTGCTTTGAAGTAAATTTCGAATTTGTTCTTATAGAAGATCTTTTTATGATTAAACTCTTTCTGTAAATATGTTAGTGGATGGTATGGCTTCGTGCAAGCCCGTCTGGGTAATTACCACCCACTCATAAGATATTCTACCACCAAACAGCAATACTTCGTATTGTTGTATTCCGGTTTAAAAGGTAGGTCAGCCAGTGTAACTACAGGTACAAGGGAGATATCATCTTAGTTTCTAAGGTCGATCGCGCATTGGCGATGCAAGAAATGTTTATTACTTCTTACAGCGCTAATGTCTATGGCCGGTGACCTCTTAGCAGAATATCAAAAAAATTAAGAATTTTGGTTTTGATAATTCATAACAATGCGGTTAGTGTCCCTTTAACCAGTAAACTGCTTCATACCTGACATGAACCTTAATTTTAATTTTTTAATGATCATGTTAATAACATAATAATTGAAAAATCGAAAAGTGTACACACCTATCATTGAAATGATAAAAAAAAAATCAATTTTACTTATTGCCTAATGTTAAAGTTTTAATTTATACAATAAAAATCTTTTGTTTCTTTTTAATCAATTATAATTAAAAGACACTGAGTCAAGTCAAGGGACAAGAGAGCTATTTGCAATAAGAGACCTACAATTACATACTTAAATATATATAATAAAAAAAAAAATTACTCAATTAGTGTTTTCGCAAGTTACAGGTTTTCAGATTATATACTTGATTGACGGGAAAAGTTTTACGACAGTGAGGTATATTATTTATTGAATCAATTTTTAAAATCGCAGTATGTTTCTACATTAAATTGTCTTTACAATGGTATGCAAACTATCTTGATTCCGTGAACTAATAAGATTAATAAGAACAGTTAACGAAATGAGACGAAAATCTTTATTCGATCGTAATGAGCTGTCTCACGCTTCGCATCACGAGTCATGCGATGTGAAAACATGACATAATTAATATTTTAATGTAATTGTGTTATTTATTTTTGATGTATTGCATTTGCATTTAAATGGTTATCATTATTTCTTAAGAGGTATAATGGCCTTGGTCTTGTACAATTAAGCATTACCAATGAATATGCCGCGCATAAACCCCTCTGCCCTGTATCTGTAAAGGAAATTGTCACAAGCCCGTTCTGCTCAAGGTTTCGTCTCATACCGATTTATTAGGTGAAAGACGAAGGTTTCCTTGGTGATATATAATATTCCACGTTAAAAAAAATTAGGAAAATAGGTAATAACAATTCACACTTAGGTACTTTGCATTTATTTATTTCTATGTCTTCTATTTGTGAAATATAATTGATTTCAACAGGACGTAACAAATATAATTATGTTTATCGTTTTTGCTTTAATATAGTTAGCACATTAAAAATAAAAGTGTTATGAAATGTAGCAACGAACAGCAAACCTTAATAAAAAAACCCAATGGTCGGTACTAATTGAATTCCATAAGTATTTTTAGTTCCGTCGTCAGGATTAATAAAACGAAATAACAACGACTCCTGTTGCAAGTTGTTGGTCAATAATTGTCAACGTCAGCGTTTTTAACGCTGTCGATACGTTAGTTAGTTTCGTTAACCGTCATAAAAACCTAACCTAACCTTTGTAGTAAGTACGTTTTCCGTTATCGAGTTGTGCTGACGTACTATATTTTTTTGTTCAATGACGTAATAGGGTATGTTTTTTTTGTGATATTTTAATTAAACGGCAAATACTCTTTCATTTATTTAAGTTGAACATATTAATATTTAATATATCTTGCTTAGTTTTTTTTTGTTTAACCGACAAGTACATTTGTAATATAAGTACTACTTAAGCATCGAAATGTTGATTATTATTAGGTTTTTACTATCGTTATTAAGCGAACGATTATAAGAGTTCGAAGCAAGTGAAGTATTAAATTTTGCCGTATAATTCTCCACTTCGCCATCGGGCCTATGAATTTTGATTTCAATTTAGCTTCATATAATTTAATTTCCCTTTAAAACCTTCCTAGCGAAAACCAAAACTACCGATCTCATAATCCCATTACTTCTACGCGTTTACTCTCAAAAGAGGCAACAGTAAAACGTATAATCCCGCGTCACGGAAAAAAAACGAGCGAATTTTTATATTAAACCAGCTCTCGTAAGCTGCATTCACCTGAGGAGCCTCTAGACGGCAAATTAAGTGACATTAGAGGCATAATGCCGGTCGAGGGAGACGTGAAAGCCGAGTGCTGAGGACAATCAACGCGGATTACACCGCTCAGCGGCACCGTTCAGGCTAATATCGTCGTTATTCCCGCCCGAAAATGCTTAATTTTCTACGTAAGAAAATGTTCGTTTGTGTAGAATTGTCGAGTCCCGTAGGTAAGTCGCAACGCAACGGTAGTCGCAGTAGTGCGTGGTTGGCCCAGTCCATATAGTCGTAAATCTAGGATGAATATCGTTGCGAGGAATGAAGCTGTAGTCGAAAAGCGCTTTGTTTTGCTACAAGTGCGGTTAACTTATACAAAACGTGCGAACTCTGGTTTTTTTCACGAAGCAGAGTCAATTCACACATTTCATTTCGTGGAGCCAAAACAACGAGTTACTACCATCGTAATATTATGCCTATTTTTGAACCCGTGTTCTTTAAAATAACTTTTTAGGATTTTCGAGCAAGACCAAGAAATGAAAGCTAAAAAAGAAAGACAATTACACTACTGCTAAACATATTATTTATAGTGTTTATTAGATGCCAATATTCAATTTAATGTATTAAAATATAGGAAAATAAAAATTAGAATAATGACTTAAAACTAAAGCCAAGCCTGAATGCTGAGCCTAAAGAAGTATTTCAAAACAATCGTTACAGAAATTGTCTTAAATTGAAAAAAATTTGAGCACCACTTTGCACAATTACAGACATCGTATAAGGCAGCTGCGTTTCCTGAAGAAATAGCTTTTATCTAATTTCCTTCTCATTTCTTTTCGATTTATTTTTTCTGGCAACATTATATTATCTGTATTCTGTATTCATTTTGTAGTTTTTTTTTTTATTTCGTCGTACGTAACGTTTAGGCGATCAATTTATTTTGTAGTCTTTTGTCGATTTGTATTATGCAGTGACTTCATCACTTGGTGGTAGGGCTTTGCGCAAGCCTTTCTAGGCAGGTACCACCCACTCATCAGATATTCTACCGCCAAACAGCATTACTCTTTATTGCTGTGTTCCGGTTTGAAGGGTGAGTGAGCCAATGTAACTAACACAACGGACATATCATCTTAGTTCCCAAGGTTGGAGGCGCATTGGCGATGTAAGGAATGGTTAAAAAAATTTTCAGCGCCATTGTCTATGGGTGTTGATAACCAATTATCATCAGGTGGCCCATATGCTCGTCCGCCACACTATACGATAAAAGAAATGAAATGAAAAGCTTTTAGTATAAGGTAATTAATACTAGTATAAAGTATGACAAACAGACTTGAGTATTTATGAAAAGTTTTCCTAAAATATTATATAAAGTAGAGTAAATTTCATCTTGGAGTTGTATTACATGGGATCAAAAGACTAATATACTTTTCTACCATTCGTCTAGTTGAATCAAGATAATTTTTTTCTATATTATCACAAAGTGAGGCAGACAAGCGAAAATAAAGCCCCTCAACTCTTCTATCCCGGGAGGCTTTTCTGACAATTATACTGTGTCCACAATGGCTTTTGCAACGTCTTCCCGGTGTAATAACGCGGCAGATTAAAGCATTGTGTCGCATAGTGGACGATGAACCTTTATATTGGGGATAATTGCTTTCGGACTTTCCATTAACGTACCGGCTCAGCCCCTTTTATTAAAAAGAACATTTTTCGTATAGCCCTCGACAGCAAATAATAAACGTTTGTTGCTACTTAAATTTCATTGTTTTTGTTCGATTTAATTACAACACACTATTGTTAGACTAAATTTTACAGTGAAAGTAATTGTATTCGTTTAATTTTTTCATAGTATTTGAATATTCGGCAAAAAAAAATCATTTGATTTGGGATGTTTATGAATTCGTATTGACTGACAGCTTCAGCACTTCCATCGATATTGTGTCTTGCAATAGATATGAAATGTACAGATGTAGTTAACTTAAGAAATGTGCACTCTCGTATTTTCATGTCTCCGCAATATGATTACCGCGGATTGCTTCGTAGCCTACAGTCTACAAATGAGATCTGGTATAACCCCTGAACTTTATATTACGTATCGTACGAGGGTACTCGTCTATCGACGCTGTGCTGAATGTACGACTGAAAAAATAATATTCATTCGTACGAGATATACCGACGTTTGAAATTATATTTTGTTATGTAACGCTTTTATACTTCTATTTAGAGTATTTAAATAAATACATAAATGAAAGAAAAGGGAATATTAAATGCATCTGATGCATCGCTTAGTTGACCTCATACCAACTATCAGATGGCATAAAAGTAATGCCAATGCACTTATCTCAAAAAAGTTGGACATTTTGCTGCGACGAATTCGTTTAATTTGAATAATGATGAAATAGTATCTGCAAGAGACACCGCTCATTTGTTTTCATTGCATTAAATATTCATTTCACGATACCGAGAGCCATAGATGTCAGTCGCAGATGCACCTGACTGCGTCGACGGGCGGTCGGCGGTCCCTCGCAGGGCCGAGTCTTGAGACCGCTATTGTTTGTTATTGCCATTATTGCTAGTACCGTTATTTCTGCGCTTGTAGGGAAAAAAGTGCAATTTACATAGTATTTGATCGATTTATTAGAATATTGTCGGTAGTTGTAGTTAATAATAATTTGAGTAATATTCTGCTATTTGTCCTTTTGTTAAATGTAGTTGAAAATATTTTTTACTAATAGTATATGATTAAATACGAGTCTTGAATTTATTTTTTATTAACAAATTATAATAGAACAATATGTTGTTTGAAGTATTTGTAGATCTTAATGTGTACAGAAATAATTGAGTCGCAATAATCCTATTTTAATACTACATAATACAACCCTTTATCGTGAAATAGACATGCGTCAGGCGCAATCGGAACGCATGAATGGAATTCAATGACTTGTACAGAAAAACCGGACGGCTAGATTGTCGTTTGCGATTAATTACATTCGTGAAATATTGTACACAAAGTTATGTCTGTCGCCAACCCTTGGGAGTTCTATATCAATTACAAAAAATACTAAGTCTTTCTAATATAATAAATCTGTTATCGTAATCGTTTTTGGATTATTTGTTAATATAAACTTTAAAGACTGAATAGATTGTAATAAAATTTTCCCTGATAGTCGTTTAATACATGCGATAGTACAACTGATTTAAAATAACAAATCAATTTACGCCGAGCCAATAGGAAAGCTAAAACATCTAGTTTTTAACAAAATATAATATGAATGATGTGTTTGCATTGGGTCGGCGGATTAAATTATATACCGAAATCATCCGTCGCAACAACTAACAATATTTATAATAAATTATATAATTGTATAAAACGAAAATCATTTTTCTCATGAAATATAATTGAATATCAAACAATTTTTATTTAGCATTCATACGTTTAGAATCTTCAGTGATTTTTATTCGAGTCCAGAATAATTGAATGGTGCATAATTGTCCGCTCGCCTTATATTATACAAATTGCTGTATCTTTTATTCATCAATCCAATCATCCATACCACAGAGTGCTATCTAGAGGCGTCGCAGACGAAAGTATTAAAATCATTTTTGTTACCCTCTTTAAATGTTGTTAATAATTCCTCGTTAAAAGCGACGTCAGCGCTGAGACCACAAATTATTGGCTTAGTTAACCACTGCTTGATTATATTCGTGTCTACGAATTGTTTTATAATATTTTGAGTTTTTGTGAAAGCAATTGTCTCAATGTTTATCGTCACTTTTATTTGACGGCGCCGTGACACTGACGCGCCCGCTTGTAGCACACGTTTTTGATGTGTCGCGGTGAAAACCTATCAAAACTGTCGATTCATACAACAAGTTATATTCGAAATATGACAAAACTAAATCAGTTTTGACCGCATCATATTGCATCCCTTCCTCGTTTTCCAATGATTTAGTTAGAACGAACGACTTCGAGCGACTGTAAAAAAATATGTAAATTGAAAAAATAACCTTAGGTAGGCTTTTCTTTTGAAAAACAGCGATACTTTTTATGTAGCTAGCTAGGGTTAGGAAATTTACCTGTCCTAATATCTTAAAAAACTGCAAAGGACCTGTCACGTTTTCCCCATCTCGACCCACTCGGGCTGTCACGCGACAAGACATTGTATGCAAAACGTCGCGTGCAAGCGATGTCATTGTTCTTCAAGATTAAGGTGGATTCCATTATTCCAAAACCCGAACCCCCGGGGATTCCGTATTTCATTGTACGGCTGATTGCAGGATTTCTTTGCCTGGTCGGTCTACAAGTTTAATCAGGCTTGCAATTGGAAAAACAATATGCACCGGCGGATTGGTTAGACAGGTAGGCAGTTGCCTGAAGGCTCGTTTTCTTTATGGCAATTACCTATATGTCCCAATCTCGTTTTAGACTTGTAAGTGACGTGAATAATCCTGTTAAAACCATTGAGTAAATTAGCTTTTTATTCCTTATCGTAAAATCCTTTTACTAAACTATTTCGAATAGTGTTAACGTAACAGTATTTTTATAAAGGAGCCAATTCATTTGAAATATTTTCAACACGTCTGAATTCACTTTCATGATTTTTAATGGTTGTTCCATGGTAATAAGAGCGACTCTCCTGTGCATGTCATAATACGTTTATTCACGTGAGATTAACGTGTTCAGCACGTGCGATGGCCAATTTCCCTTCGGCGAGTAAATGGACGAATCGCGTCCACTCGGAACGGAAGGCAGGCGACACTTCAACACGCCCGATCGGATTCCTTGATTTGTGAAACCCATCTCAATTAAATACTAGGATCTATTCGTATTTAACTAACATGGTCCGATATTTTTATTAATTAAACCGAAATCATTATAGTCATAACTTTCAGATGTGTAAGGATTTGTGTTGGTATTGAATAACCTAAGATGATTATTGTTAAATTTATCTCAGTACGTTCAAAATACTCATCATCTGATGAATTCCTTTGAAAATTAACATTTATTTTATACAATTATTAATGATATTTACAATGAATACCAAAATATGAGTTCGAGTTGACGACTACCAAGAATCATGTTTGATCTTTGACAATGAAATTAATATTTAAGCCTCGATAAAACTATTGGAATAATAATAAAAATAACTTCCTTTTAAACATATTTCAGCAGATATGTACGAATATTACAGACAAAAGAGGAGGACATACGTAGTTAATAAGTGCAGACTTGTATGTGTACGTAAACACAAGTGTATACTTGAGTTACATTTGTACAAGTATTATATGTGTGAAATTAACTGAGTTATCATTAAACTTAATGTTATTTATTTAAAAAAAAAAATCTGTTTCTTTTTAAACCGTCAATCGTTACCTATTACCGATTCCAAATTTGGATTCTACCGAGAAAAACCAGCAAAAACTCAGTAGCTTTTGATCTGCCTCCTGAAATACCATATCAAGTGTATTCGTGTTAATCCTGGAAAAACGAGCACGTAAACTCTTTATCATGAACTAAAATATCCGTATTAAATTTATTGATAAACATACTAATGATAAACGGAGGAATTATTTATACGCTATTGGAATTTTGAAATTGCAAATGCTTCGAATCGAACAATATGCAAAATATTCAATATGGAAATACGTAGGTAGTGGTATTTCATATGATACGAACGCAATCGTCGGTGATGCCGTGGTCAAGATGCGACGATAAAAATGTTCTCGCCTCACTGAAGATCTGCCGGCGACGCGCGCCGTCATGCTCCGATGATCAGATATTTATGTATTTTCGTGTGCGATCAAGATTTTCGTTTTAAGCAATGTTTTATGATATTTCCTTTAAACTATATAAATATTAGTTACAAAAAATGCGTGTTTATCAAATCTGTTTATGTCACCGAAAATGTTTGTTACGTCGTCGCCGAGAAAAAAAAAAACAGAATTCAAACAAAACAAAGATTCCAAATAACTTCTTCAATTAAAGAATCTTTTAGTACTATTACGTCAGCTACAAAAGTATTTTGTATAATATTGATGTATTGAGTTTTTGTGTTGCGGTGATTTAGTTTGCTTGCTGCGCCTACGTCAGATGATTTAATTTGGTCATACATATACCTAATACGTACATATTTGTTCGTGTGTGGCATTGAGTTGTATTTTCATTGTTGTTTGGTGATTTTATGATCATCTTAATTTAATTTTATACTTATCTATGTATACTTAGTTCAAATGTCGAATCGTATTCTTTCAATTTTGAAAACCGTTAATTTTTTTTTTAACTATAATTTAATTATTAACAAATGTTTATTTTGGAGATTTATTTCTTATGTTTTATTTTATAAAGAGAGAAACAATTTAATTTATTTCTCTGCGTTGTCCGCTGGCCGACGGACAAATGAGCAACCCCATTTCAAGTGGTGACCATCTCCCAAATAAATTAACAGTGAAAGAAATATTAACCATTTTTTACATTGCCATTTCGCCACCATACTTCCAAGCTAAGATGTTGTCTTTTGTGCTATTACAAGCACTAACTACGGGCACAAAACAAGACTCGTGCAGCCTTTAAACCGATTTACAACAGTACTAAGTATCGCTGTTTGTTATCACCTTAATAAAGATTAATTATCGAATTTTAAACATACTCGTATCGTAAACTAAGATAGTCGTGTTGCCTCATTTGGTGTTCAGAAGAAGTATATTAGTGTTAATTATAATTAGCCTAGTACTAATGTAGCTACTAAGTTCTTATCGTAAATTTATTTATTTAAATTTTAATATTTATATGGCAACTTTCTATACGTATATTATAAGGGCGGGGCCATATCTGCCACGTTTTGCTTGTATTATGATCGAAACTTTGGTCGCTCCCATACAAGTAATAAAGCAAGTGTACTGTGTGTCACTTAGATATAAATAGACATATAACTAGTGTCTGATGCCAGTAAAGTAGGAAACCTTTACCAAAAAGTAGAGCACCTAAGATGTTCATAAGAAAGAGTATTAGAATTCTCGTCTAGGGTTGTCAGGTCCTAAAACAAAAGGTAATCGTGATTTTATATAACCGGACGTATCTTATAGCCAAATATATCGTTACGCTCAACACCTATCTACTTTTATAATCTGAACTGTGCAAGGGTGAAAGCCGCTCTGAACTTTTATAATATAATTTCACATTAACCAACTTCCCTTCGCGCAGCTTCCACGACTACATGCAACATTGTACATTTAACAAAACTCGGATATCCCGAACACTGGCAACCCTATTCGCGTCTCAGAAAGTCTCAGACGACGCCGTTTAAGTGTGATGTTGCACTTTTCCTTTTTTCTCTCATCGAACTTTTAGTACAATACATGAACGTGACCTCAACACTAGTTTAGCCCATGATACTATAAAGTCACAACAAAAAAAAATGTATTCTAGTGTTAGACTGCTTTCATTTTTTAATCAAGTTTTAATACTTAACTACGATTATTTATATTGTAAATATTATTTAGTGTATTGCACAAGCTTATAGTTAACAAACCAAAATTAAAATTAAAAATATGCGTTTTTGACTGTTTTAGCAATTTTAAATTGTTGTTTTACAAGAGATGTTTTACATCAGATATCCTACCTACCAAAAAAAACCTAGAATTTATTTGGCGGAACATGCCCATTGAGTACAAATCAACAGGAATAATGTAACTATACAATAATCATGTAAAAGTTATATAAAATATATCAAAAGTTAGAAGGCTTAAATAATACAAGCGTAAACAAACCGCAGCCAAGTCTGGATATAAGAATACATATTTCATTACAGTGGCGGCGGAGCGGTTAACGAAGGTAATTATATCGATATGCGAGTGTCGTACGCGAAATAGTCGCGTAATGTCGCCTGTGAAATATAGTAATTAATATTGTTACATCTCGCGGTGATTCAGTTTGCGCGCTGCGCCTACGTCAGATGATTTTATTAAGTCATACTCTTACGTGTGGCGGTTCAATGTAATACACACAAAAGGGTATTCGTAATTAATTGTTACAAGCTGTACGCGTAGCTTCCCGCGGAAAGTTAATCGTAATATATAGCTGAACCAACGGCTTTAACAGCACGTAATTTTTTTTTTATTCTAAATATAGCACTCAAACCTTCAACCGCCATTTTATCCCCTGGATGGGTAAAGTGAAAAATACCTAAAACTAAATCGGTTCAGTGGTTAAAGCGTGAAGAGATATTGAGACAGTTGCTTTCGCATTTATAATAATACTAGCTGAACCCGCGGCTTTACCGGCGCGAAATTTATAAAACACCATCTCCAACCCCCGCTTAATCCCTTAGGGGAGAGTTTCGTAAAATCCATTCTTAGTGGTCGTCTACACCCTATAAGGAACCTAACTGCCAATTTCAAGTTTGTAGGCGTTATTTTTTCTGGGATTTCGTGATTAATTGATAGTGTATTTTCTTGTATATATTACAGTGTGACGCTTAGTGACGTCCCATAAAGATAGATATTACCAATGCATATCTGTTTGCCTCGGTCGCGTGAAAGAATGACAAATTGTACGAGTCGATTGGATGAAGTTGAAAATATGAGTGTAGCGCCTTTCTGTTCGTCAATCGTTTGTAAAACACGAATGTCTTCTTCGAATTTCAATCATTTTATATTTATATTCTAGAGTAAGATATGTTGGCAGTCATCTGAATTATATTAGCTTTCTGCCCGGCTAAGCTATTCAATCATAAATTCTTTAAAAATATTCGATAAAACAACTATTATGATAATGAGCAGGATCGCTTTTTCATACGTCATTTCTAATATCTTGTAATATCTCTCAAAGTATTTGTCTGATACGCAGAACACAAGCTGATTTTTGTATATATATTAATAAATACACATTCTATTTAAAAAAAAATGGTAAATATATTTTAGTGTTTGTCACAGCATCGTACATATATATTATGAGTACTGTTTGTACTAACATTATAAAAATATAAGTAAAGATAAACTCCAGCGAAGTTTCCGATTCCGTTAAGCATGTTACTTACAAAGTTTGGTTCTGTGATAAACATTTAATACTTCAAATTTGAACGTTCATAAGTGAAACGTTATCAGACATTAATTTTATATTTGTTTTGCAAAACTAAATTCAAACACTAATTTCAAAATTATAAAATTTAATTATTAATTATTATTGTTACATGATTTTAATTTGTTTATTTCCTGTTTTTAATTTTTTTATTATAATATAAGAAGCATCGGCTGTATTAATATAATTGTTGTGAGTAAACAGTGTACACATACTTAGGAAAGTAATCTAGCCCAAAATTGCGTAAATCCGTAATTTTTACGTATTTTCTGATTGCATTGCTTAAGATATTTATCGTTATGTTACTAGTCAATCTGCATCCTAATACGTATTTTTTTTTTAATTTAGCCAGCTTTTAAGAAATAAATTTGCTAGCGATATTAATAACGTACAGTTTCGTGGGTCACAGTAACGCGGCCGTCTCGTTCCGGGCGCATTGTATAAGCCTAGTGGTGACTGTGACAAATTTGTGACTGCCCGGATATTATATATTTCAAAATGAATATATTTTACTCAATAATTATTCTCTTAAGTATAAAATTATTGCATAATTTATAAATTGAAATACTGTTTATGAAACCGCCCGTTAAGAATCCTAAAAATATAACTTGTCCTCAGTAATGATATTTTACGTTTATTTGGTTTTTGTACATACTAAAACAGCCTTTTATTACTACAAAGATTTAGAAATTAATTATACGCTGAAATAATGAGAAAGTCCCATTTGAAGTTGTTTTTTTAGACGAAAGCAAATAAGAAGAAAATTAATTTCTCTGTAAACATATCTAGGAAAAATATTATATAATCGAGAAGTGTAGGTAGGAACTCTAAACGTGGTACGTGTCGCCGGCGAGCGGCGCGCGGCAGCGGTCTGCGGGCGGGCGCCCGGTCAAATAAATTACCTTCCTTTGAGAATTTGATTCTTTTGATCATCGCGAAATCAATTCCGTCGCCCCTACCATTAGTCGGTTTCGTTTAAGCGACATTTAATCTAAAACGGAACTCGCTCGTCATCGACTATTGTGTGATATTTGAAAATAATTCAAAAATGCATAAACAAGATTCGTACGCATTACGCAAATAAAAACATTCGCTTCCGTCGATAATTGGTTTTGTGTTTTTTTTTTTTTTGTAAAAGTGAACTAAGGAAGTTAATTAAATATTTTTTTAGTTTGAATTATTATTTCTTTTTTAACGAAGAACGATCATTTTTTGCTGTTTATATAGAAAAATAAATTTAATTCAAACGAATTTAAGTATACTTGAATATAAATTGCACGTATTATTCGTTATGCCGTAGTTATCATAAAAGAAAAATATACGCATCAAAGATATTAACTTAATAACGATACAAAGAAGTAATATATTTTTAATACACTTCAGCGCTAAAGCTGGTAGGTTACTAGGTAATGTTGGTATGGCTAATTCGTCAAAGGGCTTGCTGCCCTTTGTGCCAACTCATGGTAATCAGCGACCGGTCTCATTTCACTCACCTAGCTCGGACTAGCTCTGAAGTGAATTTTGTTTCTTATTATCATAATTAAAAGGAAAATTAACTAATAAAACTTATCTTACTTGTATATTTATAGCGATGTCGATTATTTAATGATTTCTATGACATATATTTAGTTCAGTTATTGTTTTATGGAACAGGAAATCTCAGAACGAGCTGATTACGATCCGGTGGCTGGACCACATGAATCTTTACTAAATAGTGCTGGTTCAAACCCGGGCAAAGCAACACTTTCCATTTGTTTAAAGGATTATTATTTCATCTCGTACTCAATAGTTAAGGAAAATATTGTGAGAATAAACCTGGGTAGGATGGATTTTTGGCACGTGTGACCACCGACCCACATTGGAGCAGCGAGGTGGAACCTTTAAAACGAGAGGAAACCTTAGCCCATCAGTGGGACATTTACTGAAGGTTGCTTGTTTACTTGTCGCAGAAAATGAATGAGTTATTTCATTTTCATTTTACTTTTTCTTTCAAGATGTAAATTATTTTATATGTTAATTATTTATGTAAACTCAATGCTTTAGAAAAGAAGCCGACTGCCTCTTTCCTTTAAAAATAAATAAGTGAATAGTTAATGCCGTCGCATGTTGTAAGGAGATGGTCTCTCCCATATTGATGTGTACATACATATCTATAGAACTTTGTTCCATTGTGGAGTAACTAGTGTGAACGGGGCGTAAATAATTCCATTCGGGCGATGACGTAAGCAGCTAACTAGTAATTATCTAATAAGTAGGTAATCTTAATAAAGTACCTCAGGTTTGTACGAAGACGGGATTTCAAATAACTATGATAACGTGAAATGTTACACACCCAAGAGGAACTCTCGTCGAGACAAATGAAAAAATAAATATTGATAATATATTTTGTTTATAATATTATAAATTTTATGGATAATAATTTCAAGATAAGATCCATATAAATTGAATTTCTTTACCTTTGCGAATTTATTATGTAAGACAGGTTGTGCTTTTAAGATGGCAAAGTAATGTCTGTGGCTAATTTATCAAAGGGTACGCCGCCCCACGATCTAGTTAATCGTATTCAAATTCTGCGACCTCTCTCGGTTTGACAGATTTAAAGTGAGAGCGGCAATTTGTTTCTTAATTATAGGAAGGTAGTTAAGTGTTCATACTTATTATTTTAAGACCCAATACCCATGTCAAATGTTCAACTTATCTTATCTCTTGTTTTAAATAAACACTAAATCCATCTTCATAAATGTTCCGTGATATACGAATAAAAAACAAGATCTCGTATAATTTTATGAGACTTGTCAAAATAAAACAAATCCAGTCCAGACTCGAGGAGTTTCCTAGTAGATCTGCTTTCGTTACTACATTCTCCTTCGCGCTCCGTTATCAAATTCACTTGATGGTTAAATATTGTATTGCCATCTGTATTATATATAGGATACTTGCAAATTTTTAAGTCGATTTGACTATAGTTGGAATTTCATTAATTACGTACAAACTAGTAATTATAAAATGTAAAAAAGATTTATTTTATTTCATAAAATTTTAAAGATATGTTATGAAAATAATATGATAGACATTTTATTATTGGTAATTAATTCATTGTTCATTATCCCCTTGTACTTTATTGTTAAATCGATGCACATAATAGCGAATGGCCAGTGCACAATACGCACATTGTCAATCGTTATTGTTCGCAGTTTAGGTGGTATCAGCGCTCAAAGGAAGCCGACAAAGAGACGCCGCGCAGTACGGACGCATTACCGGGCCGCTGCGGTGCCTCCCTCGACAGGGTTGTGCGATGTTCAATACTATATTTTATATAAAAGTAATATTTATATTAATACGTGAACGAATCGAACACTTTATACGTTTTTTTTTTAAATATTCATCGTAATAAAAGGTGAACTGAAATTATAACTTTTGAAATGCTCTACGTACAAAAAATGCGTCAACTTTTGTTCAAAAAAATAATTGACTTTCAACCTCGCAAAATACTATTAAAACCTAATGAGTGTTGGCGAATAAAAGCAATAAGTAGCGCGTACGAAGTAGAGACGAATCATTCAAAATAATATAGTCACGTTTTTTGTATTCTATTATCGAGTTCACACGAATCGTTTTTATTCGATAGGCTGGTAGGAAACAATTTGTATTATCTAAACTTTGAACATCTCTCAACTCAAAAAACTAATCACATAAAGTATTAAGTATCGCTATCCTTGTGATTGTTCGAGAAAGTCTTATGAGATGTTTCTCTTTAGAGTGAGTACATTTTTAAAACTGGCATTAATATAATGTGTAATATTCAATTGCAGGAGTAGCCCTGCTACGGTAAGAATTAATTTATTATAAACTCAAAGAGTGACTCTGAAGTAAATGAAAACCTTTCAAATATAAGTGTTCTTTTTGTTTTATAACATTCTAAAATTGTGTTCTTAGAAATCTCGATTCCATTTCGATGTAATCGTTTAGTTTCAACCTTTAATAGGTACGTAAGAATATTTAAATTCTTAGCATTTTAAAGTGCTTAAAGTGCTAGTAGCGTATTGACGCGGTTTGATTTCAGTCAGATTACATCTTACTGTTAAGCTCCTTTAAATCGATGTCATTGTACGACAATAGACAGTAATTATACAGGAAAGCGCTCGAATAACAGTTCGTGAAAGCAAGATGTCTAGATTTTTCATGTAACCTACATCGTAACGCGCTTCCGCTGCAACAATGTTTCCAAGACATTCTAGATCATTAAGGCGACAAAGTTGCGGAGACAGCCCTGACCTCTCCCTAGCTCAAAGTGAGTGTGTTACTCTTTAACCTGAGCGATTCGCGACCGGCTAAACTTACCACTCCGCTAAATAAAGTTAAAAGGCTCCTCGAGCTTTGTCTCGGTTCGCCTTTGATGTACGCCGAGGAGCTCCCACACCCCCGCGCGCCCCCTCACCCTCGCAAACAGTTCACCGCAAGCTGAAACTATTGCCTTTAATGCCTTTTCCGATCGGATATACGTACGAGTGATTAGTACCTACGACTCAGAGGTATTCCCGAGGAGTCCGTTCAAAGTGCTCTATTGTCTACGGTCGCCGCTGAACGACCCCTATTTTGATCTGTGCGGTCTTCAAAGGGCTATCGGCGATTGTGATCGTTTTAATTATATTTATAAAACGCTCATATTTTCAAACGGTTTTTTATAATTTTTAAACGTTAATATATTATGTGTAAAAAACGGTGTAAGTCGATTGTTCGAACATTTTACAGCGTTCATTGTAAACATCCCGTTGGAAAAGCGAACTCAAACATTAAAGTATGATAAAATCGATATTTTTAATCGAGAGCGAACGAATATCGCTGTTGAAGGTATTAAGAGTATTGTCCGAATCCGTCCCATTAATGCGGCTCGGACTTTGCGAAAATTCAATTAGTGTAATAACATCGCAGTTCCATTATAGCAATCAAAGGAAAACGGAAAGTTTGTGCACATCAAAGAGTCGCTTAGTGCGTGCCAGGCTAATGAAGCTTCAGTGATGTGAATATGTCAATTAAATAGATTGTCGATAAAATCAGGAGTTGCCATATCCTGTTACGTCTATCGATTTTATTAATTTGAACATGTATATGACTTTATAAAGTCATATATGAACGTAACGATTTTTTACTGTTTTTTTTATGCATAACATTTTAAATAATTAGCTTTTATTTATTTTCTTGTTTTATCATTGTCTCATTCTAGTTTATCTTAACAAAATAGTTCTAGAAATTAGTCGATGTTTAATTACCACAAGACATACGTAGCTGACTACATCAGTTGAACACTTATTTTTCAAATATTATATTTATGCGAATGTTTTGTTTGCATAATCGTTACTCAATCACACTCACGCGACTAGACAAGATGAATAAGGCATTATATTCTATGGATTAGCATAATATGCCATATTAACATCGTATTTTCGTACTTAGTAATTGTAATCGTAGTTTCGTACGTATTTATTGTAAGTTACCAAATATTTTTATTTTATACGCTTAGCGAAGTAACCATCTGAAAGTAAATTAAAAAATAATTTGTGTACATTGCATTCCTACATCGTAAATATTAATACTTCTTTTAATCCTGTTTAAAATATCTTTGAAATAAATTATATGTTTCATTATTTTTTTTTATTAGTAAACAAAACTTGTCTTTAATTAAATAACATTTTAGTGAATATAAATAATATATTAAATAAAGATTTATTTATTTTTCTATAAGCATTCTTTAGCCCTATTTAATAAATTGAATCTTATTGTTTCAGAAACACTCACTCAAAAATTGGCACAACAAAACAAAAATGCAGCGGCAATAAGCTGCTAAACAGTAAGTTTTATGTAATTTTTATATTACACACTAAGTGTATGTATATATATCGATTGCGTTAATTTTTATTCTATTCCTTACGAAATAACATGTACACATTAAAACTTCGAGTTTTAACTCAGTCCTGTCATCTGTTGGTGACTTTTGACATTATGCAAATCACCGTCGCGTCGTGACAAGTCAACGAAGCGTCGACGCCGTAAGATTTTCCTTCCTTTCACTAGATGGCAGTGTTAGCTTGTAATGTCAACCTGTTTAAAAATTTCAAGTGTCAAACTTGTCACTATTGTATACAAAACCAGACCGAGCCAAGCTAATCTATTATTTATTTACGTTAACTTTTCTATTTTACACGTTTTCTATTCTTGTTTAGTAGTTATCATCACGTTTCAGTAGAAAGTGTCTGTATCATTTTTTATATAGCGTTTCACTCAATATGTTCCATAAATATAGTTCTTCCGGGTTTCCGAGAAGGAATTCGGTGTTTACAACTACTAATTCGACGCTAATGTACAGTTACGAAGGTTTACGGATTGAGTTATGACTGAAAGTTGCATACGATTTTTACGTCCGTTTTTTCGGCTATCTCGTGCTTTATGAGTATTCTCTTTGTTTACACCTTGTTAGTAATTTTTATGCTCGTCATTGTCAATTAAAACGTTACGGGTTCGCGTGCATCCTTTCCAACCTGCTGAATGGCTGACATATGAGTGTCCTGTAAAATTGTTTTCGATAGTTTTATCAAACAGTAAGTATAATTCATTCATAAACTAGTACATAAGTAATTTTAAGATTTTTCCTTCTTAATCACACTACAAAAAGATAAAATGCCATGTATTAATTCACAATCACATGTGCTTTTAAACCACAGTATATACACATCTCACAGGAACATAAAAAGATCCATAAAAATTTCAAACATTGTAGTATTTGACGAAGGGCAGGCACGGCAACAATATTCAAAACACTTTTTAAGATATTGATTTTATGTTTTTTTTTAAACCCTATCATAACCATATCTATAACACATTCAACAGGGGTACGAGAAATGTTCGATCGGAGTCTATTGTACTCCAGCATCCGACTTCCACTCGGACCATTGCCACTGCACTGCGCAGTCGTGCTTTTCTAAATAATACTTTCATAGCAAAAAATATAAGTAATATAATAAGACTCTCAAAATATTTAATATAAATTCTTATTAGCGGTGAAGTACTTTATTCTATTGTTTGTGTTAAAGCAATGAATATGGTAAGGCCCTTTATATTTTTTGCTTTGTGTTTTTTTTTCTCATATTTATTGAACCGTGAAGTTATGATATAATTTGTTATGACAGGATTCCATTATGGATTATCCCTTTTTGTATAATATTACTGGGATATTTTAAGTGAAGGTTTTTGTGGTGCGTTGCACAATATTCACGCTTCGGCAATATAAAGTTTTTTCTTAATTTTTCTGTGAAATATGATACTTGAGTACATTATGCCCTATAATACCCATAATTTGTGTTGGTAAGGTTTGTAAAGGCATAATCTACAGCTTAAAAACTTTTGTCCGTGAAATATGTTTTCATCCAACGCCGATCGATGATAGAGACTCTTGACTTGTGGCCGCAGCTTCATCTTTGGTTTGCTTTCTCTTTCTATCCTGTACACATAACGTACCAAATGTGATGCCATGATCCTTTTTATTTGTAATATTGATTTTTTACCCTAATTCTTACCCTTGGGTCTAAAATTATGTCGACTGTTATGAAATCTTTTATTATTAGAACATCATATTATAATAATTCTGTTCTATATTACTTATTATGAATAAAAGTGGTGGCTGGGAATTATATGTAAATTTTGCAACAAGTACATTGTGTAAAAAGATAATACTAAAATGGCATTTTAATATTTAGTCATACATCTATTTTTATAATATAATGTACATTTGTTAGTTTAAAGTTTAAAAGATAACTAATTTTCATTATTGCTAGCTATATAATGTAATATGTATGTATTGTTCACATCCATGTTTTTCTTAACCAACGAAAATAAAGTTCATGCTCTCAATTACAGTACATGTTTATTTTTTATTAATAAATATTGTTATTTATAAAATGATACGAAAAAAATTTTTTTTTTCAACTTCAACTTTGGTTTTACAATGTAATGGTATCTGAATATTAGATGTTTAATGTTGTCAATGTTGTTTTGTCACAGGTATTGTCTCGCCATGCAGCGCGCGGGTGGGAGCAGGGCCTGTGCGCCATGAGCCACACTCCTATAGGCGGCCACCCGCAAGGTAAAGCGATTTTTGTCAATAACATTGATCTTTTATATGAGGCAGACATTTTTTTGAAATTTTATGCTTTGTTTTTTTTTTTAAGGAATTAACAAATATATTCGATATTTTTGTCCAATTTAGTCTTTGATTTTTTTCTCTTTCACTTAACTAATGTGTTAAATGTTGCATGTATATGTTTTCGGATACCAGGTTGGGAGCACAAGCTTGCAGACAGGTCGTCGCTGCCGCCGGCGTCAGGGGAGGAGAAGTGCAAATCTCAGTCCAGACATGTGTTCACTCAGCCACATCTCTCTAAGTATGCATTCTATTGTTGTTCTCCCAGGGCCTTAGGCCTTTAAAGAGAGGTTTATTTTTTTGTTGTAATTTGGGATGTAGTTTCTGTATATTCCTTTTAAATAATGCATTTTTACTGAATTACTGGAATAGTTATCTATAACCATATTTGTAACTTTAAATTGATTCAGCATTTCTTCGTAATAAATATAATTGTGTATTTATTTATTTTATTTATTATTGTATTTAATATGTGTCGTGCGACTAACGTGCGGTGTGTGTGTGTCAGGGCGGGTATGGCGGCGTGGCGCGAGGAGACGGAGGGCTCGTCGGGCAGCTCCGCGCGCTCGCCCGCCTCGCCGCCCTACATCCGCTGGGCGCGCACGCTGCATCACCTGCTCGAGGTGACCCCGCACTCCCCACACTCTCATTCCCTTCTCCGTCTTTGCACAAATTATGACTTTCACTCGCCTCGGGATCTGCGATGCAGGAAAACATTGTGAAGAATCTTTGATAGTCTATGATATGTATGTCATTTCTCGACTAACCTGATACGGGCCCCCTAAAATAAGAACATAACAATACATATGATTGATGTTTTAAGGTTATTTATTGATGATCGGGTGGTAGTGCATCTGCATCAAATTAGAAAAAAAGTTGTATCGATCATAAATTAATTAGTTACAATATTACATATTTTGACTATTTGCTTGTAAAATTATAAAATGTTCGAAGTGACGTGATTTCTGTTTCGGGTCGCTCAGGACGCGGAGGGGGTGCGCCTGTTCCGCAAGTTCGTGGGGGGCGCAGGGGGCCTGCACGTGGACAGGCTCAACTTCTACTTCGCCGTGCAGGGCCTGCGCCAGGAGACCGAGCCTGCCAAGATACGCCAGGTCGTCTCCGCGATATACAAGTCAGTAACTTTTATATTATCCGTAACTGTTAATTGTTAACTGAAATCTATAAAACTTTCGCCCTCTATTTACCCTCTTAGTTCACCTAATTATAAAAGTACTCCATGTCCTTCCCGGGACTCAAACTACTACTACTAAATACGTAAAAAACGTAATATTAATAATTTTATTTTTTATTAAACTTATGTTTTGTTGGTAGAAAAAGCTATGTAATAAGATAAACAAGATATACCTATACCGTTAGCGAGAAATTCGTTATTGAACTTGGAGTAAATACGAGCTGAACAGGTTACAGATTACTCTGATAATTTATGGAAGTTTTGTAAGAGTTGACTCCAATAAAGCAAATTATAATAATTTCAATTAGGTTTCTGCGCAAGTCTCAGCTAGCGATGCCCGAGGAGCTAAAGCTGCGAGTGAAGCAAGGGCTCAAGGATGGCGTCAACATCGAGAAGACGATCTTCGATAATATGGAGCAGGAGGTAAGACTGACTGTATTTTCCGAGCGCTGTGTGTTACTATCGATTCGATTCAGGGAGATGTAATTTTAAAACTCATTCCGAATACCTCATATCATCTCAAATGGCTCAGTCCGTCCCTAACACTAGCCATAAGCCTGTACGCGTGTCCCTCAGGTGACGCGCGCCATCACGGAGTCCACGTACCAGGCCTTCCTGCGCTCCGAGGCCTACGTGTCGTACGTGAGCGCGGCCACGCAGCCGCTGTCCTCGCCCGACGCGTCGCCGCCGCACTCGCGAGAGGTACGCTCGGCCGCCTCGGGCCGCCTCGCCGCCTCGCCGCCTCGCCTCGGCTCTGACGCAGCGCGTGTTGCAGGTGTGCGCGGGCGGGCTGGCCACGCTGCACGAGGGCGAGGAGCTGTGCGCCGGCGCGCGCCTCACGCACGACGCGCTCATCGCCACGCAGACGCGCCGCCTGCACTCCGACGTCGCGCCGTGAGTGTCGCCCTGCACGCACACACACACACACACCCCCCTTGCCCGCTCGGAGTGCCATGTGCTCCTTGCATTGACGACACCTAGGAGGTGGCTCATTCTGAGTCACATCATTGTCTTATCTCAGTTAATTTGTGACTAGGCCGAGTTTTGTTAGGAGTACTCACTGGCACTCTCCCGCGACCCCTCGAGCCCGCCTGCGTGCCTTAGTACTTTGCCGTTTTTAGTTAACCAAAGTGTGACCCCGCATTGCATGAGCGCCACCCGAGCGTCGAGCTTAATTTATTTTGATTTCCTTTCGAGCGCTTCACTGATTTTTTCGTTATATTGTTTCTCCCCATGTTTGTGTCCCCGCGCTGCATGTGCGCCCCCCCGTTCCCCGCCCCCCGAGTAGGCACCGCAAGCGCTCGGTGTACAGCGCGCACGTGTCGTACGCGGGGTACACGCCCGCCTCGCGCCAGGACTCCGAGCGCGCCAGCCTCAGCAGCGGCCGCACCGACAGCGACGCCGTGTCGCTCTCCGGCAGCAGCGTGTGAGTACCCGCCCCCCCGCTTACTGGAGATGCCCACTAATTTTACTCCGTTACGTTTGTTCCTTTTTAGTTTTTCATTTTGAGTTGACGCTTCTTTTTTTTTAACTCGACACTGACCGACGGTACACTCGTAACTCGTCACTCGTCAGCGAGTGGCGGGCGAGGTCCTCACGTGTGCGCGTGTTGCAGCGACGGCGCGTGCGCGCGCGTGTGTCGCGAGGCGCGGGAGGCGCGCGAGGGCCGGCGGGCGCGGCTCTACGGGCTGGACCGCCACGCCGTCATCAACAAGGAGCAGGAGCCCGCCATGGTACGCACGCACCCCGCCTACTCTGTTCGACGACATTCGTTGTTTGCTACATGTGTTTCATCTTACCTTTACTCTGACCCGTAAACCGGCGGGTCAAAGGTCAACATCTTTGAACAGAAAAATAAATTCCCGCCGGACGCATCGTATTAGTGTGCGAGTTTAGGACAGTATTAATCGAGAGCGATCGGCCTCAGGTGATCCCGCGCACGCAGCGCGTGCAGGCGGAGCAGCTGCGCGTGCTGCCGCCGGCGGAGTTCGCGCCGCTGCTCATCGAGAAGCTGGAGCGAGTCAAGCGCGACCAGGAGAACAAGGAGCGCCTCGAGAGGAGGCTCGCCGAGGTGATACATGCTCGTTACCGTCCTCGAAGTACGGGTGCTCCCACTTTCCTCTTAGCTAAACTCATATGGCTGCATCGAATTCGCAAGATCATCATCATCGTAATCAGCCTGTATTAGTCCACTGCTGGACATAGGCCTCCCCCAAGTGAGCGCAAGACTATTAATTATAAACAAAAAACGCAATCTTAGGTTGTGACTCCGAATTATATATTATTACTATTACAGAACGCGTTTCCTTGGATGCACTTGTTAAAATTAAAACGTCTGTGGCAGGGCGAGGGAGACGAGATGTTGCCGCCGCAGCTGGTGGCGGCCGCCATCCGCGAGAAACTGCACATCGACGACGACAACGACCAGGACATACTCGGTGAGCTCCCTCTGACCGCCGCCTCGCTACACGAGCACTCGTGTACCTACTGTTGTGCTGTCTCGTTACTGAGGCTCGCTGCAGATCTTAATCCATGGACTATTGAACGAGATTGTCGGTTATGAAATCCACAATAGCATTCAAGGTTTATAAAATTGGCAGTGTTTTAATCCCCCACCTCGGTGGAAACAAAGTTGTTAGTCCAATTTCGGTCTGTCCAGCGATTTGGAAACGGATTGTAAGAATGAAGGAATTGAGAGTGTATCCATGTTTGCGGCTAGTGCTAGGCCAGATAACATAGGTATAAAGAGCGTTTGAACGATAAATTTAGTATGTTCCCTGAAAAATAAAAATTCAACAACAAAGTAGCCTTCTACCAGTATTATTTTTAGAGTTGGATCATTGGTTCCGGCGAGTACGCCCCACATGCTACATTAGTATAAATGTATATGTATTTTTTATCCACAGACCAACACGTGTCCCGCGTGTGGTCGGAGCGCACGCCGGGCGCGTCCCCCCCGGGCGGGCGGCGTGCGCGTGCGCGGCACGGCACGCACGGCTCGCACGGCTCGCACGGCTCACACGGCTCGCACGGCTCGCACGGGACGCACGGCTCACGGCGCGCACAGTCCGCGCTGTCGGCCGACTCAGGCCACTACGACGCGCCACCGGACTCACTGCATCATCCGCACTCGCTTACGAGAAGGTATGTGGTGGTAATGCGATGGGCGAGTGATACACGAGGCCCCCCTAACATTACATGTTAGGTCCAAAGGTGGTGACGATGCACACACACCGCCATTGCCTATGGGTGATAACTATTTTCCATTGTATGGGATTTGTCAGCCACATGGAAGAGTTTTGACATTTGAAGATATTTTGATAATAAGAATTATTTAAATGCATATATAAATTAACATTTTTGTGTTTTTATAAAATATTTTACATGGAGGAAGCACTATTTTTATCTTGTATATATTTTCTCAGATCGTTTTCAAAGAAGACCGTCACCGAGTTGACGGATAGTGGCGTTTCGGTTGTCAGCGAGGGTACAACTAGTGCGGCGGGAGTCGAACCCCGCATCCTCTTATGGATAGCGGAGGGTTCGGAGAGAATGGAACGCAGGAATTACCGGGAACTTTCTTCCCGGGGATCTTCGGCTGATCGCGATGAGCATCGACGGAGAGAAAAACAGGCGCAAAGAAGTCGGTAAGTAACACTATCAGTCTAATATTTATGTTTGTAAGGTGTATATAGGCGGCTATGAGAAACCAGTATTGTATACACATATAAGTTCTTAAAAAATAAAAACATTTTTAACACTGCTTTTTCAACACTTTAAATTGTTCTATGGACATGCCGATTGAATTGAATTTGCTTTATCGTAATGAACCACCTGAACAGACTTTCGATAAATTATAAAAACAAAATTCTTATCGGATATATATTCAACCCAAGTATAAATAAACATTGAAATAAAAATAACTTATGATTTCAGTGCCGCGGGTGGTGGCGGCAGCACGGGCAGCAAGTCCAGCGCGAGCGGCGGCGACCACACCGTGGTGGTGGTCAGCTTCCTGGACGAGAGCGTGCCCTACCGGTTCAAGGTGCCCGCTGCGCCGCTCACTCTGCGCACTTTCAAGGACTATTTGCCCAGGAAGGGCAACTATAGGTACTATACTCATACACTATATACTAATCCTTTTAATAAACTTGGAATAGCTATGTACTTATTTAATACATATATTTCATTTCCTTCTCGGATAAAATAAATACAAAAAAAAATATTAAAAAAATTTAAACAAGACAGTTTTGTTAAAATTCAGTATAGGTATTTTATATAAGAGATAACACTGTTTGTTTTCTCTCAGATACTTCTTTAAAACGGAGTGCGCAGACCTCGACAACACCGTGATCCAGGAGGAAGTGAGCAACGACAACGACACGCTGCCCATGTTCGAGGGGAAGGTCATGGCGCGCGTCAAGAGCGTCGAGTGAGCCCGGGGAGTCGCCGAGTTCGCCCCCTAACCTAGCTATGCTATGCTAATTCTACGCGTCGCCCTGGCTGTTCATTTACTACTATAAGCCTTATCATCAAAAACTTAGAGCGATCCCAAATCGATCATAGCCTAGGGTAGAAATTACGAAACAAAATCAATACTGAGCGGCTCACGAGATGCGCCATCGTAACTATCTCTAAAATGTCGTTAAATTGGTATTGTAGACTTAATATTCGGAATATTATAATGATTATTAGATTAATACAATGTTATTATTATTTTTGAATAATTACTAGTGAATGAGTATAAATTATTTAAGAGTGACGTGCATTTTCCAGTGTATGATGACTTTACTATGAGTAATGTGTGTGTAATTAAATAATTATCTCGTACATTTATTATTTAAAATGAAATAACGTTCGTCCTGTGAACGAAACGACACCAGTAAGGGCAGCCAGGGTGACATAGATATATTGTAAATTATTTATTATAAAAAGAAATATATGACGATAGTAATTACGGTATAAATAAATACGGCGGATACAATGTAAATTCTGTTCCTCAACGATTTTAGCTTTTTATTTTTAATATTACGTTTTACTTCAGCTAGTTGAGTACGCTTACTATTGTACGATATATTTTTAAAATGCGAATTTTTTATGTGTCGTATGCAATTTTTTTTACTCTTAGTGTTTACTTGAATGACTGCTTAGTTTGTACATTTTTAAATAATAGAATGTCATGTGTTCCGTTTCAATGTCTATTAAATATGGAGATATCATATTTGGGAGTATTGTTAATTGTATTGTAAGGGCAAATTGTCGAAGAAGATATTGTATATTATTGAACAAAATTAAAATCTATTTCGTTTTTAAAGAGTTCTTTAATGAAAATTTATTTCGTTAATTATTATATATACAAATATCAGTATCTTTTTCGTCGACTTGTGCATCCGAAACTGTGTAGTAATTAAATCTTCCATCATATGAAGGGATCTCAATGAAATATATAAAAAATATATTTTAATGAAATAATGTATAAGTGGACAGTAAATATCGTTTCCGTTCAACAGCTGTGAATAGGACTTATATATAACTCCATTTTTGTTATTGCCAGTCGCTGTACAGTTGACCGAGCCGGCTATGTCAATTATTTAACAATTTTTGTTATTTCTATATAAAAAACGTTTGTAGGTGATTAAATACACTGACATAGCGGCTTGTAATATTCTTAATAAATCAGACTGAGTTCCCTATACCTTCGAGTGACAATGACTAGTCCACACTCGCAACACTCGTAACTGCATCGAAACTTCGCATCAATGTTTGTACTCTTATCGGTTTCAATGTAGCGACGAGTTTGCGAGTCGAGCGAATAGTACTTATTTCTCATAAAAATAAGACTTAATTTAGCTTGTCACGTCCGGTCCACAGTAAGACGTTGAGTTGCCAGCAGTTGCGAGACGAGTGCACCTCTACTGCACAATATTGAGAATAGGGTGCGTAATCATGTGCCTTCAATGTTGATAAAATTTTTCATAGTTGATGCTTCTAATTAGTTGTAAGTTAACAGTTGTAAATATAGATGTAATGCTACTTCAATTCGAACACTTTATTTTTTAATTATTTAATTAATTTTTAATTTATTGCCTAAGGTTGCGTCGCGGGTTGAGTGAGACCCGCCGGCTGATATCACGTAAGACCGTCCCGGACTCGTGTGGCGCGTGACTTGGTCGCTAGTTACTCGCTCCGTCTTCCTTATTCTTGTAATATATCAATTTTATTATTTCAGTGTCTTTTGCACCGAAAAATTAACGAATTTTGGTTTTAACTTTAGAGTACATTTCTCACTTTTACCCAAATTATGCGTAACACGAAGTCTGGGACATCTGTGTCCAGATATAAGTATAAATGCGACATAAACGACTGGCCTCCGCCAGTCGCGCCAAATGTATAAATAGATGAACTATATCGTTGTAATTATACAATAAGGCACTTTCAGTACACTGTAGCGTCTAAAAGTACCTTATCAAAAATTATGTACCAAAAAGTCCTTGTGGGCTCAAATATGTCGAAGTTAAAATTGCTTGTTAAAAATTGTAAAAAGTATAATGTTTTTCAAGTTTAGAGTGTATACGAATGTGGAAATAATCGATTTGTAATAATAAAATAATTAGTATTACCGACAACAATGATAAATCGTGGTCGGATCGACCTTTTGTCTAATAGTAAAAGAGTTTCACTAATCGGACTGTATTATTTTTTTATCTAGCACATGTAACATTTAAAAATAAACTGGAACTGTGCCATATACCTTTGTCTTTGATTTAGCATCTGCTGCGCTTGCTATGGTATTTATAACAGCTTACTGACCTCACACGGTGCACTTGAGGTTTATTTAACACCTATATATTTAAATATGTCAGTAGACTATGACCTCGAACCAAAATATGACACTGTAAATGATTTAACCATACCATATAAGCACCTAATTCGACCATAGCGGTCATTTTAAACCGAGACTTGCTAACTAAGCAGGTGATATAGTGTGCCCATCTGCTTCTTACTAGTCAATAGAAATAGAGAAATATCAGAGACAGTATAAACAGCTTATTTCTGAGGAATTTCAGTGTAATTAAAAATATAAGTAAAAAATTCAAATTTATTTCATCCATCTTGTATTTGCTAGTCGTATTTATGTAACCTGTTTAGCAGAAATGATAATGTCATTGATAATTTTACTTTTAAAAATGCGAAAGTAACTGTCTACTAAACCACTGAAATTAATTTGATGAATTTTCATTTGAAGAAAGCTTGAACCCCAAGGAATGACTACTTTTTATATCTAAAACCTAAGACCCCCTTAATGCAAATTACATGCGAGCGAAAACTAGTATTATAAATGCAAAAGTTTGGAGGGATGCATGAAGGTTGTTACTCAATCACGCCAGGGAGGCCGAAAGGTTATAGTTTGGAATTGCACATCGGCACTTTTTGTCACTAACGCTGCAGGCGTCACTAATTTCACTTTAGTAGTACCTACTATGGCAGAAACTTCCGTTCATTTGCCCACAACAGCCTACTTTGTATTCTGTGAAAAGTTTTAACTCCAATCGAATTAATGAATCGCATCGTTTATGCCAGTGAATATAACTTATAATAGATTTAATTTTTGTTATTAATCATACAATTATTTACTTTTGTTTTGAATAAAATTACAAATACATTTTGAAAAATCTTTAATTGAACAGTTATTTTACGGAAAATAAATAATAAATGATTTAAATAAAATATACTATTTACTTATAACTTAAATTATATTTTAAAGCAATTAACTTGAATACCATCGGTCTACATTGAAAATTTTATAAAGTATCAATCCATTTCTCTTATTGATTAGTTGGGTTCGCACTTCGCAACGTTGAACGCAAAACAAACGTTCACTGATGAGGACAATGAGCATCGCAGTGAGCAATTCACGATCGCTTGAAAGAGTTTTTATTCATTTAAAATACCAATACCAGATTATTTATAATTGTAAAAGCAAATTGCTTCGATTTAAAACTTCTATGGTATTCGTATACCATTATTTTTTGTAATTTTACGTGATACTGTTTTCTCTGCAGGATTACAGGACAGAAAAATATTTCAACGTTTTACTTAATAACTTAAACAGGTACTTATTATGAGCACTAGAAATATACAATATTAGTTTTATCAGCGACATATTATTTTCTTAACATAAACAATAGGCAAAACTATATTAAAATTATACATAGAGTGGTTAATTTTAATTTATACAGAGTTTATGTCCTTTCATAACTTACTCGTATAACACTGTATCTCAGCTGATTTCTCGCACCACTCATAGCACTTCCGGGTTACAGCGTAAACTCTTTATTTCGCGTAATTTCTCTATCTACTTCTTTAAATAGTGATCTATCTAAATATGTCTCGTATTCCTTGTATCAATTGTTCTATTAGCGGGTCGTCATCTTCATATCCAGCCGAGTGCATGTGATGACGAACACTGGATATACACTAAAAAATAATAGTTATATATTTAGGATTACAAGAAATAAAATAATAACACAGGAAGTATATCGATAAGGCCTCATTTTCTCTACAGAAAATCAAGAAAAAATTAGTTTGGCGTTAAGCGAAAAATAGTTGAGTTTTAAAATTTAGTCGCATCACCTTCTCCAAGTATGTCAGACCGGCTTGCGGACAGATATCCTTCACCATATCGACACTGAGGTGGTTGCGATCACTAAAGTTGCACAACAGGTCACGCAACTCCCGAAGGAACTCCGGCAGCGAGGCCGCCGTCAGGTCGGGCACGATCTTCACGCTCAGCTGGTAGCCGACCGGCAAGTCCGTCGCCTCGTCGTACTCCTCGACCCGAAAACATCTAAAAGGAGAAGGCATTTCAGGACACAGTTCGGTCACTCGTCGTCGGGCGGCACAGCGCGCTCCTCACCGGAGCGTGGAGGCGCGGCGGCCGGGCGGCCAGTGCTGCGACGTGACGAGCGCCAGGAAGGGCAGCGGCCAGCGCAGCGCGGCCTGCAGCGCGTGCTGCGAGCGCAGGTCCTGCGCGGACGGCGCGGCGGGGAAGCGCGGGTGCGAGTGGTGCCACGCGCACACGGCGGCGCCGCGCGCGCGCAGCCAGTCCGCCGCGCGCGCCTGCGACACGGGCTCCATGTCGCAGTGCGTGGGCGCGGCCACGGCGCGCACGCGGCGGTACAGGCGCAGGCGCAGGCGCGGCGCCGCCCAGCGCCCGCCCAGCAGCCCCATCACCTCGGCGCGCGACGAGTGCGCGTGCGCGTCCATGTGCAGCAGCGCCGACACGTGCAGCGCCACCTCGCACGGCGCCTGCGCATGCGCACGGTTAGCATTTGCAGACTCATTTTAACTTATTATTATATATTATTTTATTTATTACTTAGCACATGTAATGATCTCTAGTCTAGTTAATTAAATTCGATTGTTTAATGAGGACATCATTGTGAATTATTATTGCATACTGACCGGTTTCTCTGCATTGTAAAATCGGCATGGAATAAGATTTATAACGGGCTTCTTTTGTTGTCGTTCCTTGCGCGGCTCCTGGCCTATTTCGTAAAGATCGCCGGAGTCCGTGTGCATGATTGTATATCCACCGCCTCCGTCCTGAAAAATAATATATTTATTTGATGCATTCGAAAATTGGCAGAATCTTTATTGTGTATATTAATAAATTAATAAATAACTAATATTTTTAAAATAAGCTGTACCTAAATATATAATGATTCAAACACATACCAAATTAATCTTTCGGTTCCTTTTGGGCATTGGTTCAAATTTCCTCAATGGAACTGCTATTGGACCATCAAGCTCTTTCTCTTGTTTCTTCACTTCTAATTTAACTGGTGAACTCTCTTTGTCACTATCAATGTCCACTTCTATGTCACTTTCACACTCTGTATCCTTCTTTACAATTTTTATCTGTAAGTTTAATATACAAATATAATGTTAATGAAAACCATATATTTTGAAAACATTTAAATACTGAAAAAACTGCTAAATCAATATAGATAAAGTAATACCAAGGTATGCAGTGCTTTTCAAGGGTTTTGGTATATTATAGTATTACATAAGTAGCTACCCCTTGCTGAGACATGAGAATAATTGAATGACATGTTATTGTCCCATAATAAATGTTAATTATTAAAAGTTTTATGACACTTACAACTTCCTCTCCCTCAGAGACGGGTAAAGCTTGTCCTGAGCCGAGAACTATTTGCATCTGAGGACTTTTCACACTATCATTTGAAAGGCTGGAATCCTTTCTTTGTCTACCTTGAGGGGATTTTAAATTATCATTACTCTTATTCCTAATTCTTCCCTTATCATAATTCCTCGATACTTTTCTTCTATGATTGCCAATCTTTTTCATAGCTGTAACTTTTTCTTTTTGTTGCTTAAAGGTTTTCTTTGTTATTGGCTGCGTTACATCTGACTCAGAGTCTACAGATTCAGTAGAACCAACGACAAGATCATCTTCAAAATATAATACTGCAGAATCAATTGTATTAATGTTAGGTTGAATTTTTGCTTTTGGTTTTATTGGAGTATTTTTTACATTTCGATTGACATTTTTCTTTTTGAAAGGTTTTTTTGTGACAGGTATTGTTGGAACTCCGGTTGAGACTATGTTCAAGACATCGCTCATGCTAACGAGGCTCTCTGAAACTATTTCTTCATGAACAACAGGTATATCTTCTTCAAGTTTCTCAATATCATGTGATGTGTCAAGATGAATTCCATGTTCTGCTTCAATTAATGCTTGTATTTCTGCTTCTGTCTTTGTTTTTATTGTCTTTGATATTTTTTTTACATTTCTGCCATATTTTATCTGTAAACATGAATTTTATTAAGTATTTATGTTAATAATGTTTTCAATATTTCATTAAGAAATAAAGATCTTAGGAAAAACATTAGTAAAATTAGTTTACAAAATATATTATAATGGCCAGTTAATTAAAAATTAATTAAATATAACTTTCAATTTTACACATTAGCTTTAATATATATATGACTGTTACCATTTCTGTCTTTAGTAAATCTCGTTCAATCTGAGTCCATGTGGTATGTTGCTCTGTGTTGTACTTAGCTGTTGTATTATGTCCAGAAAGTTTCCTTGACGGACCTTCTTTTAGCCTAGAACAATAGAAACACACTCATAGCAATTATTCTCTCTTTGAAATAGTAAATTATTATTAACAATGTTTTAGCTGAAATTATCATATCACAATTATGATAAAACATTTAAAAAGAAAAAGTAAAAAGAATCTTTATGAATGAGAAGGTTACAAATCTATTCCACCACACTGCTGTAATGTGCTTTGATGGATACACATTAAAGCACATTACAGCAGTGTGGTGGACATGGAACATGGCAATTCTATATCTGACATGCAGGTTTCCCTACAGTGTTCTTGTGTTTCTTCATTGTCGAGCACAAAATAGATAATTAACACAGATTAAGCAAATGAAAATTATTTGTACTTTGGTTAAGATTTACGTGTTCAAACCTCAGGGCCATATCGCCTCTTATGATACTCTTGTATGCTTCTTCTACTATGCAGTGAATAAAAAGAATATAAAGATGTATACTCCCTTCCCAAACCGAATTGCTATTTTATTTTATCCTTTTTATCAAGGCTTACCTATTTTTATCTATATTCTGTGTATCATACCAATTGGTCGCCGGTGAATCGAGCAGCCACTGAGGGTGCACTGTGTCCTCCCTGTCTGAACAAGAGGGTCTAGAAATAGATGAGACAAATTGAAAAAAAATATTATTAGTAAACAAATAAACGTACTTGCAAAGCGTTTAAAATTTCTCACTTTTATTAATTTTTCTCTTTAAAAACTTTTTAAACAGTATTTAATTATGCCTATTAATGATCATAATATTTTGTTTTGAACGAATAAATGTCAAAGTATAACAACAATATAAGATACATAATAATGAGTATGAAGTACATATAATTTATAATTTGATTGAAGAATAACAAAGCCAAAACTCGAATTTAATTACTTACATTCCTTGATTGTTTTGTGCGAAACAGGAATTAAAAGAAAAGTCTCCAAGTACGTCAATTTCATCTTCGTCCGCCATTTTTGTGCTATAAAAAAGAATCAAAAATAAAATTACTAAAATTGCCAACATAACAGATTAAATATGTTTTAAACTTTAAGGCTTATAATTAGTATTTTTAAAGTTTTATTTCTCAATATATTTATGGGATTTAAAAATTCAGATGAAAATACTTACTGATCTGTATGTAATGAAAAGATGAAATCAAATCTTAGGTGAACAACTTATTAGCCATCTAGAATCTTTATCTTCTCGAAGTTAATAACTTGCATGTTAATAAACGTCAACTGTCACTCATTGTCACTGTGATCGGTCGAATATCAACAAATCGCAAGTTCTCAAAATAAGAAATGATTATGATTATATAGTAAAGACAAAAAACATTCATTATTCCTTGCGTAATGCTAGTGATAAGTTCTGATGTGACAAGTATAAGAAAATATATGTTAGTGCTCATATGAAGTTTCTATTTGTGTATTGTAAATATGAATAATTTTCTATTTAAACTTAGTTTTTTAAGTACTAACGCGGGGATATTTAGACATTTTTCCGTTTCAGCAGCTAGAAATGCGAACTACTCGTAAGTATTAACAGTATATATTTTTGTATGGATGTTAAAATTAATACCTTTACTTACTTTATACAAAAAAACTTGTGTAAAGATTTTCCAGTAATATATTTACGCATTCACAAATGTAATAATAATAATTTTATTAATAAATAAAAATTTATTACACGTACTTTTCAAACAATACGTAATTCTTTATTTAAATGAGCTATTACGAATGACGAATGAACTATGATTTATTTTCAATTATATTATAAATTGAAAATAAATTACTTACTTATAGTTCATTCGAATTATAAGTACGTTACCATGGTTTATTAATAGTAGTTGTATAATTTTTTAATAACAATAATGTGACTTATTTTAACATACAGATGCAAATTACTCGTGGTGGGTGGTGGCTCCGGGGGCTGTACGATGGCAGCTAAGTTTGCAAGACGATTGAAAAAAGACTCTGTAATTGTATTAGAACCCAGTTCGGTAAGCGACACTGTTTATATAATAATACATTTATATTTATATAGGGAACTATAGACAGTGAGAATTTGAATGCATATTGACAGTATAATTTAATATATAAACATTTGACCTGTGGATCTATAGGCCAACTTGTATGCCTGATGACTGCGGAATCTTATGTTTTGAGGATTAAAATCTTACGTTTTGTAGGTTCAAATCTGTAAAATATTTATGCACTAAACCACTTTCACTTTTAATTGGCTGTAGAAAGTGCAAATTTGTTTCTGCATATACTTGTACTACTGTGAACTACAATATCTCCTTTATAGCTAGGCTTTTAAATAATTCTCTGTGTCCGAAACTTGGTCAAGAGGAGGAAGAGGTTTGAACTGGCTAAACTCAGGATCTAGTAGCTTAAAAACTTTTTGCATTAGTTGAAACATTTGTTGTGAAATGTTAAAATATTTATGTAAAATCAGACGGGCGTTTCACGGCGCTACAAGTTACTGCTCCTTGAGGTGAGTGAAACCTGAGATAAAATGCGTTTCGGGCGAACATTGACAAAACTATAAAATGATAGCCTAAAATTTCTACAGTTATCCTACAAATATAATAAAATTTCGGTATCGTAATTTGGACCAGCTGATAAACCGAAGCATAAACTCGAAAAAAAATGATCGTACGAGTGTGGTTAAAAATGTAAGCATATGAGCGAACTACGTAATGGCAGTGTTGACGACAAATCGGGAAATTACTTTGTGTAACTATACTCAACACTACACCAGGTTGAAAACAAATAATCATGACGAATACAAGAGCTGTTTGATTTAAGAACAATAATACTTGAGTTATAATTAAAGTAAATATTTCCCTCAGTATTTCAGTGCAATTTAAGCTCGTTCCTCCGAGGGATGAGTTTGCTGGTATACATATGAATTTCGCTGCGTTAATACAGAATATTAAATTGAAAATATCTACAAATTATATTTTCAGCACCAAATTTAGAACTAGCCGGCCACTAAACTTTGTTGTTACTATTTTTTGACACTTAAATAATATTTTTTTTTTTTTTATGGTATTGGTTGGCGGACGAGCATATGGGCCACCTGAAGGTAAGTGGTCACCACCGCCCATAGACAAAGGCACTGTAAGAAATATTAACCATTCCTTACATCACCTATGCGCCGCCAACCTTGGGAACTAAAATGTTAAGTCCCTTGTGCCTGTGATTACATGAACAAAATAATGAATAGATTCTGCATGGATTGGAAATTGATTATTCAAAATCCACTAATTTCTTACCATACTTATAATTATTTATTCACTCTCTATGCCATTCCATTTATTTATATATATATAAAATTCATTTTGAATAAAGAATATTAAATTCAAAAAGAAAAGTGTGATTTATTTTTTATAATTAGGAAATTAATATTTAATTATTCTTTTTGTCATTTTTTTGCCCCTTGAGACAGCTATAGATGCTACACCATCGAAATGTATGCAAAGTATAATAAAATGATGTATTTTATTGACGTATAAAATACATCATTTCATTTTAACGTAACATTAATTCGTCAATAACTAATTGATTCCCGTTCACCACAATGTAACTATTCTTTGGAGCCATTTTGATGTTATATTTCAGGATCAGGAATTAATTTATTAGCTTTCCGAATAAATAAAACGCTTCCATTGGTGCAGATATCTTCGTAGTAAATATATTCTGTGTCTCCTGTACGGTCAGTGTGCTACCCTTGCCAATACCCTTCTAGAATTAGGCATGTTTTCTGCCTATAGCAGGTACACTTACCCGCTTAGGAAATGTTGAATTCCTGTATGTAGGTACATAGCCAATACTGACTGAAATTTGGATTTTATGATATGCGCTCCTATCATTTTTCGTATCATATCTATTTTCCTGATAATGCAATACTCGCCTTTCTACAATTCTTGTATTGCATTTAAATAGAATTTGTTCATGATCGAGAATGATAATTCATGACATGAGCCAAACATTTTAAAATATACTTTACTCAAGTGGGCTATATACATTCGTATGATTTACGAGTAGTGAACCGTTCAAAGCCACTCGATATTATGTTTAATATTTTTATACGTTTGCTATCGGTTAGCACAGCGCTAAAATAACAATGGATAATGACGAGTAAACAGCGGCGATTACACGTCGCGAGCAGCGAGTAACGAAGGTCATCTTAATTCACATTAAAACGTTATCTCTTATCTGTGGAGGTACTTTTTATAAACGGTCATAGTATTGATTAATAGGTAATCTCTATGTTACTATGAAATACTTGAATTCACGGTAACTATTCATGCATTTCAATGTAGTGAATATTATTTCGTAGGCTAATATTACTGACCACTATCAAAATGCGTGTGAGGTAGGCTCGCGTTTTGAAGTCAGTCGTTAGTTTACTCTACGTTCTTTCGGAACCTCTGATAATGTTTAGGCAAAATTCATGATTATCGAATGAATAGTTAAAACGTTCCCGCTGTCTGTCTGTCCCTGTATATAACGGATTTTGATGTAGTTTTTTTTATAGACGGAGTGATTCAAGAAGAAGGTTTATATGTCTAATACGCTTTTATTCGCTTACATTGCAAACGCTGGCTGAACTCTACGCAATAGATCAAAATAATGTACTACAGCATTGTAAAACTTAAAAAAGTCCGTGGATGGTATATGTCTATCTCTTATGGATAACTCACAGTAACCATTTTTTATCTTTTACTTTTTACAAGAAATAATGGCTTATTTACGAAGTGATTTTAAGCAACACTGCTTATTTATCCAATTAAGTACCTTAAATACATTGTGCATTTAATATATATATCGATACGAGCCTTTACAGCATGTAATTTAAATGGATATTTTCGAAGATATTATAGATTTAAAATGCAGGGACAAAGCGATTTGTATTTTATTAAATTGAACAGATTGTATGGTTCAAAGCTCTGCACGTCCTGCAATTAATCAAACCCATTCAATTAATTTAACTTCAAGTCTACGTTCAGATATGTCTTAGATGGGTAAATAGTGTTAGCCCAGGGCCCCCTAACTTACGATCCGGCGCTGCGCACAACCAATGGTATTACGTTATTTCAACAAGAGAAAGCAATGCTAAAATCTTAATTCGACGTTGATACTAAGATATACTCGTTAACCCTTTGACCTTTTCAATAAGCTCGAGAACTAAGCAGGTAAAAACAATACATGAAAAAAGTTCCAGTAGAATAATTATATAAAGCACAGTGCTATTACAAATATTTCGTAATTAGTTAATAAAAGTACTTTAATATCTATGGAATCACGTCAATTTCTTTGATTAGATATGCTTACACTAATCAATACGTATATAGAATATTAAAAGATACACAAGATTGAGTTTAATAATAATATAAGTTTTTTTATAGAAGAATTATTGATTTATTGATATTATCTTCCAGGATCATTACTACCAGCCTCTGTTCACGCTGGTCGGCGCGGGCGTGACGTCGGTGGCCGCGACCCGGCGGAGCGCTCGCAGCGTGCTGCCCTCGGCCGCCCAGTGGGTACAGGACTCGGCTGAAAGCATACACCCTAAAGAGAACGTGGTCAAAACCACTGGAGGACATACTATCAACTACGAATATCTAATCGTGGCCGTTGGATTGGTGAATGACTATGCTAAGGTAAGAGAATATTTTTTAAAAAAAAAAATATTATTGTTAACCAGCAACCTAGCAGGTTATTCCTAAAATGTTTTATTCGATTTTATAAGTATGACGGATAATTCAAGTAATTATTTCTATTGTCGTTAGGTACCCGGTCTGACCGAAGCATTAAAAGATAGAAACAGCGGGGTATCAACAATATACTCCTCCGACTATTGCGAGAAGACGTGGTCAGACTTCAAAAATTTCAAAGGTGGCGAAGCGGTGTTCACGTACCCGGACACCCCCATCAAGTGTCCCGGGGCGCCGCAAAAGATCGCATATATGGCTGATTCGTATTTTACAAAGGTATTTTTAAATACTGTCCGTTTTGTATTAATCAAGCAAGCTTGACGTCTTTGGCGCCTTATAATCATTGAAATTAGCATGAAACCAGTGTCTGATTATGTATTTTTTATATTAATTCGTAAATCGTTCAAAAAGTAAATAAAATAATATAAAGATCCGAATTTTCCTATATTATTCTTGGGGCACAGTTATCGATTCTATTTTAAGATCAATAAATTTTAAGCTAACCCGAGCTACAAAAATGTTAAAGCATACTATTATGTAGATTATAAAACAGCTCGGAGTTAATTTTCGTTGATTTTCATACAGAATAAATAAATTTTATATGTATATGATTATTGCATTTAACGAACAAACAAAATGATGTATAATTTAATGATTACCAATGTCTAGACGAACGTGCGTTCAAAGTCTAACATAACGTACAACACGTGCCTGCCCGTCATCTTCGGCGTCAAGAAGTACGCGGACGCGCTCATGAAAGTTGTCGAGCGGAAGAAGATCAAAGTCAACTACAAGACCGTGCTCAAAGAGGTCCGTCCCGACAAGAAGGAGGCCGTGTTCTACAACGTGGACGACAGGAGCAAGGTAGGGTGCTACGCGACCAGGTGCGAATATGAGCCAGTTGCATTGTTGAACCGACGT
This sequence comes from Vanessa atalanta, assembly GCF_905147765.1. Lineage (NCBI taxonomy): Eukaryota > Metazoa > Arthropoda > Insecta > Lepidoptera > Nymphalidae > Vanessa > Vanessa atalanta. The sequence continues at coordinate 789,743 of NC_061878.1, forward strand.
TTGCATCAGAGCATATCCCAAATTGTTGCGACGCTCAATGGTTTATTTGCGGCTGGTACAATGTTTGTTTTTTGGTGCGATAAAAGTAACTAAAAATATAGCTACGATATACTGCTTGATAGCTTGTAAATATTCCACTGCGCGGCTCTTTTCCTCCTTTGAAGGTGGTTTTTTGTCGATAAAAATTTACCGACGCTAAGAGGAGAGTCACCTCCGCCCATTCCGCTGGTAGTCAGTACGAGCCCCCCCCAGGAGTCGACGCAGGCGTACTCGCTGCTGCACGTGACGCCGCCGATGCGGCCGCCGCGCGTGCTGCTGGCGGGCGGCGCGGCGCTGGCGGACGCGGCCGGCTTCCTCACCGTGGACAAGTTCTCCCTGCAGCACACCACCTACCCCAACATCTTCGGCATCGGCGACTGCACCGACACGCCCAACAGCAAGACCGCGGCCGCCATCGGTGAGTTCCTCTCGGCTGAACTCTCCGTACTTACCTGGGCGGGCGAGCAGGGTTCGGCTATAAAAAACAAATAATAATATAAACCGCACGTGCCCCGCAGCGAAGCAGGCGGCGGTGGTGGAGCACAACCTGCAGACGGCCATGGGCGGCGGCGGCGGGCGGCGCGCGTACGACGGCTACGGCGCGTGTCCGCTCGTCACGTCGTACCACACGTGCGTGCTGGCCGAGTTCCTGTACGACGGCGTGCCGCACGAGACCTTCCCCATCAACCAGGTACCGCCGCCCACTACCTGGCCTCTGATCCTATATTTTAGTAACTCATAAAAATAATTTATCCGAGATAATATTATTATATTGACTGATCTGTGATTGGCAAGTGTGCTTGTCTTTTCAAGTAAATAATAAATATTGAAAATCGGATATAAATTATTTAATTATTTATATCTCGTGATTGTAATTGATTACTGCTCCCAATAGAAATTAACACACGTAAATGACATAACCTATAATTTATACAAAAATATTTCACGACACAGGCGCGCGAAAGCATGATGGCGTACTACATGAAGAGAGACTTATTTCCTTTCATATATTGGAATTTCATGCTGAAGGGACACTACAACGGACCGGAGTTTATCAGGAAGATCATCAACCCGTTTGCTAAATAAAAATATTTTATATGAATATAAAATAACATTTATTTACATGATAACAAATACAAATGTTGGATTTTCAAAACTAACCAACCTAACCTTTTTAGGTTTTCTTAGTGATGGAGAATGGTGACGTGTGTACTACGCAATGTTATCGAAATATATTATGTGAACTGACGAACAAACGAATGTAACTGTTATATGTACTGCGATAAGGTTTCATTTAGATTGTATTAATCCAGACTTGTATAACAAATGCTACTAAAATTAATAATTTGATTCCTATAATATATTATTATAAAGCGATTTTATTTGTAGTGAGTACTAGAAGAGACAGTCTATATTAGTTTGGAGATGAAAATATGAAATTGTATAATATTCAGAGTATATTTTGTTAATAAAAAAAATTATATTTACTTTAAAAAAAAGTATATTTAAAATTAAAACTAAAACTACTGACTTTAATTATTTATATAAATTATTTAAATTAAAACAATATTGTTTTTCGTTTTGAGCATATTTTGGCTGTGAAATATTCAAAATTAAAAAAAAAGTTTTTAATGTTTAAAAAAAGCTATATTAAAGAGTAACTACCGCCAATATAGAGTAAGCATATTGTATTTTGTCAAATTAACATATTATATGTCGTTGTATATAAAGTGATACTATAATATTTCAATATTTAATGACGTGCAATATGATGTTATAATAAATTTTGTAAATTAATAGTATTTGTTTTTTATTTATTTTTAATGTAATTGTGTAGTAAAATAAATAAGCAAATAATCAGTCCAATCATTTTTAATTAAAATTAATATATAAATATCTCAAGATAAAAACATCATATTTAAAATGACAAATTACGAAAAAAATGTTTGATGATGTTCAATGAAATATTTTTTAACATCACGCTGTCAAAATAATGAGCAAAGTAAATTATCTAGTTGGTTTATGAATCGTACAAAATATACAAATGTCGTGAAAATGTAAAATATCCTCCAATAATCCAGAACAACAATGAACGGAATTATTAGACCTCTGACACACAGACAAATTACTTTACAGTTGTATTCCAGATTAAGCACATGCAGAGTGTTCAAGTGAGTTTCATATGTTAATAGAATAAGTAGAAATAATGACAAAAAGTATTTAACAATTAAATCTAAAATTAAACGAGAATAATAATAATATTCTATAATAGATTATATTAAAAAAATCAACTGTAAATAATAACTCTGTGTAAGTTTTTTTTTTTTATGTATATAATATTCTGAGGGAAATATGTCTCGATGTCTTGGTTAAAATAATCAAATCAAAATCTCTTTTTATAAGTTCACGTATAATATCTATCATATTTAGCACTTGGGCGTACGTCAGATGACTATGTGTACTATGCCGGAGGATTTTTTAATAATATTTTTTTAAGATATAGTGTTATTAGTAAATATATCGCTTAGTTATTACCTATAAGACGATAACTCAATAGAGATAATAAATCTGAAATGGTCCAAAGGATGGGCCCGCAGATTTTAACCAGAAATGAATGGCTTATATCCGGATAAGTACCTACCATGGAAAACATCTTATTTCTACTATACCAGAGCCATTTTAGTTCCTATACAAATTGGTGTCATCTTATGTTATGTATATTTCATTAAATAGTGTAACTGCAGATGTAAACTGTTGGTGGTCGGTGGCGGCACTGGTGGATGTAGTGTTGCTTGGCGATTTTCTAAGAAATTAAACGACAAAGACATCATCGTGTTAGAACCGAATAAGGTAATAATGTCATTATTAAAGCGTTGTATATCAGGTAACTATGACTGCCGCGTTGGTTTAATGACTTTATAGCATAGATCCCGAGGTCAACCAAATTCAAACAAATCTCAGGTCGGGTCGATAAAGATTATTGGCTTTACTGTCGGAAAATTCTCAGTAACAGCCCGGAGTCGGGAAGTTGAAAGTGTCTATACTCCCGAGCCTCAGAAAACTCGTAAAGCGTTAGTCGCGCGCCTGAACTCTTTCTTCCCATCGGTTTATGCAGAGTGTCGGAATAGAGAGTACCTACACCTGTGTTTCCGCACACACTCGTCCACTGTAACTGATCTCCCATAAACGAAATCAACCGGACGACATCATCATCATCAAATAGATAAACAAAGATACGTCTCTTTCTACCACCAGTAATTCAACATTCGATAGAAAAATATAAAAGTAGTCTAACCAACAACCGCTATGCGTTTGTTAGTCCGAGTTTAAATTGCAATAAAATAAATATTATGTTTCCAATGGTGTAATATACATGATATATATACACGTATAATAATCATGTACTCGATGAATGACTGAACCTTTCAAATTTCTAACTTGGCACCCCTTGAATGCAGCTTATTATAAACCACTACACCAACGAGGCATATTTATGCTAAAATTTAAAGATATTATTGTCATAAACGAATTACTTACTTGGAGATTGTAAAATTATATTGAAAAAAAAAACGCCATGGTAAAATGAAAAAAGCTGTTAATAATTACTTCAAAAACCCACAGAACCACTTCTACCAACCGCTATTTTCGCTTGTGGGAGCTGGTATTAAAAATTTCGCTGACTGTCATAAGCACTTGAGGTCAGTGTTGCCTCATAATGTGTTATGGCTCCGAGATCATGCAAGCTGTTTTGATCCTTGCAACAATGTAGTACATACTGGCTGTGGATTCAAAGTGCGATATGATCATATGGTGCTAGCGGTCGGCTTGTTAAATGATTACGATCAGGTAAAGTTTATTTAATTTAGTAGCATATCACACATACGCACACATACATAAACGACAAAAACATTGTTCTTCACGCAACACAGCTATTTGAATAAAAATATATGAAAGAATGTTAATGTCTCCATATATGTATATCAAAGATCCATCTCGATTCACTGATTTGACAAAAAACTTAAGATTCTAGGCTTGAGATACGCCCTCAGCAACCCTCTTGCTCCAGTCTCTACGATCTACTCGCCTGAATACTGCCAAAAATGCTGGTGTTGTATACAGGGGTTCAAAGGAGGACACGCTATATTTACATTTCCTAAGCGAGCGGGAAAATGCTCTGGGGCAGCGCAGAAAATCATGTATCTTGCACATGATTTTTGGAAAAAGGTAATTTAAAAAATGTAACACCTAATACCATAACTTATATCCTCTTTACCCATTTTAATACATCTTATTACAGAATAATATTAATTCGGTAACAAATATAACGTACAATACTGCCGGAGGCTCTCTTTTCGGAGTACCAAAATACGCAGCTGCATTAGTGAAGATCACGAACGACAGGAACATAATTGTGAACTATCAACTTGATCTGATAGAGGTGACGCAACACAGGGCTGTATTTCTTGATGTCAATGGTCAGGTATTGAATTAATTGTGAATTCCTGGATTTTATGTATTTCTGGCTAATGGAGCCATTCCCAATCAATATGCAGGAAATATTATAAAGCAGGCGTAACAAGTATACTCTCTGCTCGCTTATTATCTTAATGCGATGTTACGGTAATCCGACTTGAAAGGAATTATATGAGAAGTAAGCGACTTTTTATGTTCTCGAGGCACGGGAGTGTAACATTATGGGAGTGATTTTATTTACAGAAAACTAGCCATCATGGCACACAAGTTAGGAACCTGACTTAAGAAGCTATTTAATTATAATAGTACTCAGTTGCTAGGTCCCAATAGTGGACGTCAATGGGTAGACCGGTACCCATTTACATTTGCTGGTTCAGGGTCTTGGAAATACATATCTGTTAATTTTCGAAGTTTACAATAATATTTCCTTGAAATTTTTATGTTAGTAGTAAAACAAGCCAAATTTAATTCTTATAATAAAAAAACGCCCATAACTATCTGTCCTTGCCAACTTTATAGTTATTCAAAAAATCCATATAGTTAATATCAATTGTATTCCACGATCAGACGATAATACTACCTTACAAGTTCCTACACGTGACGCCGGCCATGTCTCCCCCGCGCTGCCTGAGCGAGTGCTCACAGCTGACGGACGACAGCGGCTACCTGGACCTTGACCACCATACTCTGCAGCACAGGCGGTACTCTAACATATACGGGTTGGGAGACTGCACGAATACCCCTAACAGCAAGACTGCGGCTGCTGTTGGTACAAAAACTTATGATTTTAATAAGCATTACAATTTGAAACATTTGATTGAAATTGATGTTTTTGTTATTTTTTTATGAAAACGGTACGAACATATTTATTTAACTACTAGTAGTTTATATAATCACACATACATATTGCTTGCATCACAACCTTATAATATTATGGGTCATGAATGGCAAAGGTCGGGTCAGGAACATTACGGTCACCGTCCACACTCCCACACAAAAATTACCCACATTCATTTCCGTCAGAAGCAATATAGATTATAGAGTCGTTTTTTTACTATAATGCGTATGGCCAAGTTTTATAAGGATTATTACGTTACGCGTCGTGTTACGCACTATGTATACGTGTGGTTTATATAACTTTCAATCGTCGTGTTCAATGTTATTGTGTTTTTTTTTACATTATATTAGACGTATAAAAAAATGCTTTAATCTAAGGACAATTAATATGAGTAATTGAAATTGTTTTCTGAAGTTGCCAACACTGAGATTGCCCGACATTGAGGTGTTTGTTCATGTGAAGTAATAAAAAATAGAAATGGATAAATATTTCCTTAACTTTTATGCGTAAAACGGTAAGCATGTGTATTTTCTTTTGTTTCTAAAAACTATATCTGCACAGTCACTAGTGACTAACTACAGCCCGGCCAATTTAGATCGTGCGTGCAACACGCAAATATCAAAAAAATCTTATTATATATTTGTAATATTAATGGAGGTTTCCGAAATATCAATTAATTAACTTTTCAATATATAGATTTTACAATACATATATTTGACTAGCACTGTCCTGTTATAACTAACAGCTAAAGTGAATATAAAAATATTCCAACGAACTAATTAGAAACTAATCCACAGAATTTTTAAAAGAGGTACCTACAAGATTAATTTAAATTACATTACTTAAAAATGTAAAGATAATTTTTTTTTCTCATTGATAAAAATAAATGTACATTTTTAAAACTTTACTCTACCACTAACGTGATAACCATCTATGATAATACCTTTACGTTTCTTAAACGTATTTTAACTTCAATCATTTGGCAACAAGGTATCTATAGACATGGCACATGTTCAAGCTTTGTTCAACGCAGTGAACTGTTCTCTTTGTAAGCCATTAGTGTTTTTCTCGTCAGACGTGCTCTGTCTCTTTCTGTTCAAAGCAGCCTGCCTGATTCTATGTCTTCTTCGACTCTTCACCAGGTAAATGAATAAGGCGATCGCGATAAGTAACGCAACAAGGATGCAACCAGCGAGGATTAGCGTGAGAGAGGTGACCTTTGATCCTGGGTCCGATGACGGCTCAACCTGGAAAGTGCAGGAAATTAATCGTATTTAGCTTAACTTCGATAATATGGCCCTTTTTGCCACTATAAAATTTAATATACATAATTATAAAAATAGCAGCAGCGAGGCATATTAATCAATTTAAAAGTGTCAAACTGCTAAAACTCACAACTTCTACATTTTCGTATCAAATAGATTCTAATTCTACCTTCAGTTTTATACTTATTGTTAGTGGGAGATTTAAGTTTGAAATACAATAAACTGTATTAACTGTATAATATCGATTAAATATATATTTTTAAATAAAGTAAAATATTCGGATGAAATGTTGAAAATACATGGACAAATTATTGTTAATTGAATCAGTTCTGTAATATTAGGTGCTTGAATTCAATCAATTGAATATCCAACAAAAAAGAATTAGGAATGAAAAGTCAGTTGTGCAGCTCACCACGTAGGTGCCGTGCGGGCCGGCGCGCATGTAGAGGTCGTTGCACATGGCCTGCTCGGTCCAGTTGTACCAGTGCACGAGCCGCAGCCCCGAGTACGCGCGCGGGGACCCGCATCTGAAACACGGTTGCCTCACATCAACGGTAATCCTGATTAATTCGGAATTTCCAACTAGTTTAAACTAGCTTGACATCGTTTGTTTTCGCTTTTCCGTTTATTTTTGGCCGGTGCAGTGTATTTTATCCTCCAATCATCTCTATCTCGAGACGTATTTTCAGTTATTAAATTGGGCTGTTGTGGTTTCTTGCCGATTTCCACTCACGGTAATCGGTTTAGGTGCTTATCGACCTAGTCGATCATGTTTGTTCAGTATGTACTTTGTATTTCATCAAACGATCTGATGAAATTGCTTTAACAATAAAATCGGACTAAATAACAAGATCGAGGGACTAGGGAAGGGGCCACTTAATCCGATCGTCTTGAGCACTAAATACCACATTTACATTCTCTAACTCTACTAGAAGAGTTTAGAAATTATCTTTGTCCATTTTGCATACTAGTTAGATAAAAGATATTTGGTTTTCGTTACAAGTACAAGTGCTCCGTTAAAGGAATATGCTGTATATAGAAAACGAAAAATCCCCGATATTCCATTAAAATTCAGTAGCACCTACCAATTTTGAGAACTCAAATACATATTTAATACTACTTAAAATTACTCCAGTAATAAATAGTATCTTGCAATTACCAAAAATAAATTTTACCTTAGTTCAGCCAGAAGTCTCGAGTTAGCTTGGTACATTTGAGGCAGTAGGTCGTCTAGCAGCCACTGCAACTCGCAAGAACAGTGCCATGGATTGAACTGCAAGTTGGCTCCCTCTGACAACGATGGCCAGTCGAGTAACGTTTTGGACAGACTTGTTAGATTGTTCTTGCTTATGTCTAACTGAAAATACAATGTTTATTTTTGCACGTGATCTTATGCTGGTGACAGATACCGATTCAAAGATTAAGTGAAATCAAAATATACTTTATTCAAGTAGGCTTAAACAAGCACTTTTAAATGGTAAATTTACAAGGTTAATTATGAAACCTCGTAAAGTGATTCAAAATTAATATATACTGTTCAAGTATGGCTTTACCTATACAATTACCTAAGAATCGACACATAATTTTAATATTTTTATAAAAGAGACCATACATTTTAGGTACGTTTAAAAATGGATACTTACCATGCACAAAGATGTTCCATCAAAGGCACCTTCTTGTATACTGTGCAAAGACGCACAGTTTGATAAAAATAGGGTAAAACAATTATTTTCCTGCGATAACTCTTCATTATTGCGTCCAATTACGTTGCTGAAAGCCTTATCTTCAACCACAAATAATTTATTTAGATCATTCATATACAAAGTCTTTAGTGCCAAAATGTTTTTAAAATATATACTTTCTATTGGGTTGCCATCTAAGCGTAACTCCTCTAAATTGGGAAATATTTGGCTGCTCAAACATTTCGGTACATCTGTAATTAGGTTGTATGATATATCAAGACTAAAAAGTTTGGGCAATTTATTTTCTATATTGAAATCTTTTATTTGGTTTCCGCCTATACTGAGAACCTAAAATGATAAACAAATCAGACAAATTATATAAGAACACAGTAATTACATGTTTCCATCATCTTTACCTCTAGGTTATTGAAGTTGACGTTACTTTCGTCGTAAAGAGCGGACAATCGATTGTATGATAAATCAATATAGGTGATATTGCTTGGAAACTTTGGCCAGTGATATAAAGTGTTTATCTTCAATATGGCGATTTGAAGCGTCGGCGGTAGAGCGAAAGTAAACGTTATGTTGTTCTGCGCAAGATTCAATTCTCTTAAATTGATGCAGGACAATAAGGAATCCTCTTCGACTACCTCAATTATGTTGTTAGATAAATCCAGGAGCTCTCTGAAAGAAGGCCACGATGTTGTGTTTATTGTATTAAAGGACGTTGCATATATTTTCCATAACACTGTATTCTGTTTAGCTACAAAATGTTAAACCTACTGTTAACCTAATGTTAACTAGTTGATGAATGATTCAAATGACGTATCGACTGTTACATATTACGCATACTTACATATTGTTGTTCTCTGGAAATGATTCTTTTACAACCGATCGAATTCTATTTCCGTTCAAATTTAATCTCGTAATTCTTCTAAGTGGCTCACTTTCAATTCTTCTAAGCAATAAGTCAAAAATGCCGTTCTTGCTGAGATCCAAGTCCTCTAGTAAAGCCATTGGCTGTATCGCATCAACAGGAATTTTCTTCAAAAGATTGCTTTGCAAATTCAATCTTTTTACATTATGTAGAAATTTAAAATCTAAGGGATTTAGGTCTGTTAATTTATTGTAGGATAGATCTAAATCCTCCAAGCTTTCGATATTGGTGAAAAGGTCAGGGGTCATCTCAGCTAGTTCGTTTTGGCTAAAAGATAATTTCTTCAAGTTTGGGACGTCGCTGAACGGGTCCGGCCAGTATGTCTTGATGGCATTGTTACTGAATCTCAGAGTTTCTACTTGCGAATTAGGCGGTAACCTGAAATTTATTAAGAAATATGGAGTTTAGAGCGAATTACGCACAAATCTATTTTTAATAAAGTTTATTAACAATTGTGTAATAAGTTAAAGAAATAAAAAATAAGTTAAAAAACAAGATTTCCCACGATAAGTGATCAGGATCACTTTAGCTATTATACATTCGCATTGTAAGAAGCATAACTTTTCCTTACATTGATTAATACATTTTCAATCACAGAACTTCGACTAGTATAATATTTTATAATCAACCATTTGTTAGAGTCCGAAGAGAATAAACTGAATTCGTTAGTCTTAATACAGAGTTCAGTTACTTTTCAGAATTCCTAATTTATAATGAAAATATTGTATCATTGATAGATATTTTTATTGTGTTTTTTTTTTTGCAACAGAGCAAGCAGGCAAACTTTGATGGTATTTATCGTTATCGTTCTATAATTACGTAAAATATAGTCGTGTTGAGGACAATGCAGAATTCTTGCAGTGGTGGTGTCATTAAATAAATACGAGCTATAACAATTGACTGCGCTATAAACTGCCAGAGGTCCAGATTACATCATATAATCTATTTTTAATGTCGCTGTAATTTACCACTTGACAGTCTTGATTTTTGATGGTCATGCGAGATAAAAAGAAGGATAGTCAAATTTTGCATTTCCTAGAGAGGTAAATAGATAAACAATTCGCCTCAATTTAAAAAAAATATTCAAAATGGAACGTGAAAACTAATTATATTTTAATGATATAGATTCGTGGCCTTAAACTTTTTCAGACAAGGTCCTCCTTAGGTATCTTATGATGTGAGGTTTGTCCGTTATTTGATAGTGATGACGCAAGCTAAACGTAGTAAGTAAATTTACATAAAATGATAACGTTTATATTTAATATCATATACTTACTGCTATAAGTAATCTTCAACGAGCCTATGCCGAGAATAATACATTTTTTTTGATTTGAAACGAATGATTTATTCATTAACATATGTGTTACTTGTGGTTATTGTATAATATTTCCTTCATCATGGTTTTCAGTATGAGTTAATTTAACAGATCTTGTTGTTCTAGTTATTTATTTTATTTATAATAATGATTACCCAAACGAATTAGTTTGTTTTTTTTCTAAAAAAAAAGAGTAGTAGCTATCATTGTGTCATAATTGTAAGGAATTACTAATATTTACCCCTATAATTAAGCTTATAGATTGTGCTAGGAGTGGGGACAACAATAGCCCAAGAATTTTTTAACATCGCTAGACGCTTCGTAAACATATTATTGTCAAATGAAATTCTTAAAATAATATTTTTCTCCATTAATATCTAACTCTAGTCAATAGACACATGCTTAGCTACTTTTATCTTCCAAATATCCATCCCTTACCCTCCATACATCTAAAAGCCTAAAAAATTTAGTAGTTAGGAAGATTTGCACCTCACAGCCACACACATTAGTATTACTTATTGATAAGTTCCTTGTAATATTATATTAATCCATATAACATCAACGTAATCAGTTTGTTAAAATTAATAATTAGGTACATGAGTGTCAATGACCTTTACTGAACTGCCAAGTTTGTTTTAGCGCCATCAATCAAGGTGAGAATGTCACGTTGTTTAATTTGCGAACCTGCACAGAGTTAACTAACTTTCATATTATATTTATTATTAAAGCCAAAATAGAACAATAGTTACTCTTAGTTTGCGTCAAGCATATTAATTATTATTTACTATTGGAAAAGACGTTAACCATTTAATTTCGTTACATAATACACATATTATTATTGTTACTATTTATGATATATCATATGCATTCTCTATTTGAAACATAACAGCAAAAAGCCAAATAAACAACATTTGACAGTAAATTGACGCGATATCATTGGTCGAGAGCTTGATTAGTCTATTTTATGTAGATTTGCGATAATGGCGCTTTGAACGTTGACGAAACTGTTATTGAAATTTTGGAAGTAAAATATAAGTGGAAATAAGTGGTTAAGTGCAATAGTCTTGTATTAGGATTAATCATTAACTCTTAATAGTGCACAATAGCTGAGTTATTAGCAAATCGCGTGAAATACGAAAATTTAAGGTTTGTTTAACTTATTTCCTACTTCTATTGGAATAGGCTATATAATGCTAAATATGTCAACAAGTAACAAAATCGTGTTTTTCGTGTTTTTAATCGATGATAGTGAGTTCTTACTAACTAATACAAGTTTTCATTTAATTATGTAACAATTCTCTTCGTATCTCACTCCTGAAATATTGACCATCCACGTATGTGATACGACATTTTGATACGTGTATCATATAAAATTTATAATGATTACAGTAAATATCATAAAACCCATTCTGACATTTCTCGCTCGTTTTCTGTTGTGAGTTTCTTCTCACAGAGTACCTTTACAATTGTCAAATCTAGTAGTAAGATTCAGTTGGAACTTAAAACGGTTTCACCAATCAAATAAGGTGGAATTTTGATTGATGATTATACACTTTACAAGCACTATATAGCTTTAGTAGCATAATATATTTTATTTACTTATGTACAGAGATTTAATAAAAAACAAGTCAAGAAAAATTTTCGATTGTACATCGATTTATAGCGAAGTAAAACTTACTTAAAATTTCGTTTGTCATTCCTCCAAGAGAGCGTGATAGCTTTCGATCGTATTAGCGTTTACTTTATTACGACGTTGTTTAAAAATCAAGTTATTTTTAAACTAAATAAAAATAGTCTTTAATCGAAATTACTAACGATTAATATGTCTTGACTTTTTGTCGTAACTGGAAATACTTAGAGTTAGGACTTTCGGCTTAATTTTAATTGTCTGAACTTAATATTTAGGCTTTTTATTGTGTCCAATCTTGATATCACAATAAAAAGTAAATAAGCAAAATAAATATTTGTAGCAAATACGTAGTTATTTTACTCTAACATATTCAATAATTATTATAAAATAAGTTCATTTTAAGAAATGCTGTGCAGAAATACGCAAACTACAAAATCTAAATAATAATAGGCACTGTGTCTTAATTTTACAAGATTTATTAATCGTAAAACTATTACCGGTTCGAAATCTAGAATGACCCTATTACACGGTTTGATTAATAATAACACAAATTCAAAATCATTATAGTATTTATTCAACTAGTATCATAAAAGCACTATAAAATATATATATCTAGACTAATTTCGTATGAACAGCTCCACGTGGGTAGTGCCTATCACCCACAAATGTCAAATGAAGGCTAAAACATCTTGATTGCGGTGAATGAATCAGAATAAACATTTTTAAATATAATATATCAATGGATAAACAAAGGTAGGTGAGTAAATATATTTGATAACAGCTGATAACCGTTCTTATAAGTACATAGGTATACTATTAACGTCAAGTTTTCCAGTGTACATACTTTTTGTACTGTTCTATGTTATTAATAAAATAGCTACTTATTACCTACTAACACTAACGTTTTTATGTAAATTGTCTTTTTTTATGTTATGTAACGTGTCTACTACATTTATCTATACATATTATAAATTAAAGGCCTACCGTCGCGTTTATGTACGCGACAAAATAAAAAAAATAAAAAACGCATTTTTATACGGTTGTGTTCATCAATGGACTGTGACTCATGAGGAAGGTTTACGTGTATATTTTTTCTTTAAGGTTTGGTCTAAATTAATATGTGCGAAGGGTCTGGTAGCTTATATAATAAATGTTTAAGTTTGGATAATATATATGTATTTCGAAGCCCCCACTCTGCAAACAGATTCGGAGGATTAGATCGATAATGTAGTATGAAATAAAGCGAACAATTATAAAATATAATTCATAAAAAATTACAATACTATAGGATAGTTACTAGTAGAAAGATATTTTTGTTGCACTATTTTCGGTGTTGAATAGGATTTTACAAACATAAATCTATTAGAGTTTAAATATTCATTTGTAATATTATATTGTATTTAATTAGTGGTTAGAACGCGTGCATCTTAACCGATGATTTCGGGTTCAAACCCAAGCAGGCACCACTGAATTTTCATGTGCTTAATTTGTGTTTATAATTCATCTCGTGATCGGCGGTGAAGGAAAACATCGTGAGGAAACCTGCATGTGTCTAATTTATTCCGTATTCCGCCAACTCGCATTGGAGCAGCGTGGTGGAATATGCTCCAAACCTTCTCCTCAAGGGGAGAGGAGGCCTTTAGCCCAGCAGTGGGAAAATTTACAGGCTGCTAATGTGCCTAAAAAAATTATTTCTTTTATTTACTCGCATACTATAAGAACCCAAAAACAAGCTGAAATTAAAAGTAACGTTATTTACATCTTCAATATAGTTTTTACATTAAGTTTAATATATTTTTTTTATATACAATTGATAGAACATATGTATTTGATTATTATTTTGATATAGGATTATTATACAATTATGAATATTTTTTTTTAAAGTTGTAGTTTTTCTAGACGGCTTCAATATTTAATTATAGCTCGTGATCAATAATGCATTAGTAAAACTTAATAACCGTTTCTCAAGTAATTGTCCCTATGATCCCGCCGAGCAGAATAAAAAACATCGGTAATACGATATGTATTTGTTAAAAAGGAATAAATACGGGTTCATCGCTTTTAAAGTAATATTTATGGGGTTAGAGATAAAACAGTTAAGAGAATCGAGGCGATTTATACCTACAGTATAGAATACAGATTATACCTACTAGCTGACTCAATAATGAAACATCTAACATACATACAGATTACAAGTAGAACTCAAGCCTCAATTATGTTAAAATCGAAGCAATAAATCTTACATCGGATTGCCTTAAAAAAATTGAAATTTAAAGTTATGAGATAGTATTTCATTTTGCTTTTTATAAATGTTCGAGGAAAACTATGATACATTTTTCCATAGAATTTTATCTTTATGATGATTCAGCTTTAGTGTAACCCTGGAACTATATTTCGTATATTAAAGATAAAATAGAGTACATAAATTGTTTACTCACTTGCCTAGAGTGGAAAGTCCCAAGCCTTCGAATGCTGCCGCTATTTTCAATCCATTCGGATTATCGGGCCACTGTATTTTGTCTAAATCAGCAAGATTTTCAATTCTGTCCAATTCAGAACACTGAATATTTAAAACCAAATGAGTACCATCAACATCTGGTATTTCACTGCACGTACAATATTCACACACTTTTATTAATCTGTGCACTTCCTCTGTCACTTCCTCTTGAGCAAGAACGATTTTGAAAATTAAAAAATAAAATGTCAAACTGTTTATGGCGCGCATGTTGTATTTTTAAATCTTTACATTAACACATCTACGTACGGCTCGATATCGAGGTGGAATGATAAGATTCCTTTTATCTTTGTGCTATCGCGGCATTGGTGATGCGTGTGTACATTGCTGAAAGTGACGTATACTAGATAGAAAGGGATTAGAATACTAAAAGTTAGGTTGGTGTATGAGATAAACATTTAACACAAACTTCCTCTTAACAAACTAATATTATTCAAAACTCAGTTTCAATTTTGTAATACAATGTAACACAAACTCAACTGTAAACTCTATAATAATAGAAAAAACTAAATATTTGCGAACAGAAACTTCGAAGCTATAAATGTGGCGTGGGTTGAACATAAGAGGCGTATTATAGTCGAACGAGTCAAACAATATAATGATCATTACTATTAGCTAGGCAAGCTGCAGGTAATGTAAGCGTTATATTGACCACAATGTCACAGAATTGGTTTTAACCGACTTCAAAAAAAAATTTTTGTTTGTCGGTTTTTTTGCATGTTCCCCGATTACTCGAAAACCGTTAAATCGACTTGGGTTCTTTAAACTGTACTTTCTATTAGGATAGGTTCCTCTTTTATTCTTACCAGGTCCCATTATATTTTTCTTTGACGTACAGTGCATAACTTTTCAGATAGTTTGATAGTTTTGTAGTAAGAAGATAATTACAATTAAAAGAATTTAAGAAAAGATCAAACTGAGTAATATTTCAGCACATTATTATAATTAGAAGTTAAAAGCGCTAAGCGTTTTAAACTCTTTTTTTTTTGTCTATATACTGATAATTTAAATTATTTCGCTTAGTTAAATTATTTTTGCAATGGAATATTTTTTTTTTTTTTTTTAAGGATTTAGGTTAACTGCGATCCTCGTTTTTAATCTTACAAGTATATATTGAAAATTCACAAAAAACAGAATTGCGCGTACAAACAAGTAATTAAAAAAATATATATCGTTAGCAATTTTTAAACTTTAAAACATTATCTTAAGTTTTAATGAAATATAATAATTCTATGAGAACAGATAATCTGCTGATGCGTAATTATTTATATTAAGTTTCAAAGATTTGTTTTTCATTTAAAAAAGTCGATATCAAAATATGTGATTAAGAACTGATACATATTGCCCATGGGGGTGACAGTGAAGTACAAAGGATAGCAAAAAATATTTGTATGGAAACTAGCACCATCTAATATACAAGGCGTGTCGTCTAAGCCACATAAAAAAATTCAGTATATATATATTATCTATGATATTGCCTATATCACAGATAATAATATGTTGCAACGGAACAGATAATGCACGCAGCATAAAATACGAGTTAATTAATGTTGCGTCTCCAACCATTATATTTTGTTATCTATAAAACTTATCTAAAAATAATCGATGCTTGAAAACTACTATTTCTAGTTACTTTATCAATAGGTTTGATAAAACCCAGTTCAGACACATAATATATACAATATCAAATTCACGTTTGTAACGTGAATAATCTAAATTTGAAGCGTGTGAAACTTATTTAGTAATATATTAATAAATCATTCCTAAAAACGCGCTGCATCTTAGGTTATAAGTTTTATGTTTATTTAGTATTTTTTTCAGTATGGCAATACTAAAAAACCTTTTCTCGTTTATTACTTTCCATAAACATATATTTTTTCTTATCTATTTTAAATGTATATTTCTTGATATTTAAATAAAAACTCTGTAATTATAAAAAAATATATTTATTTATAAATTTTAACAACATAGCATAAAAATCACATATTACCTAAGTACTGATTTTATAAACTGTAAATATAATTTTGTATATAATCATAATATTAAGATTAAAGTTTTAAAATTAATACAACATCCTTTACTATAAACCATACTTTTATTGTCATATTTGATATGAAACATCCAATTTTAGCAATAATAATAAGTTAAAAAAAAACAACATATATAAACAATTCAAAACCCAAAAAAAAAAAAAAATCCTTCAACCTGATTTACAGCCAAATTAACAAATCATATAATATTTGGAATGCCCATTTAAATCTTATACTAGAAATGCCTCTCAGCCTTATCAAGATATTCTCACACAAAGTTGTAATACATTCAATTTTAAATGTGAAATATCAATCGATTTAAGACAATATCAACAGTCTTAAGGAATTATAGTTGATTATATACGGCCACTATAAAACTTGTTAAAAGCAGTTAGACGTTCGTTTAAACTAAATATATCATTTCTGTCATTAAATTCTTACACGTGGGAAAAGCCGCAGGCAGAAACTAGTATTAAATATACTTTGTTTTCATACATTTGAAATGTGCTTATATTATTATAAATTTACTTTCAATTCCAGTGTTGACATGTCGTTATATTTGGCATATTTATATTTTGTGACTAAAACAAAGTACATATAACACAAATAAAAAAAAAACAATAAAAATGGTATTTTTAAATAACATTGCAATAAAATTAATAAATTATTGCTATTACTTTATACGCCATAGAATTCCTGTAACATAGAAATGTATTTAAAATACCGCTGTTGTTTATTTTGTCACTCACTTCAATAGCTAACAAACGTGTCTTACGACAAGCGCACGTTACAACTGTATGGCTCACATGAATATATTTAAGTCTTTGTTTATGGTACATTTAAAACAGAATAACAGATTATTAATATTTCTATAATAAATAAACACACAGGCAAATGTGCAATCTGATAGCAAGTGGACTAGTTTATTTAACTGTTAATGTGGCACCAATCATTGGCTCCAAGTACTTAATAACTTGCGCTTAAAATAATGTTGGCTCAATTACTCTTCCGGGTACACTCGGACAAAAGACAAGGACAAAATACTGACGTTTGACTGTAGATTAAACTGTCTATGTTCAACGAATCATTGGTTCCATGATATTTTACCTGTACATATATTTACGATATAATTGATAAAAATACATTGTATTGTTTTATTTTCATACAATAACTTATTATAAATGTTTTTAAATGATCCAATACCTATCGTAGCATGTTCCGTAAGGTCGAGTGCGATGTGCGCGTCTAGCTGACAGACTCCTCGTCGCATCAGAGGGCATCGTGCTCCTTGAGAAGGAAGTGTCCCACGAGACGCTTCTGCACGTCCGTAACGCCACCGTATATCTGGGTGCCTCTCGCATCTCTGCCGACAACACGAAAGGCGAGGTGGCGAATCAATAACCGAACCGAGCGTTATGAAATACGTCTTTTAAAAAAGGAAGGAAGCGAACTGTCAAGAGTCGGTACCTGTAGTGGCGCTCGGCGTCGTAGCGCGTGGACAGGCCGCGGCCGCCGAGCACCTGCACGCAGTGGTCGGCCGCCGCCGCCGCCGCGCGCCCCGCCGCGTACTTGGCCATGGCGCTGTGCTTGGTGTGCACGTGCGTCGCCGCGCGCCACGTCAGCAGCCGCGCCGACTCCACTAGGATGCACATGTCCGACAGCCGGTCCTGCAACGAGTGCGTTTGCTCGGCTCAACGTTCGGGGGGGGGGGGGGGAGTCGTCTGCGATTCGACCGTTTGCGCACCTTCACCGACGGCAGCGCCGTCAGACTCTTGCCGAAGGCGACCCGCTCCTTTGCGTAGGCGATCGCCGTGTCCAGGGACGCCTGGGCGATACCTGTTCGCAGAGGAAAGCTATGCTTTGATTCGGTCGACGATATTCATCAAATGAGAATTTAACACGTCTCGCAGTGAAAACTTCATAAAGGATAACTATATATAAACTCGTCGCTGTATTTTTATAGAATAAAAACAAATATGAAAAAACGTCTTTAAGTGACAATATCCTGTTAATAATACTGCTTCATCTGTACGTAAGCATTAATGAATCTTGATCTACGAGTCATACGAACCGACAGCGTGCGCCGCTATGCCTATGCGGCCCTGGTCCAGCTGCCGCATGGCGATCCGGAAGCCGTCGCCGGCCTGGCCCAGTAAGCAGCTGGCCGGCAAGCGCACCTCGTCCAGCGTCAGATCGCACGCCGTGGCCGCCCTGTGACCCGAGCTTTAATTCTGTTTTATATGCCCCGTTTGACATACTACTTGGTCGGATTTACAATTATAGGGCGCGGTTAGGTCGAGTCACATTACAGAGGGAATTTGGTTCTTAAGAAATAAATAAAGATAGTATTTTTAGTTGTTAATTTATAATTAATTTTACAAACTCTCAAAGGTTCCTTTAAAACTGGAAAACAACACAAGTCATTGTTGTTAAGTGAACCAACTGAAGGAAAACTAATAAATACACACCTCACGCCCATGAGGGGTTCCTTCTTCCCCCTAAACACACCCTCTGCATCGAGAGGAACGAGAAAGCCTGTAAGAAATTAGCTACAGTATAAACGTCACAAGCTAGACATTATATACTTAAAATTAGTCAGTACATTTGACTTGTATAATTATTATGACAAAAAGAAGTAAAAAAAAATTACACATGTTTGTGAATAGCATATAATTATATTCACTTTAAACTCACAAGCCAGTCCCTTGTGTCTAAGTTCAGGGTCGAAGGTGGCAAAGACCGCAGTCGCTGAGCCTTCAACGGCGGATGTCACCCAACTCTTCTTGCCGTTAAGGATCCAGTAGTCACCATCTCGTCTTGCTGTCGTCTTTATATTCGCTACGTCACTGCCCGCATCTTGATTGTAATCAAATGATTTGGTTAACCATTTCTATATCAGGCAAAACATCACATTATAAATTCAAATTTGGAACCCCATGACACCCTATTAAGAAACCAAAGGTTACGACGGTTAGTTTATTGTTTCAGAGATAAACTGGTGTGTTGAACAAATTTTAGCAACCAGCAATCGGGTATTTCAATATACTGCACCAAAAAAGTTTAGCTTTGATGTAAATATTCTTAGTCGTCGGACTGCGTTTAAATCCCGTCTAAGTTGGATACAATTCAACTGCCAAACATTAGTACAAGCATATAAATACTCTACTGGTAGGAAAATCTCCACTCCCTTGGGAGAGTTTAGTGCTTATTCTCCCAAAGTGTTATAAGCACAAGGTCATGTCTATTTAAAGAGTGCGTACGAGTGATTATAGATACAAGGAATACAACATCGTCAAGTCCATATTTTGCGAG
The DNA here is from genome assembly GCF_905147765.1 of Vanessa atalanta. Lineage (NCBI taxonomy): Eukaryota > Metazoa > Arthropoda > Insecta > Lepidoptera > Nymphalidae > Vanessa > Vanessa atalanta. The sequence goes on from NC_061878.1 coordinate 809,779, forward strand.
GCATTGTAAGTGCAAGACATTGACTTTAAAATATGGCAATACTTGACGCAAACTCAAACTCAAATTCCTTTATTCAATATACAAGTATTACACTTTCTTATTGATTGTCAAGTAAAACACTACCACCGGTCCGGAAAAAGAAAACACCCTGACCTGAGAAGAACCGGCGAAAGAAACTCAGCGGGACTTTTTTTTTTTTACGTCAAATTAGTTATATACATAATTGTATATGAGTAGAAACAGCCAGAAGGCGATCGTTTCATTCCCAAGGTGTGCATCAAACATAAACTCACTAATTGTATAGTAACCTTTCGCACACAAGCGTTCCTTAACAATTTTTTTAAATTTCGCAACAGAAGCATTTTGAACGCTTTCTGGGATCCTGTTGTAGAAGCGTATACATTGCCCAACAAAAGAGTTACTGACTCTATGCAATCGAGTAACAGGAGTAACAAGATTGTGTTTGTTCCTTGTACCAACGTTATGAGAAACTGGTAGTAACTGCTTCATATTTTTAAGAGCCGTTAAAGTATTCAATTCCATTATTGTTCTTAACCAAAGAACCAAAGGGGCAGTCCTTTGGAAAATTTGGCAAGGGTCATAGCAGTGCATTTATTTATTTATTTATTTATAAGGTTTGCTAGCGATTTTTACATCTTTTCATACTTAACTAGTTACATCTTAAATTATAATCATGCTCAGCGTATGTAAAATCATATAAAAGCAAACATTACATGCATTTAAAATTCCATTCATTAAAAATATTAGTTACGATAAAAAGTCTAAAATCTAAGTCTAAATTTATGGACAGTTTTAATAGTTAAATAGTAATGGTATCTATCAAATAGAAAACTAAGTTAATACTAACCTGGCTCACTCAGTGCAAAGCACCCAATTGATCCCTTAGTGAAATTGCTCAGGAACCTTTCCTTCTGCTCCGGCGTTCCTTGCTCGTTAACCAAGTTGGCGTACAGGAAGTTATGTATTGAGACTATCATGCCAGTGCTAGCGCAACCACGTGATAGTTCCTCGACAGCGATTGCTAATGACAGGTAGTCGTGACCGAGGCCGCCATACTTTTCATCTACGCACGCCCCCATTAAACCGAGTTTGGTTATATGTTTTATCTAGCAAATAAACATATTTCAAATTTAAAAAATATTTACAAAGATAAATTATATATTATCATTATTATTTCATCTAGGAGGTTCATTGAATAATAACTTTTTTTTTTTTATTGGTAACTAATATTTAAGCTTAGATTTTTAATAATATCTACAAAGACTAACGGATTTTCACAAACGAAACGGAATCACGAAATACTATCGGTGTATTCTGTGGTTTATCTAAGCTTAAGTTAAGGTTGTGTGTCGTGTGGTTGAATACAATAGTTATAATGGTTATATAAATAAAAAAGTTAGATGATATTATCATGTCTTTCTCATTCAATCAACACATTTTCTTTCTATTCATTTGTAATATTGTTAAAATACTGTTATCAAACTTAAAGGCTACAAATCGAACTGACTTTAATACTGCTGGATTAGTTATTTTGTAAAAATTGTTATGACCAATTACGTAAAAAAACTCGTTTAGAACATACTATTTATAATATTAGAGTCCGACACACTTCATTATGTATTTACAAAGTAGGAAAACACGATTGCATAACAAACATTATTTTAACACGGGAATTCATAATCAACAATAATATAATATTATATTTTCACCATATTACATTTTTCTGCCGAAAAAATCACATAACCAGAAGCGTTTTTAAATTTGAAAGAGTCGAAACCCGTACTTTGGAAAGAAAGTAAATTCGTTGATCCTGTCCCTGATATAATTCCGATCGTTTCAAATTTTCCGTCTCATCAACTTATAAGACGGGGGGAATAGAAACTGTGTCCGTAATAGTGCATCTGTGTGTGCACTCGATTGTGCACTATTATATATCCATATTGATCTGACAGAGTACACTCGGTTCATAATAAATTTTAATAAAGGGCTTTTTTAGTTTGATTAATAAATCTATATAAAAACGTTTAAACTAAAATGTACGACATAACCTTCCGCTCAATGGTATAAACTAAACAAAACATATATTTTTATACAGAAGGTTAGACAAAAAACAGTACCTAATTGTGAGATATCATACTATCTATTTACCGCCGGATATATCCGATATCGAAGACACGCATAGAACATAGCTGTTTAACAAATAGCTAAGGCTGTTTATAGTTTCCAATGTCCATACAACGAAAATTACTAAATATGAATGTATGAAATATATTTGTTTAATATTTTATTGATCCAAATCCCTCTTTTTAGTACAAGCATGAACAAAAGGTACTTAGGGATTAATATGCCGGCTTGCACTTAAGATAAAAATGTACGATAAATGTCTTATACCTTCTTATGAAAGCGACAAACACCTTGGATGAAATGTAAATATTTATAAAGTTTACTGATAAATTTGGTCAGACCATGAAATTACCAACCTTTATTGAGGTCATTACTTTATAAATATATTTTTTTACCAAAATTTAATATTTTTATACTATTATTAAATAAATAATCATGTTTATTTTATTTTATATTTATATAACATATCAAAAGGGGTACATATTTATTATAAAATGTTTTATTTTCTAAACTTATATTCGGCAGACTGTTTTTTTTTTTTTTAGGATTTAATAGTTAAAGGTCTAATAGTAACAACAATAAGTAAGCTAATTAGGCTCGTGTTAAACACACATTATTCATAGCAATACTAAATATACAGTCATGACATGCATATAAGACTTTTAAAGATCACTCTTTTTATCTATGCCATAATACTATCTATAAAATACTCTATTTGTTTTAATAGATTTCTTTATCTGATATCATAATCAAAGAAAGAAAAATTGCCATAGTGACTGAATAATAAAATTAGACAATACCTTTAAACTTACAGACTTTACGAATTAATGTTGCTAGTTTATGTAGTAGTAACAATTATAGTAAATTTACATAAATTGTAAATAATAAAAAAAAAAGTTACAGCTGGAGAGTGCATTATTACATCTAAATACATAAAATATGTTAATTAATGTTGTTTTATTATTATTGTTTCTATGATAGATAGTCATTGTAGAAAAATCAATCCTCATGAAAGAATATATATATTTTTTAATAATGGAAATAATTATTTTTAAAGTGTTATATTAAAGTTTATCTGATACAATTTTACTCAAATATTAAAACGGTTATGATGAATACAAAATTATTTTACATCAATTATTATTGTGTAAGGAAACATATTTATTTTTTTAGCTCATATAAATAAATTTGTTACATTATGTTTTGTTGGGTGTTTTTTGTATATTGTTTAAAACTTACCTCATCAAAAGGAAACCTTCCTTGTAGGTCCAGTTGAGATGCTCTAGGCTTAAGATATTGATTAGTATAATTTCTAGCCAATTCCTGTACAGCAAGCTGCTGTTCATTCAACTGGCTGGTAAAGCTACGGTTTTGTGTAACCAATACTTTCATGCATTGTGTAAGATTAACTGAAAATAAATTAAATAAATATACTTGAGGTCTGTACCTAAATGTTAAATCTATACTCTATTTTTGAGTCTGAACTAATTGGTAAATATAATGTCATGCTTTATGAACTTAAGACTGAGATATTTTTGACCACTTACTTTCATTTTTTTTTATGTACATACAGATTGAAATTTTTAATTATCTCAAAAGTAAATACAAACCTAAACTACTTACTAGATTTTGTTGAGTTTAATAACGCGCTTGCAACCATTTTGAATACTCTGGCTGTAAATAAAGTTGATACTACTCAAATGTCGTGAAATTACATATAAGCGGCATATGATAAATAATGATAATGACCAAGGTCACACGTTGACTTAATTTTAGGGCGATCGTCAGTTTAGAAGGAAAATACCATTCGGTATACGTGTATATTTCTCCTGATTTTTAATACTTTAGAGAATAAAAGGAACTCTAAGAAAAATCGTTTAAAGTACAATAAGACATTTTTATTAACTAGTTATAATATCTCCTATTCTAAGCTAATAAAATTATATATTTGAGAACAATTTGACGGTAAACTATAAATAATCAAATGAAAATAATATTTATTTTGAACAAATTGTCATTTTGTTAAGTGTCAACTGTCAATACAAATCTCACAATAAATTGACAAATCTTAAATTACATAAAGAGAAATACTTTTATTCGTTTTGGATATTAATCAGTCTAAGAAGTATCCGAAAAATAATTTAATCGCACTGATATATTAATAGAAAACAAAAAAAAATGAAGTACTCTGAACTTATTTATTTTTAATTTGGTCACATTTTTATTACGATCGTGAATGCCAAATAATAATGATTATTTTTAAGTAGTTATTGAATAAAAAATGACTAGCTTACTCAACATATTAAATGATATTTAAATACAATATATAAGTTTTCAAACATTTACATTGAACCATACTAATTGGTATTTAAACGTAAACAATAACGTCAGTTGTCAAATAAAGTTAAATGTCAAATAATATCAAGACAAGGTAGTAGATAATGATCGATTTGTTTATAAAAATAAATAAACTGAAAAGTATTTTGTATTTTATAAAGTCGTATAATAGCTTTTTGAAAGCATATAGATTATAAAGTAATAAATTGTAATAGCAGTCTAAAAAATCTGAAGCATTTTCAATAGGAACACTTATCAATAGGCCTTTAAGATGACTTCGATTTTTGATCAATATGAGCAAGCCTCCCAGGTTTCCCAGCGTTCTGTACCTGCATCAGAACAGATGACATCTTCTGGATATATTAACATGCAGTTAAATGATAACACACCAATGTTCTCCAAACAGAAGATGAATTTCAATCCCTCAGATTTAATAACCCATGTTGCCGTGTCTAGTGATTTTCTTGTCCTTGCTATGGCTAATGGAAAGCTGTTTAGACTTGATTTGAAGATGCCTGATCAGCATGAAGGTAAGCAATGCAATAAAACGTTTTTGAAGATTTTTGCATGTACATAAACTAAAGATTATTATTAGATAGTGATACTGTTATTTTTATATACTTTATCTTAAAAATAATATAATTCAATATAACTCAAATTACTATTATTCTCAAACATTTTTATACTATAATTAAAAACTAAAAAAAAAAATTTATCAAAAATCTACTAATCATAATCTAAAAATAAAATTAAAAAAATATATTTCTCTTAAATTTTCAGAAATACAATACACAAAATTTGTGCAACCAAACTCAAAACTAACTTCAATTTTCCTCGATCCACTTGGGTACCATCTTCTCATGGCATTCACTGCTAGGAACAAAGATGGCAACCCAGAACTAGTATACTTGCATCGTAAGAGTAGTAAGCTCAAGACAGTGACAAAATCTAGAAACTATGAAGTGACAGAAGTAGGTTGGAATTATGAAAACAAGTCTACAGTTACGACGGGACCTATACTGCTGGGTACGTCTCAAGGGCATATTTTGGAGACTGAGCTTGAAGCTGATAGTGACAAAATGTTTACAGCTACCCAGCAGTATTGGAGACAGGTAAGATAACAAGTGTACTCTAAATTTTATTTATCTAATAAAAAAATAATAATGTGAAATAAAGTCTTACTTGTGGTGGGATAGTGCAATTAGAATTACAATGGACAAAACTTGCATCACTAAGAAATTGCCAGCTCTAAAAATGGATTTTTTTTAACATTCTAATTATATAAAATTTACAATAAGTGCCAAAAAATTTGAGTATGCTCATTGGCCAAACTAATTCCTTTAACCTATATTTCATCTACTTTTACCTCATTGCCTTTGTTAAATAATATATATATATATAGCTTTGCGATTTATGACAGCGTTTTATTGTACTATTATTTATATCCTACAAATTCAATCAAGATTAAGAAGTATTTTTTTGTAAATTATAATTTGGATACAATAGTACTTCTAAAATTTGACTCACTATGTGTAATTACAATTATTTATTATTTCCTTACCCAGACTAAAGGCTCTCTATATCAAATAAAATAATTATCCATTATGTGATTTAGTCATAATGACATTTCAAAGAAAATTATCATGTTAATAACATGTAACTCCTCTCAATAAAACATCAGAGATAAAAGCTTAGTCTTAGTCTTATATTTTTTGGAGAAGCTGTGATAGATATTTGACAATCATGAATTAATGAGCAATTTTAATCCTTCTATATTTAATAAAGATTTTAACTTTGAATCGTATTGAGTATAACAACAGGTTCTAGTTTTGCATGTATAATAATGAATATTATAAAGGCTATTGTTGTTTGCAATGTTAACATTTACAATATAACCTGATGACTTATAAATTATATGTATTGTATGATGTTTATTATATGAATTTGTTTTTATCTCCTTAAGCTGCCTAACTATCTGCCTATATACGGAGGCAAGGAAATCGATGGTTTGGTAACGAAATATTTTTTATCTTTTGCACGTTATATTGTTATTTGTTCTTGTCACTTTTTAATCACCTAATATAACTGAATCTTTTTAATAACTGTGAGATTGAGTAACAGTTTCTAATTCAATATATAAAATTATATGTTAATTTTATTGACAACAAATATTACAAGAAGAATGACATGATTTTCTAACAATAATCTTAATCTAAACTTATCGTAATTGTTTCCTTTCCAGATATTTGATATCGGTAAAGGCACAGATACACCAATAACTGGAATCCAATTCCATAGGGTATCAAATACAAGCAAATACTTTATTTTTGTCACTACCCCGACAAGATTGTACCAGTTTATTGGACATGCGATGATAACAGATGACAAGCCGTCCCTCCAATCCATATTCTATTCATATCTGACCACCCCGGAGACTGGATTCCAAGAAATACCTTCGACATTGAAATATTCGAAACTTCAGTTCTATTTTGATAAAACGAATACTCCAAAAACATTCGCATGGTTGACGGAGCCTGGAATATTTTATGGACAGGTAAGACATGTCCGTATCAGCACTCTTGGTTTTTTATACTTAGACAATTAAAGTTCTTGTTTTGATTTGCAGTTGGATCCAACATCTCAACAAAACTCGAACTCACTTTTTACACAAAGCGAACTCATTAACTATCCATCCGATGATGGAAATAGTAAAGAAACGACACCGATATCCTTCGTTTTAACAGAATTTCACGCGGTTCTCATGTACTCTGATAGAGTCAAAGCCGTGTCTCTATTAAATCAAGATCTAGTTTATGAAGACAAATATTCTGAAGTACATGGAAAGTTAAAGAATATAGTCAAGGATCCAATAAGACGGACTATTTGGGCGGTCACCGGTAACGCTGTCTTCAGATACAAAGTCAGTAGAGAAGAGAGGAATGTTTGGAGGATTTATTCCGATAAGGAACAATTCGATTTAGCGAAACAATATTGCCAAAATAATCCCGCATTCATCGATATCATCAACGTGAAGCAAGCCGAGCTGCTCTTTGGGAAAGGCGATTATGATAGGAGCGCAGAAATTTACGCGGAAACTCAGAGCAGTTTTGAAACTGTGTGCCTGAAGTTCCTAGAAGTCGAACAAGTGAATGCGTTGAAAGTTTACCTGGGGAAAAGATTAGATGCCTTGGAAGACGATAAAACACTCATATCGATGATCGTTATCTGGATGACTGAATTGTATTTATCACAGCTCGGCACACTTAGACGTAAAGGAAAAGCTGATGCGCAAGAATACCATCAAATACAAAGCGATTTCGAAGTTTTTCTTCTACAGCCAAAAGTGGTAAAATGTATGCAGCACATAAAATCAGTAGTATACGATCTCATGTCCTCGCATGGAGACAAACAGAATCTAATCAAATTAACGGTGATCAACGAGGACTATGAAAACGTTGTCGCCCAAAATATTTACAAGAAATCATACACTGAAGCGCTAAATATGCTCACGTCTTTGAAAAAGTCCGACTTGTTCTATCAATTCGCTCCAGCTCTCATGGAGGAAATGCCGAAGCAAACGGTCAACGCGTTGATCGACCAAGGGCCCTTGCTGAGTCCCTCGAAACTCCTACCGGCATTCCTCTCGTGTGAGAATGATAAGGCCCACGTGACTGAAATTATAAGATATTTAGAATTTATGTTACAAAACTTTAACGTGAAGGATCGGGCGATACATAATTATTTATTGACGCTGTACGTCGAGCACGACCATCTAGCTCTAATGAGGTATCTGGTGAGGCAAGGACAAGAGTTGTCGATGGTGAACTATGATGTTCATTACGCTCTGAGGTGAGCATTGGTAAATAAGTACACTGGTAGTCGCTAAAGATTCGTTCGGCATGTTGGAATTGTGGGACTATGAAATGCATATACACGAGTAGGACGCGTAGATATATCTATCAAAATATAGTTACTGATAGTGCCAAACGTCCTAAGGATCTACATAACTAAAAAGTATTCTGATTTAGTATCGTTTAAATAATTTCAGGCTCTGCAGAGAGAAAGGTCTGTCCGAGGCCTGCGTGAAGCTGTCCGCCCTTCTCGGGCTGTGGGAGTCGGCGGCGGAGCTGGCGCTCGACGTGGACGTGGCGCTCGCCAAGGGCCTCGCCGACTTGCCGGACGACCCCGCGCTGCAGCGCCGCCTTTGGCTCGGCATCGGTGAGTTGCTTCGTCGGCCTCGCTTGACGCTTTAGTTACATCTAGTATATGTGTTTTATTACGATAAATAAAAAAAACACAACAATATTGAATTAAAAATATATCATATTTAAATATTGCACATTGCTGTTTTATTCCACTGGTCAATAGTAAAAAATATTACAGCGGAACATGTGATAACGAAGAACCAAGACATCAAGGAAGCTATGAGTCTTCTCGAAGAGTGTCCTCTTATTAAAATAGAGGATATCCTGCCGTTCTTCAGTGATGTAGTCACCATCGACCACTTTAGAGAGCCTATTTGTCAATCTCTGCAGGTATGACCCTAACATTTCTTTCATCTGTAATTTTAATCTTGCACACTACACATGACTAATTACACACAGACCACGAAATGTAGTTTAAATTCAGCTCCTTAGTGCCTTATTAGATATCCTCTACACCAGCGGGGCAGCGAACAGTGAAAGATATAGTTTAATATATTATCAAATCAAAAAATGTAAGGAGCGTATGCTTCAGTACTGATCTGACAACATTATTTAATTCCAAAAGTGTATGTACATGACAGTTGCAGAGAGATCTTAAGTTTTAATTTGTTTTCGTAATTCAAATATTGAAGTGTATTTATTTTTATTTTAGGAGTACAATAATCAAATAGAGGAGTTGAAGGCTGAAATGGAAGACGCAACGAAATCAGCCGAATATGTGAGTAACTGTTTAATTTGTACCGTGATCATATGAAATGTCTTTTTATCGAATATTCAAAATATATTTTCAAAAATATTTTATACAGATAGGACAGGTGCTATATATATCTGTCAAAAGTAATGTTCTTTATTGGCAATTGCAATCGGAATATCATTGAAAACAAGTAGGTATAACTAAAATCCATCATATGGACGGAAGTTATTTCGATATATTTAATGCACATCGACGCATAGTCAGTTCTAGTAGTCCCTTAGACGTTTCTCATATTATAGTTCAACAAAGCTTTCTCTTGATATTCTATTACTGCAAGCGCTCCGCCCGCACCAGGTCCGCAGCGAGATCCAGTCGTTCCGCAACCGCAGCGTGCTGGTGTCGGTGGGCGACGCGTGCTGCCTGTGCGACATCGCGCTGCTGCTGCGGCCCTTCTACCTGTTCCCGTGCGCGCACCGCTTCCACAGCGACTGCCTGCTCGCCGAGACGGCGCCCATCCTCGGTACGATACGGGCCGCGCCGACCTTGTGTCGTCGTCGAATTATTGCGACACAAGAGTTAATCTCGTATAACTGCAGTTTTTTATGATTATTCGACAGCTCCGGCGCGGCGAAACAAGTTGACCGATCTCCAGCGGCAGCTCGCAGTGCTGTCCAACATAGAGCTGTCCACGGTCACGTCGACCGGTTTGCCCCTCAGGGAGGTGCTCAAGAATGAAATAGACGACATCGTGGCCAGCGAGTGCGTCTTCTGCGGCGAGCACATGATCGCTTGCATCGACAAACCGTTCATTGCGGACGAAGACTGGGACCGAGTCATGAAGGAATGGGAGTGAATGATAAAGTTCATTTATTTGGTTTGCAATAAGCTTTGATTAAAAAACGGAATGGTTATGAACAATTTAAGAAAAGTTAAAAATATTTTTTTATCTGAGGTCATTAATAAATTATTTGATGGTAAACATATATCTCATATATATATTTTAGTGACATAAATTATTGTTGTCCTAAATATTCTAACAGCCTAATCATTTCACACAAGATTAATCTTAACCGTAGAAAAGACTGACCATCTTGTCATTACTAAAAGTTTTTAAAATTTGAACGAGAAAACCGTCTCTCGTAAGGCCAGTACCCGTTACATAATATTCTGATTTGTTCTCATTTATCTATAAAACAATAATTATTCTTAATATTAAGTATCAGGATTACTGGCACTATAACAATTGTTTTATCTTCTAAGTTTTAATAAATTCTTGTTTATACAATTCGCAATTGTAGTTGATACGCATTCACGCTTAAGTACTCAACTGAAATTGAGGCTGGCATGTAATTTGTGTTTTTCTAATGGAATGCATGCAGGTGTAATATGTAGAAGTACGTTATATGATTCATTTCGTGCTCGGCGCTAAAGGCAACACGCTGTGAGGAAACCTACATACTCTAAACCTTCTTAAATGGAGAGGAACTTTCAAACCAGAAGCGGGACCTTTGTTACTTTACTTTATGTCAAAAAAAAAGTTTGTGTATATTTTAGTTATATATAATAGAAAAATTTACTAAATATTTTCAAATGCGTTATATTTATTTCAGCCACAGGTTTTGTCTATGACTGTATTAGAGAAATTTTAATTATTTTATTTTAAGGTGCGTATAGACTAGATCATTTACTTGAACAACCGTCCTTGCGTATCACCGTTTCACGAACCGAACTTTGAGCAACACTCCATATTTTGTTGGAACTTGAATTTTCAAAACAAAGAGCGTTTTGGTCTTGAGTAAACGAACGATAGAAAGAAACTTTAAAGGTAAACTCACTTGAAATAAAACTAAACTGAAATAAAACAGACGTGTCTGCCCGTGACCACGAACACTGCAAAGTGCTCGAAACGTCGGGATGTTAAAATAATTAATATACGCGATTAAATCCGTTAAAAACTAGTTTTATTTCAATGTGTAATAATCGCGAAAATCTAAGACAACATTATGTAAACTCACTTGCCGAGAGCATTACGTCTAACACTCGCATTCGCAGGAACGGGTCTAGTCTATATTCAACTTTAGATTTTTTTACATCTATTTAAGCTATTAATAAAGTAATAATAATATATACTGTGATCGTATGCTTATTCCATAAATGTATTTAAATTATAATAAATAAATATGAATATTATAAATATAGTTTTTTATTTAATGGTATACTATAAGTAATATTTAAATTGTATTATAATCTCTTTGAGAGCCGAGATGGCCCAGTGGCTAGAACGCGTGCATCTTAACCGATGATTTCGGGTTCAAACCCAGGCAGGCACCACTGAAATTTCATGTGCTTAATTTGTGTTTATAATTCATCTCGTGCTCGGCGGTGAAGGAAAACATCATAAGGAAACCTGCATGTGTCTAATTTCAACGAAATTCTGCCACATGTGTATTCCGCCAACCCGCATTGGAGCAGCGTGGTGGAATATGCTCCAAACCTTCTCCTCAAAGGGAGAGGAGGCCTTTATCCCAGCAGTGGGACATTTACGGGCTGCTAATGCTAATAATCTCTTTGAAAATGTTTCGATATATATCTAATAATATTTTTACGTGCACATAAATATAAATTTGAAATAATATTTACCTTATTCATGTAATTTAACTTATTAAAGTATGTAGGTACAAACAAAAACAAAAATGTGGATTCATAAGTTTATTGAGAAAATTGTGTTATCAAGTAATGATAAACAATAAATTAATTTAAATATTAGGATTTTAAATTAGAGGAGACCATTCCAAATCCTATAGTACATACAGCATCTCTAATGCCAAGTTGCAATATTAAAAACTTAAAATGTACAAACGTAAACAATATATGTGGCAACACCAGTGTTAAATAGCACAAAGAATTAACATGAAGAAGGGAAAGGCAGGTCGTAGGCCACGTGCGGCGGTATCTAACCGTGTCTAAAACAATTCACTAATCCAAACTAAATTTATTGACTAGCAGCACCGTCGACTTCCATTTCCTGCGAATCAGTTTTATTCGAATCTCCCTTAGCATTAGCATCAACTTGCATTACTTCCTCCTTTCCGTCTTTATTATCTAAACTCTTATCTTGCTTATCAACTGTTACTTCACTAGTGTTTACAGCTTCACTTACTTCGTTTTTATCTGTAATTTCTTTTTTGTCCTCCTTCTCACTATCCTTAGTTTCTTTGTTTTCGGTTGCCACTTCTTCCTTTTTGTTTTCTTTAACATCTTTCTTATCTTTGCTCTTGTCTCGTTTCTTAATTGTTTTCTTGGGGCTTTGCTTTTTTTCAGCATTTTCTGGAGCCTTTTGGGTTTCAGTGGTAGGTTCTAAAGTTGCATTGGAGGCTTTGGTATCATCAGGTCGTGTATCGGCTATAACTGGTTGCACTTTTTCTGCTTTGTCCGTGGCTTGCACTTCTTCGCATTTTGGTTCTTCGGGTTTTTGTTCTTGAATATTTTCTTCTATTTGTCCTTCCAATCCGGGGGTAGTGTCTTGTGCTCCTTGTGCTGTCAGAGACTGATTTTCTTTGGTAGTTTCTTTCATTTCTACATCACCGTTTTGAACATTTTCTTGTGTAACTGCAGCATTTTCACCATCTTTATTTTGCATATCTATATCTTGTGGCTGAGTTGAGGCGAGAGCTTTGTTGCTGTCGGCTTTAGCCTCCAATACAGCTATACATTTTTGAATGCACTTTATAGCCTCCTTCCTCGCCTGTCTAATGTTTTCTTTACCATCAGTTTCAATATTGTCTAATTTAATGAGATTCCTAGTCAACATCTCATCTAGATATAAATATTGTTTATCGTTTTTGGTACCTTTGAAATTCTCAACATCCGTCATTAGATTGAGAACGTCGGTTTGAATACTAAGAATCAGTGTAATGGGGTCGTTAGCCGACGGTGCTTGTGGCTGTGGCGGAGTCTGAGGCGCTTGTGGGGGAACTTGACTATGTGGTGGTTGCTGAGGAGCTGTCTGTTGTGGCGGTGGAGCCTGTCTCTGTTGCGGAGAAGGCTGCTTCTGTTGTGGTGGAGCTTGCTTTTGCTGTGGTCTGGACGGAGTTTCTGCTCTCGGTGCAGGTTGTTCCTGATATGTCTGCGGCTTAGGAGACTGTGATCGCTGTGGCGATGGACCTCTATTGAACGCGGCCTGTGGGTACATCTTCTGTTTTGTGAACGGTTGTGGTCCTTGTCTAAAGAAGGGTCTATCGAAGCTTTTAGCAAAGGGAAATCCTACTGGACCATCATCGGCGAAATATTGGTCCCTATCGATATGTGGCTGCGGCGGCGGTACATAAGTGGGCTTCGCTTCTGCGAAATGAGTGCCATGATCGACAGATTTATTTATCACTGGTTCGTCCCTTCCTTCTACGAAGATTGGTATGTGTCTTACATTAGAAGATTGCTCGGGTTGATGTGGTTGCTGTTGCTCTTGATGGTTTTGTCCACTCATTTTGTTACAATTTGGATTTACTGTACGATGATCAGGAGGTGCTGACATTGATCTGTGCGATCTTTCGTCAGCATCAACCACACTGGGATCTGCTGGGCTTTTCTGTCCTAAGTCGACTGTATTTCTCAAGCCGTATTGTGGTAGCGGTGTCTGCTCGTCTTGTACCTGTTCCGTGTCCTGTTCAGTCTGTGTAGCTGCGGTCTGGTGCTGGGGTGAGTGTGGTTGTGGCGAGGATGGTTGCTGATATTGTTCCTCTCTAGGGCCGAATCTTCGATTCCAATGTGAAGGAAAGTGTTCTCTAAACTCAGGCGGTATATCGTCGAATGGAAATCTGTCGAAACCTCCGAAGCTATCTGCGGTATCTGTAATGAATAAACGTTTTGTTATATTCTACAACTTAAGAAATGATAAATTATGTGAGTGTCTCGATTATTTTGAAATTCTAATATTAATACTCTATGTTAACTACAATCGTACAAAAATGATGTGAGAACTAACTGGCGGTCATTGAGTTGTATAACTGTTATTTTAAAAATAAATAATTAATTTTAATGCACCAACCGTCGATTCCGTCCTGACTGGAAGGGCGTCGCTTCCTGGCCCAGGTGGCGGGGCGCTGCCTCAGTCGCGCCGCTATGTCGGGATGGCGCGCCGCGAGCTCGCTCCACGCGCCCGATCCCTCCTCCTCATCAAATGGAAAACCGCGCTGTTGACAAACATATTATTACTAATTAATTTAATAATATTGATACGAGATGTACTAATTACAATATATAATACGCAGTGCAACTTGAAACGTACTTAATGGCTCTAGTTTAAAAATTGATAATATGGATTTGAATATGCTTAACTTAATTCGTCGAAACTATAGATTTTTGACAAAAAAAGTGTTAAAAAATGAGGAAGAATTAATGCGACGTTAACAGATTCAATGCGGTAGACTTTCAAAATGATTTAATTTAAATAAATATTAAAATTTCCATTAACAGTAGCGATAATTCGAAACATTCACCTTGGACTTTGTATTTAGGAAAATAATATCGAATGAATATAAAGGATAACAAATTGAATGAAAACAATGTCAGTAAGTAGTGTCATTTGCGTGACGAAGAACTGTCCATATTTGGTAGAAGAGGTCGAGTAACGACCTTCCTAGTCTACACTTCTGTATTACGCCGACTATCAGTTCAATACTGTCGTAAGTTTATCTCCACGAAATTCATATTCAATTCGTAAACCAATCGGTTAGTATGCTTATTTACGCCGAGGTATAATCAAATATCATTTCCAATAATTTTATTGCTGACAGCGACGATGGATAAAAGCAATAATTATAGGTTCAACGATTTAATTTATATTCGCAATCGTCGATAAACACTGATCAATGCAAAATTCAATGAACTGAAGGGACCTTCGGTTAAACGGCCGTTTGCGTTTACTGCGTTATTAAAAATATACATGGAGATGACGGATACGATAGGAAATACATATGGAAATGATCCTTGTTTTATCAATTTATAATTAAAATATTATATATTCAGTTCCGCACCTCATTCATTTACTCGGCAATTCCTCCTCGCTATTTCGAATGATAAATAAATTACTTTCATTTCTTACGTAATATAATATTTATGGATTTGCTTGACTTTCTTATTCTGCGCCATCAAATTATATTTTCAATATACATATTGGGAAACGAAATGAGCCTGTGAAATGTTTGATATAGCTATTGCTACTGAATGAGTGTGTTATAGCAAATATATAAAAAATGGAACGACAAACACCGTTACTCAGCAGAAGGTATTATTTTGGACAAGATTTGGTAAAAAATCGTCTATTTATCATTTAGATTTTTAAGAGAGCCATATTTGGATCTATACGTAGTTTAAAACTAATACATTAAAGGAATGCGTGGGCTGGTGTCGCTACAGTTGGGTAAATGCGTTCATATTTCGACGCTAAGTTGCCCAAAAGTTCAAATGCTTACAAAATTCTTACAAATGACTAATATACCTTGTACAGCAACGATAGTATTTTACAGCGACATCAATACCTAAATAAATATGTACTTAATTACAAAAGGGTCGGGTATTGTTACTGATAGTATAAATACCGATTCTTGAGAGGCGCCATTGTTCTGACTCAGTTCCGTGAAACTACGATTATCAAGTTTAATGAGACGTTTAATTGTAATTACAACAGCAATTTTAAAATACCTTTTTATATAAAAATGTTTATTAATTTATCTTAAAAATCTTGTCAATTACATTATTCTTGGTACATGAATAAAATATGTTTCAACTACATGTTTTAAAGTTAAGTAATAATTATGTTCCGTCTGCTAATTCTTGAGTACACTTACAATAAAGTATTTATTTCGATAGTAGAAGTTGTTATTGGTACAAGCGTAACCACTTGCAAGGTTTCGGTTTGCAGTCCGAATGTAATAAAAAGGATAGAACGTGTAGTGTCACACATTGGGGACGTTAAGTCACGTGCACGGATTTGCTTTTCTCGTTGACACGTATGACGATATGGTATACTAAAGTAAGTGACAAATATACCATAGTAAACAAACACAAATCTACGTTTTATTTTTACGATGGACAGGCGAATGGGATACCTGATTGTAGGAAATCTCTACACGTGATACTGACGCTAAAAATATAAACATTGAACACACCATAAATAACATCTTGGACGTCATATTGTCCATTGAGCTTATAATGCCACTGTCTCACTTACTCTTTAAATCCGAACACACCTACAAACTATTAGGTACTGTTTAATAGTTGTATAGTTCTCACCCACCCCGACGTACTTGCACAAATCCCTAATACCAAAAACATACCCATCGGTAATTAATTAGTCGATTACAAGTTTTGCCTTATAAATAATCATTTAAAATTGGAAGAAAATCTAATAAACAATATATTGACCCTATGTTAATATACGTCTCAGACTTTCTACTACCAAACAAAAATATTCTTACAGAATCTTGAAAATAGTCCAGATAAGTATAAATGATCAAATAATATATGGCAACAATGAACAAAAAATAACATAACCCTTCGACCTTCGAGACCCATATGTTCTATCCACTGGATCATACTGGCTCACTAACTGAACAAGAAAACAAAAGTAATAAATTGGTATCCTAATAAGGACAGCATAATTTACGGGAGGACATATTAATATTATTAAAACATTGTCGTTCTTTTGTGCGATACAATATTTCCTCTTACTTTTTAGAAGGTATTGTTCATGACAAAAATGTGGGCGTATCAATGTTTAATTCGGCAATGATAAAAATTGTCGTAAAAAATTTAAATTTTGGGTAAAAGAGCATTGAAATTTTAAGGAAATCTTCATTTAATCATACAGACCCGTTACGTGTTATTTTAAATATGGTCAAATACGTTTTTGGGATTAATCCAACGTGAAAAATAAATAAGTATATATAAGTATATATTTTTACTTCCCTCGGGTAAAGGGCCGCCCCCTTATATATATATATATCTCTAGTCAGCAACCAAATTTGCTAACGTACGATGTTTGTGATTAGAATCGGCAATAACTCATGTATTCAATTAACCATTTAATTAAATTTACACAGATCTAAGGAAAATATAGCTTGGCTATTTTTCAACGTCAATTAAGTACAACTTTATGTTCTATACAAGTCAATAAACTTGACAGCAACAGGAGATTGTCAGGTTTTATTGTCGTAAATCTCATAAATGTAAAACGGATTTACATTAATAATATAATATAATCGTAACAATGTCCTATTTGTGTAGAAAATATTTTTTTTTTCCTGTCTAGAAAATAATCTAATTTACAACAAGTTTACGAATATTATTATCTTTTTCTTATGTGTGTTTTCGAGTTGAAAACCCAGCAAGCACTGCTGACTATTCACGTACTTATTTAACAAATACTTACACGCAAACACGTGCATTTTGTGTTTATATTCATCTTGTGCTCGGTGAAGGAAAATATCGCGAGAAAACCTACACATGTCCGGTTATATTCTGTCACATGAACTAAACAACTAGCATTGCGTGGTTTAGTAAACTCAAACCCATCATTGTATGAGAAGAAAGCTTTAAAAGCGGGACGATCTGTAACTTTACATTTTATGGCCCGATATGTCAAATATACCATTTTATAATATATATAAATAATAGCGATCATTTATGACATACTATGAGCAGTGTGGCATTTCCAACACGATAACATCACAACCACATGCTAAACATTGATATTTAGCGTAACGGGCAGACTTCGATGTTTACTATTTTTAACCGACTTCAAAAACTGGAGAAAAATTATCAATTCGTTTGTGTATATTAAATGTGAATTTTGTATGATTACGTTTTTTTTCTATAGTTATTTATGAGTAAGATTCAGTATAGCTTCTAATTATAACATAACATCAAACATAAAAAAAAATGCAATACTAAGTAATAGAATGTGCACATTCATAATACTTCTTGATTTAAGAATATTAGACAAATGTAAAAAAAGTGTTTGATAAACGTGTTTTAAAATAAAAAATTAGAAATATTTGAACATTAAAAAAATACACATAAGCAATGATACTAAAGAAATACTGATATAAATAGGATCTAAATCATTATTCGGTGAAGAATAAAAAACACGCAACGCACCAACCAAACCCACGTCGAAACTTTCACAAAGGTTACCTAACAAACGGGTCCTTAAAGTAAACATTTAATTTTATGCAGCTGTTATTTAATTCTTTTATCGCGGATGACATCAGCGCGTGTAGGAGATGAGAACTGCGTCAGAGGCGAGAGATCTGAATAAATATCAGGTACGATTATAGACAGCGGCATAGACCGCTTAAGATTCCGAAATCCTTCCTAAGTTAAGGTAATGAATCCCGCTGATACTTACATTATAAGGCAATGTATATTGTTCTAAACATAATTTTATTAAATTTGTTTGTTTTTTTAATTATTATTAAGGGCTATTCTTTAGAAATAATGACCGATTCCAATTTTGGGTTTTTTTTTCTGGTAGGAAGCTTGACATTATTCCTGAGGGCTATAGGGTATAAATTATATTTATATCGTAACATTTTCTTTATTAATGAATTACATACGCGGGCTTGTATATAGATGTATATAATAATAAGCCACATTTGCGCTAGTCCCCGACTTTTTCTCAGTGCAAGGGTAGTCGGTCTTTGGTAGTTCTGGCAAAGACCAGTTATGTGTCTTAGAACTGTTGCAAGTTTAGTGTATGCGTAATAAAAAATAAAAATCCTTTAATTATTATTTATACGTACTCATTATGGTAAGTGATTTGTTTATATTTACATATTATAGTTAAATAATCTTACATATACAAGACTGCGTGTGTTAAGTAAGATATAAGGTCATTTAATAAATTAATTATGTTATTGGAAATGGCAATTTTTCTTAGATAAAAAACGAGATCAGCATCCCTGAAGTAATATCAAAAATATTATAAATATAGCTAGATAGGTGCAGGTATCCGAGTTTAAAGATTTAATCTCCAGATACAGCAGTGAGTCCATAACAAAACATAATAAAATGAGTAATAATTTCTCTGGCTCGTAAGACATTTCATGTTTTTAAAGTTGTAAGTCTCATCCCGCTATCCTATCTGCCAGATATTAACCAGCTTCCGCTGGTTAATATCTGGCAGATCGAAATTCAAATCCGGGATCAGGTCAGTAAAATAAATAATAACATGATGATGGAAAAAGAAACAGTACCTTACGAATTACGATGTAACTGCTTATTGAAACAAATAATTCTGAATATCAGGTGGCACTTGTTTGAAAAGCATAAAAAGTGGACATGTGTTAAAATTGATAATTTCGACATTTAAATATTGAATACGAACGTAATAAGTCATTGACCTGCAAATATCTTCGTTTCAATTTAACATCGACTTCGTTACACGAAGACAGCTAATACAATAAGACTAAAAAATAAGTGACTAAGCACGATGACTTCAAAGTGATTTCATAAGTTCAGAGAGAAAGAGCGAGAGAATTTCCTTTGAGAACATTAATCGAATACGATACATTCCATGTGCCGTTGATTAATTATTGATAAAGTAGTATAATGTCATTAAAGTTTATACTTTATTAAAAAAAAAAAATTACGGAAAAGATGCAGAAACATTGCAAGTGATAACTATATTACAAATTGCGACCACATAAAAAATAATCGAATTAATAACAAAAAGGAAATACCAATTATCATTCGTCTTCGTCTCTGTCGCGATAATGAGGTTAATAAGAAAACGACAGGCCGTGCTTTATATGGTACAAGAGACACGTCCGGTGATTACAGGTATACTAATAATGTATTAATCTCGAATGATTTCTCGTTGTCATACCGTATTTGCATCGTATACGTAGGCGATGTGACGCATTACAGAGACGCCGGACCGTTTGTAGTCGATATTTTACCTTCTAAGCCAAACAGCACTGACATCATCGGCTAAACTTAGAAAAGTGTTTACTTGAAACGAGGATTTCACGAAGCCGGTCTTCGCGGACGATCCATGAACTTGTCCGGTGCTACACGCTATGTAAATATTACATTTTTTTTTGTTTACAAAGCACTTAAGTGTTATGTCAAGACTATTCTTATCAATATATGATATTTATTAGTACTGAAAATTAGTTTAATAAGAATTAACGAGGTGGACGAATAGATTTTAAAAGTTCTGGTTATAACGGATGACTTAGAGTGATCTATTTATATATATTGTAATTCATAAATTCAAGTAAAATAAAAAATTGGCATTCTGATTTTGGTGTGACATTTTGTCATTTTTCAAGGTGACATGAAGGCGATAAGGAAATATAATATACTTATTTGACTAATAAAAAATAGTCGACGAGCGAAAACTCAAGACAAACAATCGCTGCGATGTTTTAATTACTTTCAAAATCGTTCCTAGTCAATCCATTTCAGTAGCCACTCACAACGCTACATGTGTTTAACTAAAGCGGAACTCTGTAACATTTCAATTGGTCATGAACCCCTGATTAACACAAAACAGTTACAGTTACGATGTAATCAAACCGAAATTGCATTCAGAAACGGCGCCTTCCTATCAATACTGTATTTGGAGCAGCACTTAAAATGTTAAATTACGCAGACGCGGAATTATCTGCAACAGAAGAGCCTATAAGTGAACGTTTAAGTGAGACGGCTGTTAAAGAGATTTGATTAAGTTAAATACCTACTATCTCTCCGAAAACCAACAAAGCGATACATACGGACTTACTAACGTAAAATTTCTGCGTATCATTATTGATTCGGAAAAAGGAGCACATCATTGCTAAACTAATCATCCAATTTTTTTTAAATTGTTATATTTTTATTGCCACAGACATATTGTCCGTGCCTTTCGTGTATCTAATCTTTAATTTATATTTGTTTTAGTATGCCTGCATGTTTTATTATCAGGCAGCATCACAATTTAAGTTTTACCTCTTAAACATTTAGGTAAAGCCGATAACGTTCACGATCATTTATTATTCGCGCGTTTTATGTTTTTACATCGTAAAATTTTCAGATTTAAAGCATAAATTTTCGAATTTTACAAACTTAATTAACTTGACCTGCTTGGTATGTGCGTCAAATCGTGTATCTGATTCTTTTAACCAGTTCCACCGCATCGATTTAGCTGGAACTTTACATACTCTTTTGGCGCTGGTGATGATACAATATACATATTTAAATTACATAATAAAATTACTTTCGTATAAGGAGCAAATAAAAAATATTTTTAAAGATGTTTTTGAACGAAATTGCTAAATAAAAAATGTTATGATATTACTAGTACCTTAGCTGATATTATGATCAATTATGAATCTATTATTGATACAGACTCAGACAAGTAAATTCCTACAAAAATAAGCTTTTAATACG
Organism: Vanessa atalanta; assembly: GCF_905147765.1. Taxonomy (NCBI): domain Eukaryota; kingdom Metazoa; phylum Arthropoda; class Insecta; order Lepidoptera; family Nymphalidae; genus Vanessa; species Vanessa atalanta. The sequence continues at coordinate 831,592 of NC_061878.1, forward strand.
GATAAATAAATTGCTTATTTCGATCAAAAACGCAATTTCAACATTCAACAAAATATTAGTTTCTTAATTATGATGAAATTTTTTTAGATTTAATCATTGATTACAACAGTTTTTGGACTTGATTTTTATTAATTTCATATTTATTTTTTTAATAAGTGATCTACTTACAAAGATATATAATATAATATTATATTTATTCTGAAAAGTTTTAGTTTTAAATATATCTGTTTTTTTTTTCAAAATATAAGTACCATCAATTTCGTCTTAGTGACCTCGTCCCCAAAGGCCACTTCAGTAGAAAACAGTATTTATTAAAGAACCCACATCTATAAATGGAGTTTCTATAACAGCTGCGCGCGCGCCGTTGACTCACGACCGGCGCGCGACGTGACTGTTTACATGGATTTTGTTTTATTTTGAGTTAAAACAAAGATTTGGAATAATAAAATTCCCACGTGACTAACGTCCATGGGAATTGTATGAGTTAAGATACGGTTTACGATAAGCACACGGTCCATTAATTTCTATTTCGACTTTGATACGATAAAAACATAATTATTTACCATATAATTTTGTAACATCAAAAAATCTATTATATTTTAGAAATTCTCGAGTAAATAAAGTCAAATCTACTAGAGATACACACCTTAATCATAAGGGTTACAAAGTAATGGTCCAAGATAAGTCCGTACTAATTTTATAAAACGATCAATTAACTTCTACTTCACCTTTCTGTAATTATAATATATTATTTTTAATTAATATTTCCGAAGGTTTCATTAAAATATGTAATTATAAATTAGAAGTATTCATCAATGAATATGTTTATTCAATAACCTACCTCATTTGTAGCGTTTCCGTAATATTCTGGAGGCTTATCCAAAACAACAGGTGATTCCATTACTCAAAAAAAAATCACTGGAATGTATCACAGAAATACACAACACTTCAATACGAAAAGTTAACGTAAAAATATATAAGACACTACACGCGAAATGTCCGTCTCACTGTTTCAATATGAACTGAGCTGGCGTAGCGTGAGCGGTTGTATTTATACAAACGCATAGATTTCTCGAAAAGTCTGGACTGTTCGAGAGAAGCGTGGCTACGACCCATTGAAACGAGCATTCTTTCGTATGAGTTTATCGATTTGTAATCGTACATTGCCGCTTTGAAGCAACAAAATATTGAGGAAGGAGACATTTACGATGAACAACGAGAAATGTATTCTAAAGTAATACCAAGGTCTTTGTTTTATTCCTGAAAGGAATGTATGCCTTTACAGATTGGGTTAAGAATTTTCGAGTACTTATATATACAGTATGAACATTGATATTTTAGGAATATTAAGTAAATGAAACACTAACAACGGACAAGTTATACACTCTGACGGCTCTACAGTAGTGTAATTTGTGTACAAAAGTTACACAAAGTATTATCCAACTTTTATTTTAAAAACGAAAATGAAGACAATATTATTTTCGTAAACAAGTGTGAATCATTTTCGCAATAATTTATTTAAAGTGACAATATGAAACACAATGACAGAACGTGTATATTTATTTACTTCGAAAATTTCATCCTCGGCAAAAAATTCGATGGCCCTTGAGTGCTTATGGGAACGAATCATAAATAATTTATCATTTTTTTATCGAAGTACATAAATATATTTACACGTATCTGTTTTTACTCACGTTCAATAAAAGACGTTACTTCCATAATACTATATGACATTGGCTTTAAAATTCGTCTCATTGGCTCACTTGGCACGACTATATCTGCTCTACGACTAAAAAGTACAAATTAATTGGACACTATCTAATAACTTATAGAGGAAAATTGATTTCGTAGAATGATGTGAGTAATCTGTACAGAATCGACAACAATGGACCAACATTTTTGATTTATCTATAGCATTAAATATGTTAAATACAAATACTTTAATAGAAAAAGTAAAATATTTGTGGTGTTGAAATGCCTAACTGAAAAAATTACATTCAAGTTACTATCAGTATTTAAAACGGGATATTTACCATGTTTTTTATTTTTATTTGGTGGAGCTCGATATTTCGACATTTCGACATTATCTACGAAAGTCTTGTTCACAGGACTCATTCAATCAGTAATAAAAATAATCACGTTAATTTAAAATCTTACATTCAAGTTAAACCACAATTTCAGTATACCAGATTTTTAGTATATAATATTATTATATTAGTTGATGCGTTTTCAGTTACCTGCTTAAATATGCAATAAGAATAAAAAAATAATTATTTAATCCAACGCATCCATTTCATTTGTGGTCGATTGATAGTGCAGACGGTCTAAAAATAATAACATTTTCTTAAACATGCGGAAGAGACGCTACAACAGTGAATCGTATAAATATAACGTAGTTGCGCTCTTTTAAAAAGTATACTTAAGCTAATGATACATCTAAAAGCGCTGAAATACAAAAAACTCAAATTAACAAAAACATACAGCGATTCTTATTTTTATTAGGTAAAATATCAAAACTTTACTTTTATATCGCTTTTTTTTTTCTTAAGTTTAGTTAATATCTCAGATTTGATGTACAGTTTATCGCCCAAATATGAAAAATATAAAAAAAAAATCATATTCAAGCTGCAGAGCGTATAAAATTATCATCATTTATACAAAAAAAGTTTTTAACATCTTTGTAAAACAAATCAGTTAAGAAATTTAAAATAGCCCTAAAAAGAGAATTCAATATAGAGTATGTGTTATAAAGTTCGTTTATGATAAATAGTTTTTAGTATAATTAAAAAAACAACTATGGTCGAGAGATTTAAATTGTCATCTGATAAAATAAATGATGAATGATTTAAAAAAAACGATGCCACGTGTTCCACCAATAGGGAAAGAATTCCACTTTGTGCTACAGATCAAGTTGATTAAGACTCAGTCTTCGGAAAGCTTACGTACATATTGTAAAAATATATATATGATAAAAAATCTAGACATAATATTTGTTGAGATTTTCATGCAAATTGTGTATATAATATACAGTTAATTTTTAACTAGTTAAAGACGACAAAAACACATTCTCACTCAGAGTCACTCTACATTCAATACAATTATTTTATAACATGACGTTACCAAAGTGTAACCACGCATTGATGTCTAGACGTTTAAAATAATAATAATACATTAATTTATATTCTTCAACAAAATACATGATTTTTTATATATTATATGTAAAATTATAGAAACGATTAAGCCAGTCAAATCACAGACGTGAGGATGAGGAGGAAGATTGTAATCACCGTTGACACCGTTGCATCCAAGTGCATTTAAAATTAAAATAAAATGATATTTGTATTTATACGAGCAATATTCTAAATATGTTAATTACTAATAATGTTTTGGTGTGCGTGTATTCGTAATTGTCTACTTAAATGTAGATATTAATTTGGTACTTATGGAATCGTCTGGATGGTTTTCAGCTCTATTTCTCGATTAACTCTTTGAATACAATGTTTGGCGAAAGTTTATAACTCATAGGTTAAGAAAATAACGCTGTATTAAATCAATATTTAGTCCGTACGAATTTCAGACAGAAATCTAGTAAGCCGTAGATAACACTTTTAAAATAAAACATCTAATGGGAATGACCACATTGGTAAACATTACAAAAGTTGGCAACATACTTAATGAGTCGCATCTAGACATGAATACTGTTATGAATGTCGAAAGTAACCAAACACTTGAATGAGTTCTAATTACAAATCTATAATTATAATCCTTAAGACAAATTATACTTACGATATGATACATAAAGGATTATAGGATTTCAAGTATCAAGTAACTTGTATGAATATGATACATCGCGTATGAAATATAATATCTTATTCAGAATTAGGAAAAAATATTATTATTTGTATGCAGTAGAATGGCAGGCAAGCACTATACTTTTGTTTCTTACCTCCTTATACTCTTTTTTTCGCTCTATAATATTTATACGTATCACCTACAGGCGCGGTTCGTGAGCGGTCATTCAGGTTATGAAAAAAATCGTACGTACGTAAAATTAAAAACCATTTAGAAATATAGAAAAACCAAAAAAATGTAAATAGACAAGTAATTTATTTATTTTTCGTAAATTCGAAATCATATTTTTTTTTAGTCGGACCTAGATGTCTCAAATATATTCAACTGGCCAAGAATAGATTACTTTCATTTGACCATCCCCAAATATTTTTAGCTGCGACAACTCCTGTTTTCCCACTGTAATTTGGGGATACATGGGACCCACGACCGACTTAGATTACACATAAAGAATCCTAAGCAGTCCATCATGGTGGGACATCTAAGGATCGCTTACAGTCAACTGTCACACGGACATAACTTCCTCAGCCTCTACGCATAGACAATGCCTTATTTTAAGGAATTACTGTGATATATCTATTTGGTTTAATAAAATATTATTTTAATCGTTGCTGCTGTAAATAATCAGGACGACAATGACTCCATCGGTCAGAATAGAACCTGCTACATTATCATCTAAAGACGACCGTATATTGTTACTGTCGTGCTATTCTCTCTATACTATATCGTATTTATATTTTCATTGTTTGCGCTATATATATAGCATATAGTGATATGCTAACAATATTCATCCCGACAGGTAAATTATGGCAGAACGTCCGATAAATATGACTTGGCCGACCAGCTCTTTATTCTAGCTAAAAATGGCTATTTGGGAAACATTCCAAAGTCTGCACTTAAATTAATGTTTCCATAAACATAAAATTAAATTATTTACGCCTTCTATATTATATATAATATTATTTGAGAGCCTTTATCGTTCGCACAGAGCTGTCAATGCTTAGAATGCTTCGATCTCGTCACAATACGTTACAAATTATTTGTTTATTTATCAGTTAAAAGTAATGCAAAAGGTCACACTATCCTATCGTTAAAAGTATAAAAAACTGACACACATTACCATTATGTTAGTAGGGATAAAAATATCAAGATTTTTAGTTTTCTGGATGTCTTTCAAATGTTCCATAAAATTGATCATTACATCGCCGACCATAAGATTTATGTCATGTCCCATTTTCTCATTATAATACATATTATGTAGATTATATAAGTACTACCATTTGGCACATGAAATCGGTTATGTGGTAACATTATTTATTAAAATCTTCGAAATTTTAGGACTGTAGCCATTTGTATGGATTTTTCTGAATGACTTAATGCCCTGTATTAAACATGAATACAGGAATTATAAACACAGTAATCTGTATGAATCAGTGCTGTGTGCAGTTAGACATTCTGACTGAATGCTACCACCTACCTCCATTAAAACATAGAGACGATCAAGTAATTCCGCATAAACGCATATTAAATTGCTTCATCAAGGTTCAAGGGACATAAAACTAAATATAGTTTCATAATCTGATATGCGATATTGACTATAATAATTATAAAATTTATACGATACGCCTATCAAAATGACGTAATACCGTAAATCGGTTATCATCATTTCACGAATGAGACACAAAGTTAATTCTTACTGAAGAATTAATCGCATCGCACTGATGTTAGTGGTCCAAATATGGGATGTATACCTATATAGTATATTTTTGTTTAATGTAACAATTGGTAATGAAATAAATAATATTTAACATAAAAGATATAACCATATACGCTAATCTTTATACATAAAATGCACATGTTGGGATATCATTTTAATATTATATTGATTAAATTATAAATTCACACAATAGACAGAACTACATATTATATTCAATGAAAATTAACTTTTATCTTTATAATTATGTAATATATCATATTACCATAGATCAGCTGTCTGGTTTTGGCAGCAATCGATGGCTAATGAACGGTCGTTGCCCTGTTTAGAATATACGCAGAGAGCATATCAAATTAATCGAGACTCGGAACACAACGGGCAATACAATTCCTTATTCAATGAACAAACCGATCGACATGCAATAATACAAACCATTCCAATAAATTATAATAAAGGGGCATTGATACATCGCTTTTTTATTTCGTGTTGGGTTTTGAAATAAAAATGTCATAAGGCTGCCTGCATGGGTCATATAAAAATCTTTAACATGTTTGTCCACCAAACCGCATTGGAACCCGCGTGGTATAATAAACTTTAAATTTCCGTCTAAAGAATAGGAGGCTTTAGTCCACTAATGGGAAATTTACATCTCGTTCCTTCTACTGCATTTCTTACCGGGCTCTTTCGGTAGAATCGACTTTTCGTACTGGTGGTACCTTTACATTTAATTCAACACTGTGACATGTCGATTCAAAGTGCTTTTATGAGCCTACTAAATACTATTTTGATTTAATATGCATTGCAATAAATATTTCAATTTCGATATGGTTTAAAGTTTAGTTACTAGTCCTCATTTCCCAAAAATATCAGTTAGGCGCTTAAGTCTTTCTTCCCTTCCACTAAAGATATATGTACATTTCCAAACATTACATTGCAAGTTTTATATATATCTTTTTATTTATTTTTTATTTATTCTTATGGAATCATCATGAAAAGCAAAACTAAATTAAAACTATACGGTAACATAATAATAATAAAAAAAATCTGTATTGTATGTAAAAATTGTTTTGGTGTAATTTTACCAATAACTTATGACTGATAAAGAATTACTCTTTAAAAAATAATGTGAATAAAATTACTCGACAAATTAGTACTCACCATTAAAATTACGTCAAGTCGCTAGGAAAGTTTGCCAGTTCTAATTACGGGCACATTTCGTTATAAGTATCAAGCAAAATATTTTCAGAAAATTCAACTTGATATTGTTTTATCTTGACATTTTCTCTAGACTTGATATGCATTTAGTGAAACTAAATACGATTTAAATTAATAGCTCGTACACAAATCTTCAGCTATCCAGTGTAAGATCCGAAGGAAAACAGACCGCAATAAACAACTGTCTCAATCTGTTTATTTGGAATGAACATGAAATGAAACCTAGAATTTGAAATTAAAAATCACGACTCTCATATTGATATTTTCTTTTGGGATGATGAATTAATGAGATAAGGATGCTAATGATACCCCATACATCCACATCTGTTCAGGTATTTAAAGTAAGGCTTGTACAAAGAAACTCACATACGTATCCAGTAAACATTTCCAGCACCCAGATTTACATTCCTTTTGTTTAGATTGCCTTGTAAAAACTACAAAACTCAAAGTGTATATAATAGCATCAATATGGCCACTATAGAATTATACCACAAACAGTCCTTTCTAAACTCAAAATACTTCAGGGTTAATCACTAAACTATAAACGAGCTAACTGGGGCGTACGTAGGAGGCCCTGTGTCTGAGAACTAAATACCAGCGTTCATTTAAAATTTTGTAACACATAAACACATTGCGTAATAAACAATTATTACTCCTAGTTCTCCATAGACGGAAATCTTCTAATAAGACATATCGAACAGTTCTATAATCCAAAAAACGTTGCGCCATTACCCAATTATGATGATGACACAATAAAAGAGACAACAGTTATCATCGTATAATAAAACCATTTCTTATGAGGATCTAATACCGCGGTTTATTGAGCATAAATATTAATTGTTGGCAACACCACAGGCGGTGATACCAACTAAACACTCAAAACGAATATATTGTACGATTACTAACAAACTGTCATTGTACTCACGTTTCGCTTCATTTTCAAACTTTCATCATCGGACGTACGTACGAGTATATAACAATATTGTCGTTTTTCTTTGGAATTATCTTAATTTTTTCGATAAGTCGCCTCCAGCAGAGCTCACTCGTTCGACTCTGCGTTTGCATGCAAGGTGGGTGGGTGAGACGTAACCCCGAAATAGAACTTTTGGAATAACTCTACACAAATTATATTCCTGCGTCACTGTTGACGAGCTGAAGATCAAGAGCAGTCGTATATCGGAATGTCTCGCGTCTATGATATACTTTTGAGTATTTTTGACGCTCGTACATTTGTAACCACTATGATCCTCAATGCACTATGAACATTTGTAACCTAACTTAAATACTTACTCTAAAATCAAGTTGACATTAGGAAAAGTAAACAAATAAGACTATTTATGTTATATTCATGAACAGACCATGAAAGTTTAAATTGATATTAATCTTTTTTTTTTGTCGACGAGGTCTCAGCGGGACACGTGCACACCTCGCATTTCTTCCTCGACACGTGCAGTAAAAGGCGAATCCTTGGGCCCACAGACGTGAATCATTAGCGCCTACGCGTGCTTCCATCAGAGTGATTGGTCGACATCGTAGTTCTTAACTAACCCATACTGCAATAGCGCAGCGTAATTTACGTTAGGGCCGTACCAAAGACCAATGGTATATGAATTAATTTAACTTTTATGAAAATTTAAATTTTACATATTCTTACATGTGCCATTGGAAAAAGATAATCGAATCATTACGCCTGTTAAATATTCAATTATTTACCTTTTAAAAACTATATAACTGGAAGAATATGTTGGTATATATACAGTGTACTTTGTGTGAAAAACATTTCTATAAAATACTATATGTTTTGACTGTTCAGAACCTAATTATTTAGATAGATAACTGACATGCTTAAAACAAACAAGTTTTATATATCGTGTCAACCCTACTATAGCGGATAAATATATTATTGTATCGACCATAATAATGAATAACGAGTTACTATTGCGCCATTGCCGGATGACCGCATGTTATTATAAATATTAGAACAATCTTGAAAGCGAAATCGTTATTGGTCGTAAAGGTAGAGTTAATGTAACATTACTTCAGGTTATTGCGGCTCCGGACTCCTTAACCTCATTCGTATGAAATATGAAATATCATACTGCAACTTAATTCAAGTACGCCGTTTGTTTGTTTATTTATTTATATGAAGATGAAGATTCGGTAGTTGATACGACATAATACTTTTAAATCTATAAGATCACTGCTGTACATCTTTCTGTTTTACCATTCAATTACTAATAACCTTGCACTTAAAATTCGTAGAGCTGTAGAATCCGAACTATTCCACGACAAATCATAATTATAGTTATTATGTGTTGATTCTTACGTAACTTAGTAATTTATTACGTCTTTACAGTTCAAAATGGCGTCGCAAACGAACCTATTTTAACGATTTAAAAACATAATGCCACGTTAACATTCGATTTTACTTTACTAATTAAGGTGTTTTTATTAATGGTGACAAGACGGAACTGCATATAATTTGTGCTCATGAAAATACAAAGAGACTTGAATTTTTGGTGAGATTCGTTACTACAATCAAAATCCTTTATTAACTAAGGAGGTTGGCAATGCATTGACGATGGCAACGTTGAGGAGAGGCGGAAATATTTTTGTGAGAACAGAAGGGGTTAGTTCCAAAAGTTGTGTGATATTATTAAAAGACATTATCATTCTAGCAATCAATTTAAATTTTATATAGTAGTCAATAACTACATATTTCATTATTAATATTATAAACACATATTCAAATAATATTTTATAGTTCAATAAGTGTATTATAAAAATGACTAAAATAAGAAGGCCCTGTGGCACTCCAAGTGTTGTTGTTACAGCGTTTACAGCTCGTTGACTCGTTGATTTTATTGTGAGTAGTTTTTCTTATAATCATAATGGAGTCTAATATGATAAAAGTGGAAGTAGCTCCTGTTGACACAGTCTGCCTGTTACGCTTTCTAGGCTAAACTAGTGAACTAATGTTGATGAAATTTTGGTACGAAGCAAGCGTGAACCAGTTGTAGTTTAGGAGTTGTATGCAAGTAATTGAAGTACTCACATCACAAACTGAATTCATGACGGGCGATGACGCGGGTTCAGCTAGTATCGTATAATCATGAATACGTTTCTCTTCTCTCAAGTTTCCGTCTTTGTCATATTTTTATACTATTTATGACATTTATATTTAAATTAACTGTCATGCTCTATTTAGATATTTGCAATATTACAAATGTAATATCAATGCGCTGCCAACCGCTAGACTAAGTTGTAACGTTCTTTGTGTCTGAAATTACACTGGCTCACATATAATAAAACTCGTATTGTTGTCTTGCGATTGAACTGACGAGTCCGATTCACAATGGACGCTCCCAACATTTTTCTGCATCGAATCTGCATCAATCTGCCAAAATGACTCAGTTGATATAAAACGTGGATCATTATATCAAAGCGCAGTTTCAAATAAGGTACCACAAACTATTCGCGTACATAATTTGCGTGGTGTTAACGCTTGTTGACTTCCAGGCAGGAGACATAACGTACATATATAATTTTATTTAACTAACATGACTTTAATATTTTTAGATATTGAAAAAGAATAACTACTGAATTTCTTGCCGGTTCTTCTTGGTAGAATCTACATTCCGATCCGGCGGTAGCTTTACTTTAAATAGTTTGTTAAATGACGATTCAAAAGTGCTTGTAAAAGTCTACTTGAATAAAGTATATTTTGATTTTGATTTGTATTTCGACGATGATCGATACGATTGTTAATCTCGGACTGGAATTAACGTGGCGTAATATGCTCTAAGACTTCTCAATTGAAGAGTCATCTGATATGTCAATGATAATCATAATATATACGATGTCATTAATGAAATGTAATACGTACAGATCACAACGAATATTAACAGTTTGTTAGTGATAAAATGGTCCTAAGTAAGCCGTGGGCTGAATAACAACTAAGTAGTCCGTTACGTGACGTGGCAGGTAGGAATACTAATATAGGTATGAAAAATATTCGTGTCATGCTATAATTATGTCACGCGATTATAATGCAATGTGAGACGATTATAAATCACACCAGATCGAATCGCGTATTGTATCATGAGTATATCTTATACATATTTATACCTAATATGTTACCTTAATCTATATATGTATTGTAAAAGCGAAATACCACTCAATGATGAAATTTCAGAAACTAACACACCTACAAACTTAAAATTTGGCAGGTAGATTTCTTATAGCGTGTAGACATCCGCTATGAACGGATTTTACGAATCACCACACCTAAAAGGGTAAAACATGGGTTGGAAGTTTGTTTTTTATAAATTTCGCGCGGGTAAAGCCGCAGGTTCAGCTAGTATAATATAAATTATACAAATATTTCCTTCTAAGCGGTTGAACTGATTACGTCATCAGATTTTTTTTTTTTATTGAATCCAAGATTCATAAAATAGAAAGAAGAAATATATTAAGAGAGACACCTAAAGTACTTTAAGCATCGACTTTATAAGTTTCAAAAACTGCAATGATTTCGAAAGATATTTTTTTTCGACAAAAAATAATATTACCGCTGAAAACAAATTTAATGACGGAATATTTTTTAAGCTTCATTATTAATCACTATGTAGTTATTTTAGGCTTTATCCTAGATTGTTGGCATAGATAAAGAAACTTCTTACAATCTACAAATTTTAAAACGTTCGGCTTCGTCGTTATATTTCGTATTCACTAATCACTGATTAATAAAATTTTTTACTCTTCGTATTAGTAAATTGTGTCGAATACACATTGAATAAATACGATTTTGTTTGCACAAAAATATTAAATACTGTTGAATTATTATTTAATAAAAATTAAATATAGTGCAACTGAGTATATTCAAGTATCAAAAATATCGCACCCTTACTTATGACTTTTGAAAATGTTTTCTTTGCCTTAACAATGTGCAGACTTTTGTATAACATGGATTTTCTCACGCTACAAACGACCATTGAGAATACGTCGAATCAAAATATGGGGTGGGCACAAATAAAAGGCGCGATTACACTTATAAGCAGCAGCAGTAACTACAGTTTATATATTCTCTCTTAGTATTTTTTGGGTATTTCGTTTATAAATGGATTTTTTTTAGTTAAATACGCATTGTAAATGAAAAATGTTTAGGTAGGAACCATTGACGACTTCAGAATATACAGTTGTACTTATTTGTCATACATATTTAGTAATTGAGAAACGGAAGCAGATTAGTGATAAAATCGAACGACTTATATGACCCATATCGAATCGATTCATTGGTTATTAAATGTGTCTCGTCTAGCTAATAGACATCGCCTTGAACTTAAATAATTATATGTGTGTATATATAACATCGTAATATACGTAAGCTGCCATGCTATATACACCCAGCATAACTTTTTCTTTAAAAAAATTAATTTCTAAAAAAATTATCTTCTTGTTCATAACATTTTGTTAATTAACGTCAAATTTTATTGTTAAAAATTATTTTCCGTTTCAGTGAGTTTGAAAGAAAACGTTTTTAATACTGTCACGTGCCTAGATATGTACAAGCTTGTTTTATTTTTGTTTTCGTTCATTGGAAAAAGTGATTAGCTTGTATGCAATAAATATTGTTGATGAAATGGTTCTTTATAGTAGTAGATAGTCCAAACATTATAATCATTTCAAAATGAAAACAAACGAGTGGGCTTCCTTTTATAGATTGATGTTGCTTAAGTTTGTCTTGAAATAGACGGCCGAGCTTCCAAAACAATTAACAATATACGAAACGATTCGAACATCTACTACAGGATATCTTAAAATCAGCCTTCTTAGTTCACAAATGTTATTGAAGCAATGAGGCCTCAATTCTGCCGCGTGCAGTAAGTAACACGTGACTTACTTATTTGCGATCGTTAATGAGAAAGCAGCCACAAAAATACCACTTCTGAAACTCCCTTTATTGAATACCGTTTATATCTGTAATAGCACGTGCCTACCGTTAAAACCAGAATATTTGTATTAATACCTACAGTATTACTGCATGATGGTGGAATATTTATTGATCGGGTGTTAAAGCGTATATAGGGGTTTAAACATGAACCCTTAACCAAATTTAATTAAGAAAAACAAATAAACAATACAATGCTAATAATTGGTATATACTTTTTGTTGTTTTTTTTTTTTAAATAAAAATAGTACTTTTTATTTCGAGTAGGTACATTAGTTCTAAAATCTTATCGTTATTCGTTCGTTGTGTGTGTACCTCAACCATTAATTGATTTTGATGAAAATTTCGTTAATGAATGAGTTTGTGTAAGGTATCATGTAACTTTTCTTTGTATGTGTGTTTTTCGTTTTGTGAAGACTCTCATTCAACCAGTGGCGAATCAGGGACGGAGAGCTAGATATTTATAAACGAGTTCAATACGGAAAACAAAAAATAATTACTTATTCCACGATTGCAGATGAAAATTAAAATGTTCACTAGTTTTTTTCAAACAATATCTCGTAGCAATTCACGAAATTCAAACGAAAACGACTCCTCTGAAATATCTATCGCATCCGCTGCGGCAAAAACCGACACAAGTGTGCGAATTTGGCACACAGATACATGTGTTACTCATGCATTTTATATTTATACTTTGTTTATATATAAGTATAATTATGTACAGTTGCTTTGTAATCTCATTTGAGAGTGTAACTATTGGGATTCTTGTCGACTCTGTCCAGCAGATAAGTAACTGTACTTTCCGAATCCTGTAAAGTGATGATTTAAAAGTACTCACGAGAAAGCTACACAACAGCGTATGCGTATCTAATGCAGTAGTGCGATTCAGTTCGTATCTCACTCGTGAAATGTTGACAATCGACTTAGTGACACGCGATTTTGATACTTGTATCCTATAAATTTTATTATTTTCATGACATTTTATATAGTCAATGTTGTATATCAATTTCTGAAATTCCAAACTCGTGTTATGCGGTCAGTTTCTTTACAGAAGAGCTCTACAGTGATTGCAATACCGCGTCACACGAAGAACTTGACACGGTGACAACCAACGAGACACTGGAGTACAATTTTATAATGACGATCCATAAAGGAGAAGATGATGAGATCATGGACAGGCTGACCGACCATCTAAATCAGTCTAGGAATCAAGATTTCGACTAAAACATTTACACGAAGGTGACCACTGGCACACAACACGAAAGAAAAAAAAACAAAACATTTTATACTGATATTTGAATACTGTTTAATACTACCTGGAAATGAAAACATGCAGACATAGCAACCTCATTTAAATAAAGTATAATTTGAATTGAATTGATTACTTACGGGGATTACCCGAAAGCTACTCATAGTGTATAAGTACGATTCGCGTCACCTGTTCAAAATATAGACCAGCGAATAAAGACTCAAAATTGAGTTTTAAATAGTACTTATGACAACACCTTATGACTATTACATTATAAAAATATATCTAATTAATAATAATGTGTTGGGCAATAGACAGAAATGAGAAAACGAAGGTAGCGGACAAAAAGCCGACAAAAGCCCATGGTATGCTCAATTTGAGTTTATAATGCGTGCAAGGCCAATGCGTGCTCTGCGGCGAAGGAAATTAAGAATGACATGTGTAACAATTATTTACAGCAGGAAAGACGACTTCAACGAGGTGGCGCGACTCTACTATATGCGGAAGGGAACCGAGAACTTCCTCGCACCTCAAGACGGATCTATACTCTGTTCCAACGAGAACGGAAAAAAAACAAAATAAACATCATTTGACAACAAATTGACTCGGATATCATTGGCCGAGAGCTTGATTAATCAATTATATCTTCTGGAATCTTGGATGTAAAAATGAAGTGGAAATAAGTATTTAAGTGCAATCGTGTTGAATTATAAATAAAGATATATTGATCATAAACTCTTAGTAGTGCACAACGTAGCTCAGTTATTAGCAAATCGCATGAAATACGTAAATCTAAGGTTTGTTTATCTTTTTTCCTACTTCCATTAGAATAGGCTATAAGTTCAACAGTCACCTGCGATTGGCTAATTATGACACACAGTGTAGTAGCGTGAAGGATTAACCTTCGAAACTTAAACATACAACTGCCCAATAGTGGAAGATTTAAAAAATGTGATCTATATTAAAATTATATAAGCATTTTTTTATCATAAACTATCTCTACTATAATTTGTCAGTCAGATATATTATAAACAAAGTTGTAATAGATTACAGATGTCGTAACATGCGTTATAATTAATTTTATTTAAAACATTAATAATTGTATTAACGCTAACTTTTATAATGAAGTCATTGACCCATTGTTTGTTTACATTGAGCTCACGAGCGATGCCAAGCTTCTTAAATTAAATCTCTGTATTATCAATCTTATATAAAATACAGGAACATGAACTAGAAGTAAGGAATATCTTGTATTAGAAATAAGAAATTAATATCCTCCTGACCGATTTCAAACACGGGGCGAATCTCAGGCAAAATACTCATCTGTGTATGGTGCACACGTGACTGCACAAACACAAGTGCCCTCTCATTTTCCTATGGGACGGCGAACCAGATACGAGAACCGGAAAGACTTAGGTTTATAGAAATATTTTCTATTAATTTAAAAATAAATACTGGAAAAATCTTATATTTTATTTTCCTGTTACTTGAATGTTTACCAAAAACTAGTTGTTAATTTTGATATAGTGATTTCAGTCTGAACATTGTTGTGTATATTATTTTGTTAGTTTTTTATGGCTTTAATTTTTGAATAGCAGTAACCCTATTTGTTCTCTGTGAACACGCATATTTTGATAAGATCTATATTGGTGTATAGTTGGTTATTTGTGTTTATCGTTAAGTGTTTTGAGTGACAAATGAGGAAATAAATAAATAAACCACGTGTGTAATCTAGAATTCTAGAATATTCAGATATCTGACTAAACCATTATCAAGTACAAAGCAAATAGGTTTGTCTACGGTATTTCCTGTCATGTACAGACGGGACAAAAAGTGGTATTTATCTATTAGTACAAAAAATCTATGTACGCAAACAAAATTTCAAAAGAAATTCTCTTAAAATCAACAATTAGTTAAGGCAACATTAACAAATTAGAACCGATTCGCAACCGTCAGATAAATGTTAAACTCATCATACAAGTATTGTCGAGATAAGAAAGAACATTGACGTCTACATTACATTTTCCGTGGTGCACCACGGAAAATGTAATGTAGACGTCAAGTAACCGAATGTCAAAGCATTTGCTGTCCTTTTCTAATCCTGTAACCTCATATGCGTAATTCTCGCTCATTCAAGAATACACTGAAGTTCGCAACTAAAATCGACATATAACTATTCTACTATCTTCTTACCTGGTCATAGAAAAATCTGACAGTTTTATTTGTCCTTTTAACGGTTAGATAAGTTAATTATTAGTTGAGATTTCGACGACTGAACAATCAGCCTTTAGTAAACTATATTATTGATAGTATTAACATGTTGTATCATGTCAACAGTTGAAATTTTGAGACTCGATCGAGGTACAGAATGAACACATTACTTGGTGGGATAGACCTATTCGCTCGAAGGCGAGAACATTTTTATTTTAAATTATTATTGATTAGTATGAGTGAGTGAGTGTCATTCGTGCTTTCAAGATATCTTAGTATTGCGTGAGATGACTACGAGAAAAGACAGCAAAATATATAGAAATTAGATTATATTTTTTTATATATAATTACAAAATAATTTATTTAACACCTTCGAGCGTGAAAAGATATGTAGGGCTCTCGGCAAGCCCGTATTATTTGTCATATATTCTACCGCCAAACAGTAATACTTGATATTGTTGTTCCGGTTTGAAAAGTCAGTTAGCAATTGTAACTACAGGCACGAGGAGCATAACATCTTAGTTTCCAAGGCTGATAATGCCTTGGTGATGTAAGATATGCCGAATATTTCTAACACCATGGTCTATAGACGGTGATATCGATTCACCATTAAAAAAAAAAAATAAGATTAAAAGAAAATAATTTTAATTCGGGTTATGAGAATCGAGTAACGACTAATAAGTCGATATAAAACATGACAATTGACATGACATGACATGCTAATGACATGGCTATTAACGTATATCAAGTGTACTCAAGCAAGCATTTCTCTATATATGCATATAACATACATTTTTGTATGTCACCACTATGTTATTTACCTTATTTAAATTAAATCAACACGCTTAATGATTAATTCCTACCCTGAATGCGACTTGTTGATACCTCTATTATATAGATGAGGAAAGTCAGTACGAGATCTCGAGACGTCTTCAAGGCGAGCTATAATATAACTTAGGCAGCTACGAGGCAGATGTCACTCACCTTAAACGTTTCAATACTTTTATGCGATGCTCAGACTGTGTAATACCAGATATGGGTAGTGAATAAATATGTACAGAATTCCTGATAAATTTCGAGAACAATGGAACTATCGGTGACAACAAACAATATATTGCTTTATTATGTACGCGAAGTTTTTTGATAAGAAAAATTACCTATTTATTATCGGGGAATTGATTATATCATTTTTTTTTATTACAAATTTTCACAAAATCGCTTGTCCATACTGCGTACAGGAGAGAACATTTCTTACAACCACTATATTTTTCGTCTCGTTAGCTATTGCTTTAATAAACCAATAGCTTCACAATCATTACAAAGTAATTTTACGTGAAATAGCCTAGTACATGATATTACTCGTCGATTTATTTTTATTACAACATCATTGGTTTTAAATAAGTAAAATGCAAACTATAATGAACTCTGTGGGATGATGAAAATTAAGTCACAACTCAAAAATTTTCGTTTAAAAATTAAAATAGAAAAGCATATTGAAAATTGACAGTAACTAATCAATTTGGTACACTTCTAATGATACTGGCATTGTCATTAATATAAACAATTATTTATGACTGGTTAAAAATAAAGCATAAAAAAGTGCTGGCTATGAAATTGTCAAAAAAAAAACTCTGCTCAGAGAACTGATGGTTGTGGATTTAGGACTAAGTAAGCATCATTGACAATTCACTTGAATGTGATTTTTATCAATCGTATTAATCCATCAACTCCCATTGAGGCAGCTTAGTAAATAAGAGGATGGGTGCGACTCCACCTAGCATTGGGACATTTACATACCATTACTTTTGCAAATATATATTTCTTTTAAAATACTCTGCAATTATCATGAAATTTGAAACCAAAATTTTCAAAGTTATATAAAACTTAATTACAGAGAATTAAAATGGACGTTTTAGCATATGACTGTACATTAACGCAAACAATAACACTGGAATCTGTATGACACAATCACCTGAACATAGTTATTCTAAGAAAAACATAACAGAAGGTCATGTCCACAGATAATAAAACATCCAATAATGAAAATATGTTGCCACCTGTCAGTGTAATGGAATCCTCTCGCATGATTAATTACTTGACATTATGAACAGACTAGATATGGAAAAATTTTATCGTTTGACTTTGGTATAAGTTAAATTTGATGGTCAGAGGAAATTAAGAAACAGCATTCAAATGACTTCTACTATAATTTCACATTAATCTTTTTTCTGTGTCTGACTAGTATTGATCAACTGCAGAGCTTTTGCTCTAGATATAAGTGTCAAGCAAGTTATTTCTAACACACTATATACTGATAACTTAACTTTAACATACAAAAAATCTAATGTAACAGAATTCAATTAAAAAAATTTCAACCAAAAATACTTTTTTTTAAATATATTAATTATAGTATTAAATGTAGTTAAAGACTATCTCTTAATCTTTATAAACCAAATAAAACATTATATAGTTCTAAATATAATATTTACAATTCCTTTAGTAAAATTGCTATCATTAAATCAATGTCAGACTTATTAATTTAAAACATAAACCACCGAACAAATTTGATATAAGTTTAAATGAGAGAAAAATTGTCAATTTTAAAATACCTTTACATAATATCTTAAGCCAAAGAGGTTTTATCTGGTTCATTTTAAGATCCTAGCTAATTGGTAATTTTTTTAAACCAAATCTTGAAATAATTTAAAAAATTTGTACATTAAAGACTTGATTGATCTGAACCAGTAAGCAGCAAATAATGGATTCATTATTTTATATAATTAGCATAAATATTTTATTGCAAATATCCTTAGCCGACACCAACACAAGTTGCATAACATCAGAACAATATTTAACATAGTTGACGACATAGTTAAATTGCATTAGTAATACTTCTTAAAAAATAACATACATACTTACTTTGTTTAATTTTTGTAGTATACACAGTATCATACTTATATTTATTATATAAGTTTTTTTTAAATAAAAAGTATGTATATTTTTTAAATAATAATATAATAAAACTAACCTCACAAACAAGCAGTTAGATGGCACTCAGGAGCACTTGTGTTATAGGCAGGCTTCAACTGTCCTGTGAAAAACCATATCAAATGTTTGCATATCCATTAATATATCCCATATTAGTGTATAAAAAATAATTGCTCATAATTATTAAGCAGTCAAGGATACTACACTTGGACTCATGCCAGGTATCTTGTACTGAAGCGAGCAAAACTGAATATCATCGATGCAATTATGGTGCAAGCACGACGATGTCAAAATAATTCGAGAGATTAGTAAACAAATATGGGATGAAGGCCAAAAATTTATTACATAATACCGATTATAGACAAAGGTGTTAAAAACGTGCATAAAAAATCATGTGCAAAGCAAAAAAACTAAACGATGTTAGATATCAGATAACAGTGATAAGAGACTCACGAAACTTCTTCCTCGAAGGGGCATTTCACTCACAAACAATAAAAATGCACAGTTTTACACTAAAAATTAAAATTTGCTGAAAGAAACAAATTCACTCGTGTCACTACAATAGTACAATTTCTAAACAATTTTAATCCGTCTCACTCGCCGTTCTCAGCAGATAAACTTTGACAAAACTATTCTCCTTTCTAGAACAATCACATAAAAATTCCTTTCCATGCATGCCACATAAAGTATGATTTTAGTTCGAAAAAAAAAATAAAAATAAATAATTTAATTCAGTATACCTTTAATAAATAATCTATTTATTAACATGTGATTGATAAAGAGAGCTTAAATATAATTACTTAAAGGACAAAAAAAACTTAGCGTTATTTAGTATAATATTATAGTTAAAGTTAATCGTTTTTCTTTACGGTTTTATAGTTTTATACCATTGCCTTTTCGACAAACGATGAATTAAAATAATAAATTATAATTGATAATGTTGAATTGAAGCTAAATTGCTAAAACGTGGTGTTTATATACTGCTTCGTTGAAGCAAGCAGAAAAATGGCGAAAACATCAATATATATAATACGCTTTTGATCACCACTCTCTAAATTTATTAGCTAAATAATTTTATTCTTTGTTATTTAAATGAATTTTCCCGAGATAAAAACAATGATTAGCAATTATTATATAATAAAATGCAACCTTTACGAAAATATGTATTTTTATTATCTTGCGTTCTTGTTAATGTCAGTACTTAATGTCAATTGTCAATTGTCATTTGTCAATCCTAATTCGTATGTAATGTAAATTGTAATGCATATTACTCTTTGCTTTGAAGCAGTAATTATAGTCTCTATGCTATTTAATGTGAATCAAGTACTTTAATTGTAAATTTCAGTTAAGTGTATTCTTACATGCGCATTACGAAAATTGTAATTCGTATAGACATATATTTATTTTTGAATACACTTTTCAAAATAACATGGATTAATTTTTTATGAAACTGATAAGTGTATTTGTTATATACGATATGAAATATTGACTCAAGTTATCATAAAATTATCATCATGGAAAATGTTGTGATACAAAATAAAATAAAAATTTTGTTTGAAAAAATATCAGATCCTAAATATGTTATGAACAATTATTATGCAGATCACTTCTTTATTAAAATAAATTCTTCTGATCCAGGTTTGTAAAATATTATAATTTTTAATTTATAAATTATTACTTATGTGCAACATTTTTTCAGTTACAGGTAAAAAATGTCAAACTGCCTCTTTAAAGCCTCTTATTTATTTGTTTATTCTACTTTAAAAACAAGTAGTTTCTATATGGAGTAATTTTATATTAAGGTGTTTTGTATTTTGTTTATTATTTATTATTATTGAATATACCTATGCCTGAACTGAAATAAATTGTGTAAAAGTACTAAACTACATTGTTACCACATTTTTAATGCTAAACATCAATATGGAAAATGGCATGATTCTGTTTGATGGCGGAGCCCATAATATTAAAGTCACAAAAGATTTGATGGTGGCTCTTTTACAACTTATACTTTATATTTCTGAAAAAGAAGAAATTATAGTCATATAATTATAATATTTTGAATTTTTATTTTATTTACTTTTGTATCAAATATAGTCTATTCCATAAGGAATAAAAATAATGAACCTTAGATATATGCCATATAATTTGCTAATAGCTCAGCTATATTGTGCACTACTAACTGTACTAACATATCTTTATTTATCACACAAAACTATTACATTAAACTAATCATATCTACTTACATACAGTTTCATCGACAATTAAAATACAATCAAATATATCTTAGATTATTAGATTTAGCTCTCGACCAATGATATTGCATCAATTAAATGTCAAATTTTGTTTATTTGACTTATGTCTTCTTGTGGTTGGAATAGTCAATAGGTTTGTAGGTATCTATTTTAAATGTGATGGTTATCTTCATTTAACTTAAATTACAGCTTAATGCCCACATCTCTACATAGGTTTAAAATTCCTTTACAAATCAACAAAGCGCAGCAGCATTATAAAAACTTGATTTATTTTACTTATGTATGCATAAGTAAAATAAATAACATGGTTAAGAATAAGGTAACTAACTGGTTTGCTATCAAAGCAAGATCATTTAGAAAACATTGTGATACTATATGGAGGTATAAGTATTTGAAATGGGATATTTACCATGTTTAAAATTTAAAAATCTTATATGGGGGTAAACACAATGACAGGCTGTTAAAAGATAACATGAGTCATGGTTCTGGTCAATACTAGAGACTCCAGAAAATTTTATTCATCAACACCAGCAAAGATAATGCCAGTTAAAATAAAAAATAAGTTTAAAAAACCAATCTATAAAATGCAGACAGACTAGTCAGCAGAGTAGTCAGATTTTTCAATTTTATCATAAAATACAATTATTTTACTAGTTTCATCGTGCCTAAATTATTTTGTACCAGTCTGGATACAATTTACTATATCATCTTTGAAGGTTATCATTATGGGTACAATTTTTGTGACTGATAAGTAAGTTATAATCTTTATGTCTCGCCCATTTCAAACATTGCTGTTACATACATAATGGCATATTGTAATTGTAATTTGTTTGATGTGGGTGAAATAAAATCACTCTCACATATGCCAATATGTAACAGACGTTTTCGCCACATAGTCGGTGTAGCGAATTATATATTATGTTAGCAGTGGTTGGAGATGACCAAAATTGTAAATGGGCAAGATCAGGGCCCACATATTCTAGAAATCTAGTGAGAACCATATGTGCTGGAGGGTGGTCCTATTAATTATGCAATTTTTGTTTTGTAAAGTATGAATGAATTGATTAGAAATTATGATATGCACGCAGTAGCACGCTTTTAATTAAAGCAAGTAATTACTTGCTTGAATTCAAGCAAGTCGAGCAAGCAAGACCAGACTTGTACTTTTCTATTGGCACTACTATTACTATTCTATTGGCATAAATGTTCAAAAAAGCCGTCAAAGAACGTTTGGTTTTTGTAAAATAATAAAAATAATCTCACATAGTTTCATTTGCTATCTTCGTTTCCATGTTGAACAAATCACCTTAAAAACACACGTAAAACTTAGTTTTTTGTTTCAGATGTAACCTCTTTGAAAACATGGCCTTTATTGCCCGATTTAGTAATAGAAGCACTCAGTCACATGGATAAATACCATAATACGGTGAAGGTGTTTCTCACAAGAATTTTAGGTGTGATCGCACAAGGGGAGGTACACTTTTCTAAAATATTTTCAAAAAAAGGTGACGAGATCGCCAAGTCGTTCAATGAGATAAATTCACAGAACATGGATTCAAGCTTGAGAGTAGCCTACATGGAAGTAGCTCTCTCTCTTGTTAATCATAATTCTGGTATCGATTGGCTCTTGGGAAGTGGGGTCTGGAAAGAAATACTCAGTCTGTGTAATGAAAATCGCACCGTTTTTGTTGTACGCCAAACCTATAAATTTGCAACTCTATTTCTCTGGAAATTAAACAGCATAGGAAACGATGTTAGTATCAAAGAGATACTGGCTTTCATTTTAAAACCGATTTCAAATCACGACTTTATGAGAATAGATTCCTTAACCTGTGAAGAAGAGGATGTTATTTGTAAGACACTCGAGCCAATGTTTCAAATACTGTTAGCGGTTGTGAGTTATGAAGATCATATCAAAACCCAAAGTTACATAATTGATTTTTTGCTGAAAGATTTCAAAATGGTAACATACTGCTACGTCATCGTGGATAGGTTACGGAGAGAAGACATCATTCTACTTATTACGAAATTTCTATTTTGGATGACTATAGGGAAAATATTTCTTGTAAAACCCATGGCTCTCAACGTGGAATATAGTCGTGAAGATTTAATGGAACTCAGCGTCAACTATTTTAACACTATACATTTTCTAATTCAGCGTCGCTGTGCAACACTGATTTTTGATTTCTGCAATGCATGCAATTTGATATGGGGCTGTATTTGGAACAAACCAAAACCAGCGATGTGGGAGCTGGATGGTAGAAAAGTTGAATTACAGAAGCAACTGTTGGTGATTTGCCTCGTACCATCTGTAGTTTATGCAACTTATAAGAGACCATCGGCTGATAAACACGACGCTAGAGTTAACGATATTCTTGCGAAGATAATGGATTCATCTTGTGAACATACAGCACGAACTGCTTATGCCTTGAGAGATCTGATGATGCAGCTGGATATACAATCGACTACATTACAAAGTGTTAAGCGCTTGACTTGCTTAAAAGATAATTTGAATAATGAACAAGCAAATTTGGTATTCCAAACTCTATTCTACGTTTTGCAAGAGTATAATCCGATAAATGATAATGGAGAATTGAAGACTGAGGAAAATGATGAAGACGATCAAGAGAAAGTGCTCGTGATGACATACGTCTTGGACTCGTTGCTGTCGCTTGTTAAGAACTACAATATAAATTGGCAAGAGAGCCTCGAAATCCTATGTCTTTACAGCGTTGTTTTCAAAGTTTTGAAGCGACAGAATCTTACATGCAAGGTCAGTGAATAAATTGATGGAAACTGTATTTTTTTTAAAACCATTGCATTTAACAAGAATATAAATTTAGATTTTTGAGTATTGATAGAAATGTTTGAACTCAAGAGTTATTGCTGTGTTCAGACTTTAATAATTAGTATGCCAGTGTAATTGTAGGCCCAGGGGACATTATGTCCCTTGTGCCTCTCTCTTTATATCTTAAATTATTCGGTTGGCAGCGTACTCAAATGTAGGAAGGTAATCTTACAGTGCATGGGATAAAGTGACAATTTATCATATTCGTCTCTTTAATTCCTTTTTTTCTTATTCAGTTCGTAGTGACAGCATTAAACGTAATAACAATAACGGTTAAGAAGTTCCTCCCGCCAAACCTTTCTTTGCTGTTGGATGCAAAGCCTGGTTCGCCGATGCACGAGCTCGGGAAACTCATTTATATGAAGATGCACGACTTCCACTGGGAGGTGCGAGATTCAGCGCTTGAGCTGCTGTATGTCTGTACTGACATCTCATTCATAAGTAAGACAAATCTTCATTTGTTATATTTACGATATTCATATATTTAAATTGCAAATATGTATGTAAACGAATTTAAGTATTACCTATTTCAAATGCTGTTAGGATAGGTCCTTCTGAAATGGAACGTCGTATGACGTTAATGCTGGAA
Organism: Vanessa atalanta; assembly: GCF_905147765.1. Lineage (NCBI taxonomy): Eukaryota > Metazoa > Arthropoda > Insecta > Lepidoptera > Nymphalidae > Vanessa > Vanessa atalanta. The sequence continues at coordinate 856,457 of NC_061878.1, forward strand.
GTACGTTAACAACTACCAAAGTTATTTTAATTACGTCACCATTTGTCATAAGGCTATATCTGTACTGCATATAGATTGTACTTTTTGTATTTGTTGTATACTTCTCCTCATTACTTTCACTATGTCGCGTACTAGGTATTTTTACCATTGGATAATATTTTATAATGTCCTCCAGTAAAGTTAGAAGCCTACTTATAATCTCATTCTATATTTATTTATCTAATATACAAAACAACTGCAATTTAGTTTTTTTGTTCTTAGTTGAACTTAAATGTATGAATAATTTAAATATATACGTATGTAATGACATGTTATTATTAAAAATAAATATAATTATTACAGAGTTTCCTCCATTCCAAAAGCAAATTATCTCCAATGATCTAATAAACGTGGCGATGACGATGGCGCTGAACGACCACGAGTACTACGTGCACGTGTCCGCCCTCAAGTGCGTGGGCGCGGCCAGCAAGGTGTGCCCGCTGTGGGAACACCTCAAGGGGCAGTTCCCGGACATACAGGTGCGACGCCTCAGCGACATTATTATGACTCTTAAGACTTCATTTTATTATTCCACCATGGCTAGATACATAGTAACACAGGTTCTCTCACTATGTTTGCCTTCACACTGACCATCGAGTGAACACAAATTGTCAACTTGAAAATTCAGTGTAGCTGGTCAGGTAGCAGGTCAAGAACTCAGTTAAGATCACTTGTCGCCTCATTGTATCGACTTGCACCTTCATTTTGCAGCTCGGATCTTATTTCTTTTATTACGTTAAATAATAATTATGTTTTTTGTTTTTAATTGTATTTTTTGTTTCCAGGAGCAACTTCTATCAATACTTTCAAATAATCCGGAAGGCATCGTTCGCAAAGAAGCCTGCAGTGTTCTTTGTGAGATTTATCAGAATGTGAAATTAAACCGTAATTTTAAGGCTACCCTATATGATCATATGGTGTCTGCTGCGCTAAGCGACTTTCATTGGGAAGTTCAGTTGACTGCACTCAAATTCTGGAAGATTGTTATACAGTCGTTACTAAACGATCAAGGCATGCTTGATGGTACATTCCCTCCGGTGACATTCTCCAGAGAAACCCGGAAAATCGTCACATTAAATCAGACAGAAATCCAAAAACGTTTAATGAGAATCCTTGAAGAACTCGCGGCAATCGGATGCCTTACCGTTCTACTGAAATTGCTTCATGATGAGACCGAAGTGGAGATTATGGACGCCGCTTTTACAATAGCTACGGAACTATTAGATATCCTCGATAGATATAAAGTTCCAGAAAGTTTGACTCCTAGCGAGAACGAACCGAAAAATGTTAACGATTTGCTTAATAAAATCAAACTGGATAACATTAATGTTGAAAATTGTGTCGTTGAAGAATCAGATAACTCTGAGAAAGCAGAAAATGTAATCGAAAGCATTTTAAAAGCCGACGACATCAATTTATTGGCAAATATATATGAAAGGCACATGAGTTTGCAGCCAAATGAACCAAACAAAACAAGTGTAAACCGGACGAAATTCCTAAGATTTGCATCGCCATTTTTATTTGTTTCTTTCATAAGAAGTAAAGATTTAAAAAAAATTATCGAACAAAAACATAATTGGAAGCATGGTATCAAAAGTCTTTCATCATTACTGGATGATGTTTTAGGTATATATGAAGTTAATGATGAGATTAACTCGTTAGATTGTTACTGAGATTATGTAATTTAGTAGATTAGTAGTTGGAATACAAAGAATATTTGAAAATATATTTTCTTGAATATATTTAAGCCTTTGTTCATTGGTTTGATTTTTATAATTGCTATTGATCCTAAATTTCCAAGATCTTATACAATTGTTATAGAAATAAATCTGAAATTACTTTCTACCATATATGTTCTAACACATTTACCTCTATCTGCCAAAATCTTCACATCCTTACAGCTGAATCTGTGGTTATATTTTTAAAATTTATAGTAATGCTGTCGATCAAATGGTCCAAGTGGTTATAGACCAATGTCTATAAGCAATGATAACCAACAATTTCTAAATGCCAATGCATGCAGGAGATAGGATGTTCATTTAATGCCAATGCAGTAAGAAATTGTTACGTATTTCTTACATAATTAACTTACCAACCATGGAAGCTAATTTAAATTTATTCATATATTTCATTTGATACTACCTTATATTCTCACTATTGAGTACTCACTCTTGTTTATTTATGATTTACACTATATGATTATTAATTCAGAGTACTCAGGCATAGACCTCTAGATACTCTAACCCTGTCTAGGCCAGACCATAAGTTTAGAGGGCCCTGGGCTAACACTACTTAGGGGCCCACCTAAGACATAACTGAACATAGACTTGAAACCATATGACCTGTTTCATTTAATGAAGTTATGGATTCTTCAGCATTATCATCTTTTGACTTTGACTAGACTTAGTTGGGGCCCACTTGAATCCACGGGACCCTGGGCTTAAGCCCAAAAAGCCATATGGTAGATCCGGCCCGGGTTTCTAATCAAAAGCCATGACAATTTTAAAACTTTACTAGTATTCCTAACACTCCTGTGATTGGAGCTGTTTCTATGCATTACTAAAAAATGGTATCAGAACTAGAAGACTTTGATAAAAAAGGTAACCATAACTCAGATATCATTTTGAACCTTTTAATCTTAAGTAAAAAGAATAAATTGATTTTAATATTTTAATCACTAATTTAATATACATACACTAAAATTAAAAATCATTTCTATGTCTAATCAATTTCTATAACAGCACCAACTTTAGTTAAAGCCTCTTTTAATTTTTCGGCTTCATCTTTAGAAATATCAGCCTTAACAACTGTAGGTACACTCTCCACAAACTTCTTGGCCTGCACTAAATTGTATCCTTCTAGAAGACTCTTGACTTCTTTGATCAGTGCCACCTTCTGTTTGTCATCGAATTTAGTCATTTTAACCTGTAAGCATAGAAAAGTATATATTATACTTTTAACATTGAAAAGAGCTGTCGGCAAATATCTTGATCACTTTTCTAGTAGGAGAAACTTTGAATATTCATTGTAACTTATGCCGAGATAGCCGAGATGGCCCAGTGGCTAGAACGCGTGCATCTTAACCGATGATTTCGGGTTCAAACCCAGGCAGGCACCACTGAAATTTCATGTGCTTAATTTGTCTTTATAATTCATCTCGTGCTCGGCGGTGAAGGAAAACATCGTGAGGAAACCTGCATGTGTCTAATTTCAACGAAATTCTGCCACATGTGTATTCCGCCAACCCGCATTGGAGCAGCGTGGTGGAATATGCTCCAAACCTTCTCCTCAAAGGGAGAGGAGGCCTATATCCCAGCAGTGGGACATTTACGGGCTGCTAATGCTAAAAAAATATGAATGTCCCATCAAAAATGGTCAAATGAATCTATAAATTTCTCAAAACTATATAACGTCTTTGGAAGCTGTAAATAGATGAATTGATTTCCAACAAACAAAAAATTGGTGGAATGTATGTTAATAGTAAAGATATTTGCAAGTTATTATAGGTATGTAAAGATATGTTTTGCGAAGAAAAAATATATTATGATTAGGTGCAATTCTGAAATTATATTAAAATCAAAAACAACATCTTATATAGCTAAAAATAATATTATCTTTCTCACTACAAAAACAAACTAGAAGCACCAAGATGATTTTATATTAATATTTTAGGCTCAAATATATCTTATAAATATTTTCTGAATCAAATTACTGTACATACTGTAAAGCTTGTCTTCACAGCCTTTGGTGTAGCTTCCTCCTCTTCTTGTGGAGGTGCTACCATGCCAGCAAAACCTCCCATTGGCATCACTGGTGCATCGGGAAGATTCAACCTCTTCTTCAAAACTTGACTAAGTTCTGACACTTCCAGTAAGTTTAGAGTTGTTATTTCTGATACTATTTTTTCAATTTTAGCAGAGACTGGTTTGTCTACACCTTCGGGAGGCGGTATAGTAAGAGGATTTATTGCTTCCGCCACCTCTTGATGTAGGACGGTGCTGAAAACATTTACATTACTCAGGTACCAAAAAATTACTTGCTATTAATAACATAGCCGTACAATTTACAAAGAAGATACGAATTTATGTAATTCATTGAACAGTTAATTTAGAGTTTATCAAGTCAATCGAATAATTGTTTGATTATTAAGCAATACATAACCTATAAATAAGATTTCTATATACCATCGCGAGAATGAACGCCACTGACGTGAGGGAAGTGATCTTAATAATCTGATGCTATTCATAATGGCTCAATTGAATAATATTAATTGTTTAATAAATGTATTTCTAATTATTGATTTTCTTGACACCGCCTGCTTTTTCCAATTTTTATTAACTTTTCTACTCATTTACCAAAATAGCAACACTAACAAGAACCACTGCAAGTAGGCTTGCCACTTCTAAAAAATTAGGAAATAAGAAACCCGTTCTAACGGCCCAAGACATATATTTTAAGTAATATTTTCTAAAGTTCTCTACTTTGTTATGTTTATAATTTAAAATAGCTCTAATATTTTTTTATATGAAATTTAATTCTACCACTTGACAGTAATGTTTTTCTATTTTGTTCGTTTAATAGTCCTTTGTAGGTATATGTTAAAAACCATTAAGCCTCAAAATATATTTTTCTTGCCCCTCAATTATATAATTATACATACATAATTATTTATAAATCAACATAGAAACATATGTTGGTGTTTGATAAACTATTATGCTTATTCAAAACTATTTAATCACTTCTTAATAATTGACTTGTATTTTATCATCGATATAATTGTATAATATTTATGCTAATATTTGTCGAGAACACGTCGACGAAAATCGCAACAAACTTGTGTTATTATATTTTTTCAACCACATTGCAATCAATTTATTAAACAGACTAGTAGAACCCAAGGCCTTGCAACTTGTAATGCGATTTGTGAGAAAAATACTGCAAGAACTTGTTTTGAAACCTTGATACCTTGTCACTATATTTAATAAATGTGTCCTTAGTGGCGTGTTTCCTGACCTCATGAAACATAGTAGAGTATTACCAATATTTAAATCAGGTAGTACATCAGACCCCAACAACTATAGGCCCATCTCTGTACTACCAACTCTTAGCAAGATCTTTGAAAAGTTATTACTAAATCAAATGCTAGTACATTTTAACAATAACAAGTTGCTACACAAGAAACAATTTGGATTTACAAGGGGTCGCTCGACAACTGACGCTGGTGTTGAGCTCGTTAAAAATATTTACAGGGCCTGGGAGGAGTCACAGGATGCCTTAGGGATATTTTGTGATTTATCTAAGGCCTTTGATTGTGTGCAACACGAAACGTTGGTCAGGAAGCTACGTCATTATGGAATTAGGGACACTGCACTCAGTCTTCTGATTTCGTATCTGAGCAATCGCATTCAGAGGGTTGATGTAAATGGAAAGAGATCTCCCGGGTCTCCAGTTACTGTGGGGGTCCCTCAAGGATCAATTCTTGGACCATTTCTCTTCCTTGTTTATATAAATGACCTGCCACATCTCCTAGGTGATAAACTCGAGATAGTATTGTTTGCTGATGATACTTCTTTAATTTTTAAAATAAAAAGACGTCTTTCAATATATGACGATGTGAACAATACTCTCTCTGAAATAGTAAATTGGTTTAGTGTTAATAATTTAATGTTAAATAGTAAAAAGACTAAATGTATTAAATTCACTACTCCCAATGTAAGATGTGTCAAAACGAGTGTACGTTTAAACGGGGAAGCATTAGATGTTTTAGAATCAACAGAGTTCCTTGGTATGACAATAGACTCTAAGCTCCAATGGGGCCCCCATATAAATAAATTGGCGAATAGACTTAGCTCTGCAGCCTATGCGGTAAAAAAAATTAGACTTTTGACTGATGTGGATACGGCACGCCTTGTGTACTTCAGTTATTTCCATAGTATAATGTCGTATGGCATCCTACTCTGGGGTAATGCAGCTGACATTAATACTATTTTTGTACTGCAGAAGAGGGCTATTCGTGCAATTTATAACCTGGTCCCAAAAGATTCGTTAAGAGGTAAATTTAAAGAAATTAAAATAATGACTGTCGCTTCTCAATTTGTTTTTGATAATGTTATGTATGTACGCAAAAACATAAATGATTTTCCCAGAAATTGTGACGTACATTCTATTAACACTAGGAACAAGAATAAACTTGTTACTCCAAGTACCCGATTACACAGGGTTAGTAACTCTTTTTTGGGGCAATGTATACGTTTTTACAACAGGATCCCAGAAAACGTTCAAAATTATTCAATTATAAAATTCAAAAGAGTCGTTAAAGAGCGTTTGTGTGCTAAAGGATATTACAACACTAATGACTTTTTAGTTGACTGCACACCTTGGGAATGAAATGATCGCCTCCAGGCTGTTTCAAACAACTAATATATACTTATCATTGTACCTACATGGAAAATGGTTAAAAAAAAAAAAAAAATATATCCCGCTGAGTTTCTTTCGCCGGTTCTTCTCAGGTCCGAGGTGCTAAATTCCGAACCGGTGGTAGATTTTTGACAATCAATAAGCAAGTGCAAACACTTCTATATTGAATAAAGATTTTTGACTTTGACTTGACTTTGACTTTGATCCCAACATCCCTCTCAGAAAAGGAAAAAGTAGCCTATGTCTCTCCTTAGAGTAAAGGCCTGCTTTGTACCAAACTTCATTAAAATCGATTCATTTGTTTAGCCATGAAAACGTTACAGCAGACAAACAGAATTATTTTGGCCTTTAGAATGTTACAGATTACACATGAGATCTGTCAAATTTCAATTTGACAGGTGACATAAACCTGTTGATAGTTGTTACTTGTTATTTGTGGTTGTTGTTAAGCTGAACTATAGTATTTTATAGTATGTATATTTTATTTACTATGTGTATTCCACATCAGAACTCGCTGGATAGCAGTCGTACCTTGAGTTTTAACGAGAATATTGTCAGAGTATCAGATTATTTTAATTATTTGAACCAATGGTGGAAGGGCAGTATTAATCTGCAAAATCATATTATCGATTTAAGTTTAATTTTGAGCTTCATTCGGTTTTATTTTTCAAGGTAAGTAGTAAGCTTAAGTGTTAAAATTATAATTAATTGTAGAATTCTCCATAATTGGAAACAACGTTTGTATTTTTTAATATAGATCAAGATATGTACGAAGTCTGTTTAATAAAAATCATCCATTCTTCAATAATATAAAAAAAAATGTTATTACTTATCCAAAAATATATCATCATATTAAAATATGTCCCAAGACACCAGTGATCTATATAATTAAACAGGGTTATGTATTGATGCACATATATCTTTATTTATAAATTATCAAAATAAGTTTTGAAAAAAAATTTGTGTTTTTTCTATTTATGTTTCCTATAAGTATTTTTCTTTTACAAATAATTACTGAATAAAAGATGATTAACCGATTTTAAGTTTATTACAATCGGTAAATAATAAGTATTGATATAATTTACAAAATCAAGAATTCTCAAAATTTGTAAACCTAATTTTTAAATAGTACTAAGTTCAGTTGAATATATACAGATTGAAATAGCTGCTGATGATGATATCATTTTTGATGTGTCTGTCAATGGCAATATTTCTAAGCTCCTAGAATGGGAGCAAATTTGGCTTGCAAAATCAGATTATTTTTTAAATTAATTGCTTATTTTATAACCTTATTGTAAGAAATGGTTTAAATAGGATGCTTGGCAGATATAAAACATCAATACAAACTGTAATTAAAATTACAGAAACCTAGAAATAAATATGGAGGAACATAAATAAAATCATAGTTTCATTAATAAGATACACAGATTTTTCTTATAATTATGTATAGGAAGTAAATATTATACACGGTATGACCGCACAAGGGGGTAGGGAGTGGCTGTGGAGACGGCTAAAGAGACTTTCATGCCATATTTCAGAGTATAAGTCGGCTTTACACCAAAGAAGGGCCAATAGATCGGCGTCAAAATTCAGTTGCAGCCGTTATTACTTGCAGAGACGCCTTCAGCGTATATGCTTAAAATGGTTTGCGTAATTGACGTTAACACAAAAATGACCTATATCCTGTTAGATAAGACATTGATAGACCAATTTGCTCCCTCGTGTAAGGACAAGCTACGACAGTTACGACAAGGGTCGTAATAGATAATCTGATTTATAATTCATTGTCAATCTTGTGACTAACGTGAAGTATTAATGAATAATAACGGGTCAATATTGTATTATATATTTCTCTTATTTTATTTTTTACATTAGACTAATTGGTGAAGAACCGTATAAGGATTAATAACATTTATTCGTTTCAAAACACGTCTATCGTGTTAACGCGACGTTCGTTGCCTTAAACGACTAATTGAAAATAAGTACCAATATGCATTAAACTAATGTATTTATATAAACTTACTTAAAGACATCTAGTTTACCTTTGAAAACCTCGCCTATACTTTTTACTATATTATGAATAACAATAAATAATAGAAAACTTTAAATTATTCAAAATAATACTTAAACTAAGAACTATCCACCACCAATTAACCATCAGCCTCGTTTTAAGCTAGGAGCTTCTCATGCTTGCGAAAAAATGTGTTTAAGAGATCTGGTCAAAGACCTTTCTAAATAATACTGTTGTTAATAATACTTATCTATAATTTCTCTATCGATACTGTGCAAAATATTTACCAAATATATGTATAGGTATTACCTATATCTTTTTCGTTTGGAGTAATATAATAAAATGTATGTCACAAGAACGACAATTAATTTTTCACCATTATTTCTATGTTAGACGTCGCTGTATGTATGTATGTGTGGTTCATAACTTGTGAAATTATATGATTGCATCAATATTTCCAGTGTCGAACAAGTTAATCGGTATTAGTTTTCTAAATAACAAGTGAATTATATTGTTTACTAGGCGACGAAACTTTAAAAAAATTAATAAATTGAAAGGGACTTTTGCCACGCGTCGGGCACCCCAATTAACACACCCTAAGCGAAAAGGAATCTAGTATAGAGAGCCGCGGCGAGTAAACGTCATTTAACCTCAGGATAATGACAGTCTACTACTACTAGCTATTTCTATCTCTTTTCGCATATAGAGAAGTGCCAGGAATGACTCGCTTGGTACAACCGTCAGCCGTCTCGTCAGTTGAGATGTACTGCCCTAATATGGGCACCCTTTATTTATACGTCTTCTTGAAAATGTTAATGAGTTCTAAACAGGAATAATATCCAAACATTCACTTCGAAGGGATAGGAAGCCTTAGCCCAGCAGTGAAACCATTACAGTAACTGTGAAAATTAGATAAATATTCAAATAAAATTTATTATGACAAATGTTTGTTCATGGGTTAACGACGTCGAAATAGGATATTTTATTCAAATATTTGTGAAGTCCTAAATACCTTGAAAGAAATGGAATATGGATAGAATTTCTCATCGTCAAAGTTTCAAGAACGACTCGAATTCAATACGCAATTTAAGCCTACCTACAGATAACAATAATTTCCCTTTTCGACCACTCATTTGTTGTAGCAGATATAATATTAAGCAAAGCTGAAATGGCATTTTATTTCATCTGCTATTTTATTTTGACTTTTGACCAATTTTTAGTTTGCATTTTTTTAAATGTTTTTAAGAAGCCTGAATCCTGACCGAAGGTTTTTGATTAAAACAAGGGCCAACACAACTAAATTTTCATGCTTAATTTGTGTTTATAACGTACCTCAGGGAAATACTGCTAGCATTCTTGCCATCATTCCAAGCGGTCATGATTTGTACTTTGCTATTTTTAATCTGTATTTGTATATAATTCAGTTTGTAATGTGATTAAGACAAATTACTCTTGTTTCGCATATTTCATATGAAAATACTTGAACGCATTAAAGCAGGTCGAAAACCTCAAGAGGGTTAGTCCAGCAGTATATCATTTACATCCTTTTACTTTTGAATTGGTTATATATGTATCCCCAAAAAACATAATGGCCTTGGTGTTAATAAGATATTCATAATATGATCATCTTATTTAATCTGTGTCTAAAGTTTTTTTAATATGAATTTTTCTGTTTGAAGGAACTGCTTTATAGTGCTGGGTCATTCCAGATTTTACGTAAAACGAAACGAACCGGTTTTTTACATTTACAAAACAGTTCTTCGAAATGGTTATAAAAAAACCGGTTTGTTTTCATAGGTTCGAGAACTTACTATATTTACGATACTTTACTGAAATAATGTATATTCAACACTGGAGTCATATTATATAATTTTGAAAATAAACTTCGACTTTATAATTTATTTGGATTGATTCTCCGTCACGCACTTATTTGCATTTAAAAAAAAAGAAAGTTAAGAAATATTTTTAAATTATTTGTAATTTTAACTATTACGGCTGATATTCTGAAAAAACTCCCAGCACTACTGCTTTATCTTGAATTTTATACGTGTTGTAGCTTATATTGCTTAAGTAAATTTACCAGATTTTTTTTATATCTATCAATATATATACATACATAAAAGACGATCATCTAAAAGATTAAAAAAAAACATTGTATTATATTTCTCAATATTTTCATAATTTTATCTTGAGTATACGAAGCCGTATTCATTAAAAAATTCTTTTGTTTGTTGGTAACTTTTAAACCACTTGCAAATAGCTGCTTATATAATTTGTCAAGAAATCTGGAATGTTTCAAATAAAATTATTTGTAAAAATAAATACAATTATTTTAAATAGTGTTTGGTCATATAACATAATTTTCGTTCGTTTTATCACTGCCTTCATAGTTTTTCTTGAACTTAGAGATGTTTTGTCTTCTGTAACAATATGGAGCGATATTATAGATAAATTACCTAGATTTCATTTTAGACATTTTTTTCCGGGATGGGTGCCGGATTTTTTACGGGCTTTGTGCACAGTCCGCGTATTATCCTTATATTGCTAACCTTAAAGTATAATTTTGTGCTACTTATGCGGCAGATGATCTTCAAAATAATTTCATTATGATTCCAGTAGTTTCCAAGTGATGTATCTCTATTTTGTTACTTTTTATCAGATTATTGTTCTTTATTAGTTATTTGTGCCTCTGAGATAACTATTTCGATTTGTCTAGTTTGGAATGCTCTAACTTTTTTAAGGGCGTTTACGAATTACTGTAGTTGTGATTGTTAGGTTTTGTATTCAATATAACATACTTAAGTAGAATTATAACACCGAGTCAGGATTTAATCAATGTTCTTATATAGGTTACCCATGACAAATTAACAAAGATCCCTTTGCGGTAAATTTTGCTAGTTGTGAAATATGGTTTCAATTTCTTATTAAAGATCAATCTAGACTGGCTTATAATTACAAAAGTCGTCTATTGTGCGATATTGAAAACCCAAACATCAAGTTGAGCAAGGCTTTATGTTCTAAGTGGTTATAAGGATTACGTAACAGTTTGGTGAGTTACCTATGATGTTGATAGTATGGTTTTCATTGCATAACTTTTAATAAATATTTTCATTGTAATTATAGTTATTAAAATATTATTTTCGCGGTCTTCATCGCTTTGAAAAAGAAAATTAGTGTTTAGTGTCTAATGGCAGTGGGTAAACACTGCTCATAAAATTACCCTCCTTCGTGCTGCGGAAAGCACGCCAGTCCTGCCAGATTCTGCGCCTAAACTCTTTCTCACCTTTTATTTGTAAAATATGACACAAATTAAAAGTTAAAGATAAAGTACCTATGGTATTATTTTGTAATAAGTATTCACGTTTAAATATTCTGACGACGAAAAAAAAGCCTTACGGAAATACAAGACGATTTGGTATTTATATGGGTACAATGAACCTCATGCAATTGAAATCACATGGAATGCATGAAAATTTTCCAAGAAATGTTCATGTAAGCGGTGTTACGTTTTCATCTAGGTCACCTGGAGTTTCCTTTTACAGGCGCGTGTTCCTAACAAATGGTTATTGTATGCGTTGAAGCTATGAATGTCTTTGACGGCTGTCTGAAACAGTACGTAATTGGATGCTAGGAAATAGGTATCGATTCGACCTGAATTGTAATTTGTTTGAAGAAACGTGTTACAGGAATTTATACTCTATGGTAACTCGTTGTCGCAATCAAAATTGTAGAACTTTGTTTCCAGAATTGACGCAAGTAAATAACGGGCTTCTTGCGTTTAGGTAACTTCGATTGTTTCGTTTTATAAAGTTATTATTGCTTTCGACTTCATATTTCAAACCCACCCGCTGCTTTTGTCTCGGGTTTCTTTCAGTTTAAACAGTTTTCAAACACGGTAACAACTTAACTCGGAACTTGAAATAGCAAAGTAGGTGTACAATCAATTTTTATTTTTGTACCTGGAACGTGTTATAAAACGTAACCATTGGTTTTGCCATTTATCGACGAAATATAAATATATAGACCTACACATATCCAAAATTAAGTCTCATTCTGTATAGGTACTATAAAAATTAGAAAATTCACATCGAAAATCGAAACTTTCTTATTGACTCTCAAAATTTTCACAATTGGTTCAATAAGAAACACTACAAACCTGAGAAGAACGGACAAAAGATATACAACGGAGTTTTTTAAGAGATGATATTCTATCATTAGTATTATATTAACATAATTAGGTATAAGTCTATAATCGTATTGAAACTGCTATCTCTATGCTGTGAAAGCTTCACTCAACTTTCTCCGTATCTAGTTTTAGCAGTTTTTGCATGTGTCTATAATAAAATTAAAAAAATAACAATTTAATCATAATATGGGTATATTAGGCCTAATTCTTTAAATATTATAGTACTAATTCGTACTTTGGTTCAAGTTCTCCAATCAGTTAGTTTCAGATAATATTTTTAGTATGCATGCGATTTGTTCAGTGGTTATTTGTATAAAAATACAATTTTTCTTTCTACTTTTTTAATTAATAGAAACTTTATATTCATTATTTTTATTTATTACATTTAGGTACCTGATATTGTGTATGAATATTTCCTGAAAATTCGGAGATGGTCGGTGGCAGCGTGCTCTGGTTCCGACATGGACTACGTCTGCACGACAATCCGTCGTTGCAAAATGCCCTTGAAGACAGGCACACACCATTCTACCCTATCTTCATCTTTGATGGAGAGACAGCGGGTAAATTGACTCGGCAATTCCTATTCTCTGAACTGAGGTCTTAAATAAAACGGGCTTTTCTTGCCTGAAAATATTTTTACTCAAATACTCCAAGTATTTTTTCACAAACTTATTTTAATATTTTTTCAACTTGATTTAGCTATAGCTTAATATCTTATTCAGAAAAGTTTTAATTCTTTAACTAGGTACGAAGATCGTAGGGTACAATCGCATGCGCTATTTGTTGGAGGCGCTGAACGATTTGGATGTCCAGTTTAAAAAGTATGGAGGAAGACTGCACATGATAAAAGGCAATCCTGATCTCGTGTTCAGGCGTCTCTGGGAAGAATCCGGTAAGTCCACAATATATTTGTTTCTTTTATATCTGGATAATTAGGAGATGAGTAGATGGACAAATAGCGTAGCCATACATTCATCAACTGCTTACTAAAAGAAAAAACTGTACTAATTAATATATTTAACAAATTAAATGAGTATAAGATTTGTTATAAGTACTTCCATTGTATGAAGTACAATAAGCAATCTAAGCATTCTAAAGTTAGGTTTTCAGAGAGTCGAACGTTTCGGCCTAATGCATGTCAAAAAAACAACAACAAAAGATGAGAATAATAAACTATTAATGACTAAGTTACTATTCGTATGTCTTGCTCCTACCGATCCTAAAAAATATATCGGCCGAGCCACTCATATCTAACTTCCGACTGGTCAAGTTAAGCTCGTAATACGTATTCTATAAAACGTTTTGGACAGGAATACGGAAGATTTGTTTCGAGCAAGATTGTGAGCCAATATGGCGCGCACGTGACGACTGCGTCCGAAACCTCTGCCGTGAGATCGGAGTTTCGTGTCGGGAAAACGTTTCCCATACACTATGGGATCCAGACAGCGTCATCCAAGCTAATGGTGGAATCCCTCCATTGACCTATCAAATGTTTCTGGTTAGTATAGCTGACCTTCTTAATGTTTAGAAGATTGTTCTGTATTTCATAAAGGTTAGGTTTGGAGACATACCCGTCTTAAAGTATTAATCGGTTGTACAATATTAAGAATAATAATAATTTAAATATTTTCAGCACACCATTGCTATTATTGGAGACCCGCCTCGCCCTGTGGACGATGTAGACTTGAAGGGAGTCAACTTTGCGTGTCTTCCAAAAAGCTTCTACGATGAATTTACTGTGTTTGATGTGGTATAAAAATTCATATTCAATATACGTACTTAATACATTTGACAAAAAAAAGACCCGCTGAGTTTCTTTCGCCGGTTCTTCTCGGGTCAGGGTATTTTCTTTTACGAACCGGTGGTAGTGCTTAATTTGACTATTAATAAGTAAGTGTAACATCTAAAAACTTGAAATTGACAGGTAGGTGACCTTATAGGGTGTAGACATCCGCTAATAACGCAATACACGAAACTCCTACTAAGGAGATAAAACGGGGGATGGAAGTTTTCGTTTTACAAATTTCACGCGGGTAAAGCCGCAGGATCAGTATTCTTTACTACGTAGCAATAATAATGGTTATATAACCAACAGTACATTAACATTTTTTTTACATTAACAGCCTGTAAATTTCCCACTGCTCTCCAATGCGGGTTGGTGGATATACATGTGGCAGAATTTCGTACAATTAAGCACATGAAAATTCAGTGGTGCTTGCCTTGGTTTGAACTCGTAATCATCGGTTAAGATGCGCGCGTTCTAACCACTGGGCCAACAGTGATAAATATTAATATATTAATAGAAATTAAAATGAAATAAGCACTTCCAGCTTTCGTCTTCATAAGGTCGTCTTGTTTAGTTGAAAATTCATCATCGTTTTTATATGACATTATTATATTTAACGAGGTCCCCAAACCTGAAGACTTGGGAGTGTTTTTGGAAAACGAAGACATTCGTATGATACGCTGGATGGGGGGCGAGACTGCTGCTTTGAACCAGATGCAGGACCGTCTGGCCGTGGAGTACGAGACGTTTTGCAGGTTAATTGACAACATTTGCTGGTAAAACCAACTATGATAGTTTTATTTCTTTTGTATTGAGATTTTGGTCACATGGATGCAGGATAAGATATTTATGGCAGTATTAGAACGATTTAATTGCTCGAACGATTTAATAAGTTTTTATACTTATTACGCCCTTCAATTTGATGTTTGACACATTTAAGTCATCACACACATGGTCATATTTTTTCGGCATTCTTTGTTACTTCTGACTTGGCTGCATGAGCACACCTTAAAAAATGTCTTCTCAGGGATAACCTCTACTTAAACACTTCCACTGATTATACCAGCCCCCTATCTTAAACATAATAAGCGCCTCAGTGCACGTGTACGTTTGTTGATCTCGTCTCGCCTATATAATGTTATATTTACAGGGGCTCCTATTTACCGACGCATGGTAACCCAGACCTGCTCGGACCACCGATATCGCTGAGTCCGGCGCTGCGGTTCGGCTGTCTGTCTGTGCGTCGGTGAGGACATGGTCAAAGATATTCAAATGCGACATTTTGTTTTTTACTAATATTTATTAGATGATATAATAATTCTATATATTTTTTCTTTTGAAATGTTATAGATTAAGTGTAGTCTCTTTTTGGCATGTATATTATATTTCTTTGCCTTTATTAATTAATTTATTATATAACCTTAAACAATTCAATACCTGATACGCTTTAATATTTGAACGGATTATAATGAAAAATGTCGGCTAAAATGTCCATAATGTCACCGAATAGATTATAATAATATGCTTTTAAATTTAAATAATAAAACATTCATTAATAATACCCAGCTAATCTTATAAAAATAATTCTCTTTCAAGTTTCTATTGGTGCGTCCAAGATCTGTTCCAACAAGTGCACCAGGGACGCCTCGCTTCGACTCAGTTTATAACTGGTAATGATATGCGACACATCTCGGAGTCCTCAATTTCTAACAAAATATTAACCTGTTCCTCGTGCTCGAAGGTCAACTGATATGGCGTGAGTATTTCTACACGATGAGCGTGAACAATCCGAACTACGCGCAGATGGCCGGCAACCCGATCTGCTTGGATATACCGTGGAAGGACCCGGAGAGCGACGAGCTCCAAAGGTATCGCTGTTGTAATAAACATTTACTTACATATACACACTGCTAATTCCATATATTTTAGGCCCTATGACGCTAAAATTGAATTATCAGATATATATTTTTTTCAAGTTTTCTAAAAAAAGTAAAAGTTTTTGGATATCTCTCGGCTCTCGGAAATCCGTGGTGAATATGTACAAGCGTGTCATGAGTGCGCAGCGCAGTGCAGTGACGCGTGGGCCCGCAGGTGGAAGGAGGGCCGCACGGGCTTCCCGTTCGTGGACGCGGCCATGCGGCAGCTGCGCACGGAGGGCTGGCTGCACCACGCCGTGCGCAACACCGTGGCGTCGTTCCTCACGCGCGGCACGCTGTGGCTCTCGTGGGAGCACGGCCTCGCGCACTTCCTCAAGTACCTGCTGGACGCCGACTGGTGCTTACTTTGTTTGTAGCCCATTGCATGCGGGTCCGATCTCCCCTTCGATTTGCATACAAGCGAATTATTCGGTGTCGCTGTTTCGTTGAAACGGTTGATCATGCCCCATGTTTTATTCCCTAGTATGACTTTTTATTATTTTTTCACCGATTTTGGTTAATATTTTTTATCAAATATGTTATATTATTCGAATGTGATTGATGTATGAACTGGATTATATTCTAACAATACAGTTTGAATCACCCAAGCTATTGTAGATTCATGATATTTTAACGCATTTTAATTTATCGCTTTTTTTTAAAATTATTATTTGATCGATCCCTATTTGACCTAATTCGACGATTTATTTCGAGCACTGTAACTGTTCACTTTTATTTATCTTCTAGTTTTAAGATAGTTTTAACTAGAAGAGAAATACAAGTGTGCAGTTAATTTACAGTGCTCGGAAGAAATCTTAGAACAAGAAACTTAAGTACACATTAATGGTTTATTTCTAACTTTATATGAAATCGTAAAATGGTCGGTAACACGTGAACCGTGAATCGATCGACGATCGGACAAAACAGACTATTCCAGATCAGGCTAATGCGTGCCGTCAGTAAACGCCGACCGAGCATTTCTGTATGAAAATAGTTTACCGAAACGATGCAATATATGATTGCATTCAACGGCGACATTGTCAATCTCTTCGCGAAGAGGTTGCACCCCCCGACCTCGAACGACTAAGAATATGTGGCGTCGGTGCCGGCAGGTCGGTGTGCGCCGGCAACTGGATGTGGGTGTCGTCCAGCGCGTTCGAGGCGCTGCTGGACTCGGGCGAGTGCGCGTGCCCCGTGCGCCTCGGCCGCCGCCTCGAGCCGTCCGGCCACTACGTGCGCCGCTACGTGCCCGAGCTGGCGCGCATGTCCGTCGACTACATGTGAGTCCCCTCGCTCCGCCGTCAGTTCGAGCTTCGAGCTCGAGGTATATGCAATAACGAGAGTCGTGTGTCCAGCTACGAGCCGTGGAACGCGCCGCTCGAGGTGCAGGAGCGCGCGGGCTGCGTGGTGGGCCGAGACTACCCCGCGCCCGTCGTCGACCACCGCGCCGCCGCGCAGCGCAACCGCGCCGCCATGCAGGTACCGCCCGCTCCGCCGAGTAGATACCGCCCCGCGCCGCCGGGCAGGTACCGCCCGCTCCGCCGAGTAGATACCGCCCCGCGCCGCCGGGCAGGTACCGCCCGCTCCGCCGAGTAGATACCGCCCCGCGCCGCCGGGCAGGTACCGCCCGCTCCGCCGAGTAGATACCGCCCCGCGCCGCCGGGCAGGTACCGCCCGCTCCGCCGAGTAGATACCGCCCCGCGCCGCCGGGCAGGTACCGCCCGCTCCGCCGAGTAGATACCGCCCCGCGCCGCCGGGCAGGTACCGCCCGCTCCGCCGAGTAGATACCGCCCCGCGCCGCCGTGCAGGTACCGTCCGTGCCACCATGCAGGTACCGACGCCGCGCTGCATCTGCATCATTTCTTCAATAGCTTGTGTCGCTTGTTCTCGCGAGTGTCGACTTCGAGATATTTTCAGAAGCCTACAGAATAATATACCGAAGTACCGAATGACTTCGCATTCGTTCTTATTTTTTAAAATATCTATATACTTTTTTTCTGTTTAAATCAGTATCACCTTGTTTCGTTGTTACATGTTTTATTATTTCTATTTTTGTGTTAATTATGATATCATCTTTTCAGTTTTCACACACACAGCTATTTTTACTTTAACCCTAAAATTTTATGTTTGCAATACAATATAAAATTTTCCAACGAGATAAATGAAACTTACTGTGTACAGTGTTACTTCGGCAGTTTCGGGTCGATGTACCTAATTTTTTTTTAATATACATTTTATTTTATTACAGGATTTGCGCAAAATGCTCGAGAAAGCACCGCCTCATTGCTGCCCGTCCTCGGAGGATGAAGTCCGCCAGTTCATGTGGCTCGGCGACGAGGGCCAGAACGAGATAACCAGCACCTAAATACATAGACTGCATGGAGTACGTCAAGCATTCCAATCGTGGAAGGGGTTAAGATAAAGAAACCTTAGATTTACATATTCCATGGGATTTTTAATAGCTCTGATATATCATGCACTACAAACAGTTCTTGACTAATATATCTTTATTTATAATACGACACTATTCCACTTAACTCATTACATCCACTTAATTTTTGCTTCTAAAGTGCCATTAACCATATAACCGGAATTTAAGACGTAATTTTTTAGAGAATCTGTATTAAGTACCATAGATTACTTAAGATGATATCGCGTCAGTTGAACGACAAAGTTGGTTATTTGTCTTTACTTCTCCTTAGGAAATAGGAATATTCTAAAGTCAAAACTTGTTTTTTTTTTTTTAGAATTGACTAAAGATCTCTGTTTTGTTCGAAAGTATGATGTCACTTTAAAGATTGTTCGTCTATATCCTTTCAAATTTTCATAGTCTGCATTAGAATGTACTTTTTCCTACGGATTGTACGATTTAAGCAGTTAAGGGTGATTTACTAATTGTAAATTTTTTAACATAAAGGTGCGACACGACGGTTATGTTATTTTAAACCGTATTGTCCATGTTTGTTTGACCTTGCTCATATGTCAACTCCCAATAAGCGAGCCCAGTTACTCTCCATTTGGAATAGCTGGAATTACGGGCAACATATTGCATTTTCGAGGCTATTTTTAAAAAAAGTGTGTTTTAACTTAACAAATACTTGCGGTACAGTAATTGTATCATAATTTATATTATTATTAATATTTATCTCTTGTCTAGTATTTTAATAATAAATAATATACATATTTCGTGACTAAAATTTAATTGATCAAATCTATATACCAAAATCAATATACATTTTTTATTGCATTTATGAAGCTTAAACCATTTAAATTATATACAATGTCCTGATAAGAATTTGAATATTAAAAAAAAAAAAACTTTTTCTTAATTAGTTTCAAATTCATCTTTTTTGCATAAGAATTTATGGGTTAAACGTCTAAGAGAAATCTGTGTCTATAAGTGATATTAAAATTATAGTTTTTTATTTGTTTTTACTTCTGTTAAATTTTTTTAATTCTTTTATAATCTATTGAAGTTTTTTATTCCTTTTTATAATTTTAAGCAAATCTTAATTGCAATTATGTTAGGGAATACATTTAATAATATGTTTTGGTGTTAGACAAAATGTAAGTAGTCCATAAGTTATTTTATGTTTTGAATATATTTTTTTATAATAACTTATTAATATATAGCCTATTCCAATGGAAGAAGGAAAAAAGATAAAAAAACCTTAGATATACGCATTTCATTATCGACCAATAATATCACGCCAATTGCAGTCAAATGTTGATTTGGGTTTTTTTCCTGTTCTTTAATAGAGTATACTTTCGTGGACAGTAAAATAGATGTCTGTTGTATTCCATGATAAAATTGGCATAATTTTTTGTCTGTTATAAACTTCTTGTGATAATTATGTGGTATTAGGAAATGAAGCAGTAAGTATTACTTTAAACAAGTTTATATTAACGATTTATTGGATATTACTGTGTATTTACATAAACAATGTCTTCATAAAAAACATCCGGAGAATATTTGGAAAATAAATATACATATGTATTTTTGTAATCATAATCTATATTAATGTTGTGTTTTAATTTGAATAAATGTGATAAAATTAAATGTTTTTTTTCTTTTGTGGTGTTAGTAGTGGTTTGTTATTTGTACCACCCGATTATAGTTCTCACTACTGCCTATAGAAATTGGCGCTTTAAGAAATATTAACCATTACTTTTATCGCAAATGCGCGACCGACTTAGGAAACTAAGATGTTATGAAAGTGACTGTTTGTCCGTTGTTTTTAAGGTGAGACCACTGAACTGAAT
Source organism: Vanessa atalanta (assembly GCF_905147765.1). Taxonomy (NCBI): domain Eukaryota; kingdom Metazoa; phylum Arthropoda; class Insecta; order Lepidoptera; family Nymphalidae; genus Vanessa; species Vanessa atalanta. The sequence continues at coordinate 877,075 of NC_061878.1, forward strand.
CTGTTGAAATTAGGTATGAAGCAAGCTTGAACTCCAAGGAAGAACATAGACCATGCTTTTCATGCCAAGCTGATGACCAACCCCTAAAACACGAGCGAAACCGCTGGCGACAACTAGTTACATATGGTAGAAATAACTATCTTAAAACAATAATATACTCTTTATGGTTTTAACTTCGATGTATAACAAAAATATATTTATAGCATTTAATTTTTCACAGATAATATATTACAATAAAAATTTTAAATATCTAATTATCCTAATAACTAATTGATTACATTCAGTTCCTGTTCTCAGTTGAAATTATTTCACCTTATGAACCATTAGCAGTTGTATGAGGTAAATGATTTATTAAGTCATTAAAAACTTTGCTTGTAGTACAATCTGGTAACTCCTTCACAGCGGCAACACCTTTGCCAGCCAATGCCCCGATTCTTGGGTCTATGGGTATACTTCCCAGGAATTTTATCTTTGATATCTCTGCTAGGGATTTCCCTCCTCCCGTTGAAAATATATTTGTACATTCACTGCATGTCGGACATTCATATCTGAAATATAAAAATATATAAATTTGTAATTTTTTATTGAAAATTAAACATGGTAATTGACAATTGAAATAGTTTTTTTTCATACTGATTACAAGCAAATTTATCTCACTACTAAGGCTTCATAAAAGTCGGTCTAGATTGGTGCCACTGCTTATAATTTATTTTCTAATAACATAGCTGACGACCTCTGTGGTCGAGTAGTGTGTACACCAGTTTTCATGGGTACGCCACTCCGAGGTCCCGGCCGAGTCGATGAAGAAAGGTTCATTAGTTTTCTATGTTGTCTTGGGTCTGGGTGTTTGTCGTACCATTGTTACGTCTGATTTTCCCTAACAAATGAGATTTAGCTACTAACATTGGGATCAGAGTAATATATGTGATGTTGTCCGATATTTATTTATAGGTGATCTTTAATTTATAGGGTAAGTGAGTTATTGTAAAGCATGACAAGGAACAAAAACACCTTAGTTTGGAATAATGAGACGGTCTATTTGTGACTAAAGACCACTTGCCATTAGCTATTGCTATGACTAGTAACCATTTAGATATCCAATTAAGCCTGACATAGGAACAAGGAAAAATATGATTATATCGAAAGATTATATATCTTAGTGTTATTTGTTAACTGGAAAATTTCCTTACCCACTCATATTTTCAATAAGGCCCATTATTGGTATACCAGTTTTCCGACAGAATGTTATTTCCTTACGGACATCCTCAATAGCGACTTGTTGCGGAGTTGTCACAATTATTGCTGAGCATTGAGGCACATTACGAAGATTTTCCATCACTGTGATGTGTTCATCGGATGTCCCTTTAAATTAAAATAATTATATGATAATTCACATATTACTGTTGTGTATATAGTATTTTTTTAAATTGTTTCCATATATTGTATTAATAGGAAAAAAGGTTTACATGGGATTTCCATTGTATTTCACAATAGGAAAATCATCTGATGTCAGATACTCCTGATAAATAAGGTAATATTTGATTATCAAATGTTATTGTGATATGAGGCGTGTAGGGATTTACAAGAAATATATGATTATCAAGTGAGACCATATTAAAGATAAGGCTGATTACTTGCAGTTTTTAAATTTATTGCTTATAAATATCCCAGTTTGTGTAAATAATTATCTTTTTTGTTGTTTACATGGTTTAGTTCAAGATTGTGCAATCTTTTCTGAGTGTAAAAATATGTTCCATTTATATACAATTGCTATTATTTTGTTTTGACCGAATTCTTATTGATTAATTGCTTATAAATTTAAATATAACCAATATCGCAATGTTATTACCTGGAGGAGTATCGATTATGAGATAATCCAAATCCTGCCAATAAACATCTTCCAAAAACTGTTTAATCATAGATGTTTTCTTAGGTCCTCTCCACACTACCGCATCATTACGAGACTTCAGAAGAAAACCAATAGACATAACAGCTAACCTTTTCTCATTGTCTAAATACACCGGAATCCAATGCCCTGAGCCTTGATGAATGTTTTGATCTTCTAAATTCAGCAGATATGGAACACTCGGCCCACATAAATCAATATCAAGTAACCCAACCTGTAAATATTAAGGTGATGTAACATGGTGCTATGGTTTTAAAAAGTTATTCTACTCTCAGAATATAATTAATTATAATCTAAGTTTTCTAACCTTAAACCCTTTTTCTTTAAGAGTTAAAGCTAACTGTGTGCTCACTGTTGATTTTCCTACTCCACCTTTTCCAGACAGGACTAATATAACGTGTTTAACCTCTTCTAACATTTTATTGAAAATAATATACTCGTATTTACAATAGAAGAAAAATAAACACTACAATAATATATCCTGGCAACTACTGTCAATTGTCAACCATCAGTTATCACTTATCAGTGTTATCACTCTTCGTCATCACCATTATTTATTATCACAGAATAAAAACATTCCAAGAGCTAGTTATCACATTGTCATAAAAAAAGTTTTCGATAATATGATAAAAGGTTAACACTTTCTTTGGTGATATTTTACAATTATTATACACTTTGCTATTATATTCTTCTATTCTATGCTATGGAAGCCAGCATAAAATATATATTTATAGTAATGTTTCTTATATTTATCAACGTTTTAAGGAAACTATTATTATATGGTTTTTTTTTATATAATCGCTTAATTAATTTTGACGTCAAGCAATTTTTCATATGTAACATTAATAATGGTAACACTTATGAAATAGAAAAAAATACGTTTAATAAGTGTATATATTGTTGAAAATGAATATATTAACTGGGTAATATTATATGGAAAATAATTAAAAAACGAATCCATTATATATTTCATTATTAAATTTATATGAAAAAGGGCTAATTGATTAGAATTGAAATCATAAAAAAAAATTTTTCATTAGCGCTTGCGCCAAAAAGCGACAGTAGCGCCGCGTTGAATGTTTTTTTGTCAGTTTTAAATAGGTTTTCTGGGTTGAGGTAGTGTTAATCGTGTGCCGGTACTTACATAGGGAGATGCTACAATTTTTCCATTTTGTAACAGATTATTGGACGTTTTATAACATAATTAGATTGTGATACACGTTGAATTTTTAATTTCACATGAGTTTCAAGTGAACATCAGTGTCGGGTGTGTTTTTATTTTAGTAAAATTTGAGTTTAGTGCTTGTGCAAGGTTTTATGAGACAAGGTACGAGAACCGGAGACTATACTTCATTCTTAGTTATTTACAGGTATTTTTCTTTTTCATATTTCACGTATTTGTAGTTTTTTATAGAGATTGTCGGCTTATATTGCAATTCATGGTTGTTTCGTTAAATATCCGAATACGCTGCGATTAGCTTTCTGTAGTGGGCTTGGATTACCCTTCCCCCTTAGTCGATATTCAACTAAATGGTTCAAAAAAGCTGTTTTAATCTCATTTTCCTCATACAATATATAGATGATATACCAAATTTATCACTTAAATTTTTAATAAGAGACAGTTTTTCAAGTTACGAATTCTTTGCAAGATATTTTACGATATATTTATGAATTAAAATAGTTTAATATCTTAAAATTTATAATATAGGTCGAAATTATTTACTGTACACCTTAAAATGAATGTGTCGTTACAATTCATTTGTTTCTCTTTTTGTTAATATCACACATTGCCATAATTGTAATATAATTTCAGCATATAATATAAATAATATACAAAAGTATACATAAGAACCAAGTTGATTTATGCCAATCTCACTTTCAAAATTATATCCAGAGTGTAAATTCTGAAATTTATTATATATTTAATTTTTACAATTTACATTGAGATAGATTGACTTCAATTTTAATAATAAAAAAATAAAAATGTAACAGCCTGGCTAAAACCTATTGAGAAGAAGATTTGGAGTTTATTCCACTATTCTTTTACATTGTATTTTTGTTGATTATTTCTAATTATTTATATAGGATTCAATTACAACACAAACAAATCACCTGCATGCTGATTCTGGTTGTGTCATTGATCTACATTTTTATCAATTAATGTGTATCAGATACAATTAAATTATTTCTTTATTATTTATATATTTATGCCGATGGGGCACATATTATTAGGACCAGGAGTTGGGGAAAATAAAAAATAGACTGTTGCAGTTATTATTACAAAATGATTTGAATTTAGAATGCTTTCTTTTTGATTTTTTAATTCCTCATTTAAATCAACACAAATATTAAAATTGAAAAGGATATTTGTTAGTCGGAGTAGTGCACCATATTCAATTATTCTAATTATTTCAAAAATTACACTATGTATTTTTTGTTTTTAAATCCTAACTACCCAATTCCTTGTCTCCAACTAAAAAAAAAAGAAAATTGTTTATTAGTCTAGTATGAATAAATTATATTTTGACTTAATGTTACACAATGCTCTTAATACTTGTAGTTATGTTTAGTAGTTTTATAATCTTATAAGATATGTAGTAATTTAATTATTAAAAAAAAAGGGTACTATTGTACCTTTCTACTTGAATACCTTTATGTAATTTTTTTACAACATAATAATTATCTTAAAATAAAAATGTTTATTTTATTTTTCGTTAAATTTTCTATATTTAAAAAATAATTTTCTATATTTAATACTGGTTTTAAAACTTGCGTGATTTATTCGTCGATTTGATGAGCATAGTAATAAAAATAATTAAGTAAGTATTCTCAGTACCACTTTCAGCCCCATGACCTTGGAGATAACGTCAATAAATAAGGGTGAAGTCAATGTTCATTCTCACCCCTCATGAGTCACATTTAGTCAATTGGGGTTTATTTTTGCACTGTCTTAATTGTTGATTACACAATATTTTATTTAAAGAAAAACGTTTACATAAATCATCGATAGGCTTTGATAACGAGGTTGAACTGTATGTATGTATGTATGTACAGAGGTCGCCCGCGTCTTTCTCGCGTTTTACGGCGTGGTCGGCAGGAGTTAGGTACAAAGTAGCCTATGTCCTTCTTTAGGTTTCAAGCTTATTTGACACCAGATATCATTAAATTCATATCCGTGGTTTGGCTGTGAAAGAGCAACATGCTTTACTTTCGTATTTATAATATTAGTATAGATTAATTGGGCTTTAGACTTGAATATTTTAGTGCTGCGTAATTTCCTATTCATCTTCACAAGAGATACTTTACATTCGACAATACATACATCTTGAACTTCTTCCAATATATAAATAGTACAAGAAAACAAGGTCAAGGACCCCTAGGTCGCGGGTTGATATACAGATTCAGATCGACGTTTATATCTACGCAGTCATCTCTGCTCGAATATTGTTAGAAATAGTTGATCGGTGTTTTAATTAAATAAATATAACAAGCTGTATATTTTGTGTTTTTTCTGCTGTCTCTACTCCTAGTATTCTCACTCACACTAAGACATGACAAGACGCGTGCTTACAAGTCACACTCACTCATGTTAATGCGCGCTGATAATAATTAAATGTGGAGGGAAGCTCCTTCGCGTATTTATCAATATTACACAGTATATACATCAATTGCTAAGTATTAAATTTTTTAACAATTAGTTAATGGTGAATTTTCATTTCTTCTCACCGGCTAGCTACTGTTTGCTGGTTTGTTCACAGGAAGCAACGTGCCTCTTGTATAAGTGCATGACTCCATATTTCTCTCTTGGGACATTTACGACGTGCGGTGAGTGGCAAGAAGTATGTTCACCCTTTGTTCGTTTTAGATCAGGATACTTTAACGTGAAATGAATGAAATATCTAAATATGTTGAGATTCTCTTTTAAGTGTGAAAACATTAGTAGCAGAGGGAGTCGCTCCTCCATAACTAATAATTACTCTAATAATATTTTAAGCTTTAAGTCTAAGCTATTATCATATAACTGTTCGTATATCTTTAATATCAAGAGCAATGCGTGGCAGAGACGATCGTGCTGAAAGCGCTGGCTAGAGCCGGCAGGGGTGAATTTGTATTCAGCTTCCGTGTTATAGTACTGCATCAACACATTTATTTATTATAATATTGTAATGGCAATTAATCGAAACACGTTCTGTAGAAATTCAGTTAAAAATTAATGGGTTTTAATATTTTTAACTTTAAAATTATTACATTATTAAAAAAATAATTACTTAAATAAAATAAACTTAGTACAGTTTCGGAAATTGAAGCTTGAAAGACCGTAATGCGATCGTTCTCACTGAAGCGCTGTTTTCGAGAGTTTATATAAAAGTAATAGAGTATATTAATTACCTTAATTAAAATATTAAGCATTTCCATTCCAAAAAATAAATAGAGTCGAGCTGGAATAACAACGAGAGTTATAACGAAACAGCGGACGCTTTCGAGTCCTCTAAAACGCGCTTGCGTATACCGACTCTACGAAAAGTCGCCTTCAGTTGAAGATTAAATGTTTTAAAGCCTGCTTTTATATATCGTACTCTGTAATAAAAATAAGCACGCACACTAACATAGATACAAACTACAGATAAGATTTAATACACGCACGGACATCGTGTTTATGTAAATATACAAATATAACAAAATATATCAAATACTTTGTCGTTATGTGTTTTCGTTAAATGTGTATATAGTTTTTAAATTATTTAAAGAGCTATCAAGTTTTGAAAGTTCCTCGTCCGTCGTCCGTAATAAAATTGCCTCGTAACTAGATTGCTCTCATAGCGTTGAGACTGCCTTTTATACATAGCCATTAAGGGGACTACATGAGCTAAATGCAAGTTTTATAATGCAAAAAAGTATATGATCCAATGCAGTAAACCAAATGAAAAAAATATATGATAATCTTCAGGATACATGCTAAGTATTTGTTATTTTGAAAACATGATGTAATTAATTTGGTACGATAGAAAAAAATCACAAAGTTACCTCTAAAAAGATCTTTTAATCAATAATAACTATACTTATATACGTTCCATAATTCTGGTTTTTTGTCAGATTATTCTACAAGCAATATACTATTTAACCTGGGTGTCACTTTTTTAGTAAAATCAATAGATTTTTTTTAAATCCGATATTCTTATTTTCGAACAAAATGCGTATGCATGTGTGCGTAAACGCCGTGTACAGACAATGCCGGCCGAGGCCTGATGCTATACAGACGTGTCGATCTTTTCGCCGCATCATTCATTACGTTACGAGATATTTTTTTGTAATTTTAATTGTAAATTAATTGTTTCATGTTTTCTTATAATAAATTTTATTCTTTCTTGTAAATAAATATATTAAGTTAAAATAGTGTAGTAGTAATTAGGCATTTGTTTTTTTATTATATTATTTGTTATAAATTTTAATTGTGTAAATATAGGAAATAAAGTGAAACGCGTGAGGAAAACTAAAAAACGTTTATATAAATCAAGCGCCGAACATACATATGAACGATATTAAAAGGTAAGAGTATTTAATTAGTAAACATATTTTTTGTTATAAATTATGAATATTGAAAACATCTATTAGAAAAATGTGCAATCAGTTCGCATATAATCAGATTTTTCGAGCCATTCTTAATAATTACGATAGAGTATTTGGTCAAAGGAAGGAAAACATCAATTGACTTTCATGGGGATCAAGTGACTACATTCGATCCCCATGAACTCGAAGCTTTTTTTTTTCATTATAACTACTATGACATATTAAGATACATATTTTTTAAATACATAATTTTATAATTAATAAAAATGTAATTACTAACATATATTTATTTTTTACAGAATAAAGAAAGTCGAAAACAATAACACGGAAGCTATTTATATTGCGTAAGAGTTTAATTTTATCGATTGTTTATAATAAGAATTAAAGTTATGTATGAACTAATTTTAATAATAATAAAAAAAGTAAAGTCGTAACAAAAAAAATGTAATTGTTGTGAACCAGAGAACTAGAATATTTAGAAGTGTCATTTGTACGTAATTCATAAATTTAAATTTTTTTGTAACGTCCGCCATATTGGATTGAATATAGCAGCAATTCATGAATCGTGCATTGTCATCGAGATTAAATATGTGTGCCAACTTTCAGCTGAAAGTGGGTGTAATATTTATTCCAAGATTCCAGGACATATGTAACAACATTAATACATACAAGTGAAATTAAATAAAAAAATTAACACCAAATGTTTTTTTTTGTAGTACTAAATATAAATAAAAATATTTTAAGTTTAATTAAATCAGTTTTATTTTTTAATCATTTTTGAATAACAGTCAAAAGCAATACAAATAATTCTAATATCCTATCTATTTTTATGAGATTTATGATTAAACCTATTATGATTAACCTTTCATTCATCAATGATTCAACCAAATCGAATTGACAACATTTTTTTCTAGTAAATATTTAGTTTTTTTTTTTAAATTGCATATATATTTTTTCTTTATGAACCAATATTAATAAAACGATCAAATACTACGCTATATGTTACCCCACGGTCACTACACTACAGATTTCGAACACTTACGATTTTATTATATAAATAGATCATTAAACTTTTATAAAATGTTAAAAATTGGTATGTTTCAATATTTAGTATAAGAACTAATTGTGGTATAATAATATAAATAATAGAAAAAAGAGGTTAAAACTAACTGTCTATTTTATTGTATACAAAATATAAATAAAAATATTGTAAGTTTAATTGAATCAGTTTTATTTTATAATCATTTGTTAAATAACATCGAAAGAAATAAAAATAATTCTGTTGTCCTATCTATTTTTTATGAGATTTATGATTGATCTTACGTCGCTCGGTTTGGCGCCATCTATTAAAATATTTGGGCGTAATCTCGTTACCTCGCTTAACCCTTAGTACACGGGCTTGCCGTTTTTGTCGATTTTGTAAGTGTGTGCGTGCGATTCTCAAGGGCACTTAGCTCTTGTAGTCCTCTTAATTTGATGTCTGATTAATAACAGTATTTTAATTTTACTATTTTGGTGTACAGTAAAGTATATTTAGTTATATTATATTTAAAGCTGAACAGATTGTTTGAAGGCGTTTATAACAGGATATTTTAATCCAAATTGATATAATATTTTTGCATTAGAAAAAACATTTATTGAGAAAGCCTGACACACGAATGATACCACTTACTGCCCAGTAAGTAGTATTAAATTTTATCATCATTGACATTATTTTGCAACATCGAATGTCCATTATTAAATACATATGTAATGCATGACGAGACATTTAAATATTTCCAAAATTAATGCAGTGCGATGAATATACTGGATAAGACAGTCAAACGAATACAGTAATATTTCTATTTATATATTAATTAAAAACATGATATTCCTTTTAAATTCCCTGGGTATGTATAACGACGATCTAAGCCCTCCGTTTGGCAATGCGTTCACAAATATCTAGGTCGTAAATCACCAACATGGGGGATCGCTTATTATTGGCTACATCCAGCTGTGAATTGTTTATTTTATTAGACTTATTCCCCGGCGGTTATGTCCTTTCATTTAAATGTTAATTATTTTAGTTATAATTCCCTGTTGCAATGAATCATGCTTTTAATGGGATTACGTTTATTATTGTAGCTAATTAATAATATGAGAAGTTAGAACTGGCGTAAAATTCAGTGGCGTATTAACAAAAAAGTATTTATTGTTTTGTTATTAGTTATGGTATTAGTATTATTGGTATTATATAATGCAGTTACTTGTTAATATTTTTCGTCATACACGAGTACAATACTTCTAAAAATAAAAATCTCATTATGGTTGTAACCGAAAAAGTTTGACTGAATTAGAATTCGTTATTTTAAGCCCCTTATTTTACCCCTGTCCATTGGGAAATTTTTGGCCCGGCTAAACAAAACCTAATTAAAAGTGTTTAATAATAACATGATAATGATTAAAAATAGTTCTCGGTCTAAATATGGGTTACTAACGAAACCATTTATTTTGGTAGTACTTTTGTCTCGCAATGTTTTCAGTCTGTTTGGAAATGTTTAATCTATTCTGTCGCATCAGCGCGGCAGGCCGCCTCAAAGCTTACATTATAACAGCCGTTTATTGCGATCAAATAATTCAAACGAGTTCGTTACGATTACAGTAATGCGGGCGTAGCGGTTCGTTTGTGCTTCCATAATTCGGTGACACGAAAAAATTTCGTCGGGAGCATTCGAAATATAAATGTAAGAGAACGTTCTAGAAGTATGAAAATGAAGCGATAAAAAGTGTTATTCGAGAAATGGGCCGCAGTGTTGCACGTTGAATTGTAAAAGGCTGCGAGTTAAAATTATTGTTTGTTCAAGCATTCGACCACTGCAGTTCTCGAGCGGGTTCGCCTCGGGGCTGGAACGCTTTGAATTGGATTAATGTTTCTTTTTTTCAGTATTGTATTATGTGCTAATGGCCCAGCTGTGGGAATGTTGGAACAGTCACGTTTCCCTAAAAGTAGGTCTGTCTGTTCTTGAAGCTAATCGCCTTGTCGTTTATATCGAATAGATTTGCATTTTAAAGCTGTGACTTATACAGTGCTGTTATTACGGCTGAAACTATTACTACTGAGTGTTTGTCACCGATAAGTACCTATTTAAAAGGTTTTTTTTGAAATAGATTACAAGTACATAAATATTTTTAAATCTCCTTCAAATTAAAATAAAAAAATAAAAGAAGTTACCTAATAATTTCAAATAGCTAAAACAAGACAAGACAAACGAAATTAAAAATTGTTTCGACATTTATAACTGATTGCATTTTTGTATAAGCCCACTGAATATAATATAGATAGATAAAAAAAGTATGACTAAAAAAACTAACGTAATTGTGGTTATTTTTTCAATTAAGTTTAAATGTTTTTGTGAAGTGGTTCTTAGTAATATTCTATATATAGATATATATATTTCGTTTCAATTTAGAAGCTGTACTCGTTCGTGTTGACGTCGGGGTGGGAATCCAATCAACTCCCCCACAACGAGTGAGCTCTCAATTCGTTTGACGACTTGCTTGACGCGCTCACGGCTGTAGACCAAATGACCGTACGAACACTGTAGGGAATGTAATTCACTTCCTGACATCATTCTTGTATTACTAAAGTCTTAAGAAAAAAAAAAATTTTTTTTGTTAAAAGAAATAGTTAATGATGGCAGTATCTTAAGTTGCTTTATTTCAATCAATGTAAGATCAATCACTGAGAGCCAAGATGGCCCAGTGGTTAGAACGCGTGCATCTTAACCTATGATTTCGGGTTCAAACCCAGGCAGGTACCACTGAATTTTAATCATTTCATGTTCAATTTGTGTTAATAATTCATCTTGTGCTAGGCGGTGAAGAAAAACATTGTGAGGAAACCGGCATGTGTCTAATTTCAACGAAATTGTACCACATGTGTATTCCACCAACACGCATTGGACAACGTGGTGGAATATGCTCCAGACCTTCTCCTCAAAGGGAGAGGAGGCCTTAGTTCAGCAGTGGGAAATTTACAGTTTGCTAATGTAAAAGATTAATCAAAAGTGCTAGTAAACCTACTTGAATAGAGAATATTTTTTTTAAACTATTATTATATCTTGTGATAATTTGCATTATATGTAGACTATTAGAGAAGGATTTGAAAATCCTTTGAAAATAACCGTTATTAATAACATTATATTACTAATACATAAGTATTAAAACAATTACTTATTATGGCCTTTAGCGAGCGGCTAACGATACCTTGACATATAAGTGTGACTTCGACAGACGTCTCCTGGTCAAGTTAGAAAGACACCTTGCAACATACAATTATAAACGATCATGAATTTCGGGGTCAAAGACTTGATAATAGAAGTCGTTTCGAACAGTTCTTGCTATTAATATGTTATTTTGGCATACAACGTATACAGACATGCTATTAAAAATCCAACTAAATCTAGATGTACGACAATTTCGTTAATTAAAATTGGCGCACTGGTGTTATGTAAGAAATGTTTATTTTTTCTTACAGTGGTGACCACTTACCATCAGTGGACTATTTGCCCACCCGCCTACCTATTAGGTACTTAAAAAACAATAACCAAAATCTTCGCGTCTTATTAATATTACGTCAATTTTGAATTGGACGACCTATTATGCAAAATAAAAATATTTAGTTTGTAATACTATCTGTGTAATGTTGAAACTTCGGGCACGAGCCATGAGTTTCCATTTGTTTCTAAATTATTAATCTTTTGTTCGACGGTGAAGGAAAACATCATGAGTCGCGAGGCGGATTTAAGCTAATGTACAGTTTCCACCAACCTGCACAATTGTGTAGCAGTGTGGTAAATAATCAAAATCTATTCCTTACGATAAAATACCTATACAAGTGACGCTGTGGATATTACAAGTGACTGTTTAATGTTTATCTTTAAACTTAAATCAGACTTGAAACTGTGTAAATACGCTGTCTGTACGACTAACTACCGAGTTTCTTGCTGGTTCTTCTTCGTAAAATCAAACAAGCCGACACGGAGGTGGCTTTAATTTTAATTAAATTTGTAAAATCACGAATCAAAAGTTAATAAGAGCTTTGTGAATAAAGCAATTTTTCATTTTATTAAACTTGTTGAGTTATTGAACGTCTTATTGCGTTATCGTATCGTCTTGTCGTTGCGTTTTCCTTTGCGCTCCTTCAAATTATAAGTTGCGGAATATTTGGCAAGAATTAAATTAATCTCTTCAATCAATAATAATAATATACAAATTAATTAATTTGAAATTTTCAATTTTCGACGTTTACTGTTATTCGTACCTACTAAATTATATACTTAATTTTTATTTAGAATTTTATTATGAATTGTACATTTCATATTATAAAAAAACGGTTTATGTTTTAGAATGTTATTTCGTTTTTATTTTAAATTTCTCGTCCATTCAACGTTTAACGTTCTATAATACGTAGAATATTTTAACTGCATCTCTACATTTCGTCTCGCAGGTGCAAATAGGTCATGAACCCCAGTATGCAGCATATTGAGCCGTATCGGAAACCACGTATGATATTATGAAAAATAATATTTCAGAATTGTTATTAATAATATTTTATTCAGAATTAATATTTCACATTTGTAGATTTATTTTAATTATAATTCATATCTGAATTATTAAAGACCAAAATACATTCGTAGTTTAAAGATAACAGTCAGCGATTCATTAAATGAAATTTCCAAGAAACAATAATTAAATTGTGAATTATCCGCATGACGTATTTTGGTCATTGTGGCTTTCTAGACCAGCCACATCGGGGCGGCTTCTGAGAATTTATTGACTCTAAAACCAAATAAGTTTATTGGTACGGCACGGGATTTGAACGCAGGTTCTCGGGATCTGCAGGCTTATATTATGTTAGCTAGACCAACTAGGTGTGTGGGTGTATATTTAAATGAACATTTTGTATATCTCTTCAAAGTAAAATTATAGTAGGTACGACACAATGTGAATAATTATAGCATCGACAAGTTCAAAAAAAGAATCAATTGTCAATTTAGAGAATGTATGTATTTAGGATTTTCGGATGTGATCTGTTTTACGATTGTGTCGTACTATAACAGCTTAGATGTGTTCCACTGCTGAGCTAAGACTTTTTATAACTTTGAAGATTTATTAAAGCTTATGTCACCATTCCTCTCCAATGCTGGTTGGTGGATTACCTTCATTACCTCCATACCGTAATGGAATGGTAACTTAAAGATTTTCAGAGATCGCTTTTGAAGCGCTAAGAGCGCCTTTAGTATAGTGAACCTATTTATTGCATGTATGTTATATAATTCTTTGTTGTACAATTTATTCTATTTGTTTTTGTATTTATCGATGTTCTACATTCTGTCTACTATTAAACAATGACATCATTATTGTAATCACAATTCAAAGTTCCCGTGAATGCATCCATGCAAGAGGCAACCGTTCACACACGCTTATCAGCGGGTGGGCGGTGTCCGGACTGATATCGGTGGATCGGCTACTAAATAGCTCGCTGTGTCGCGAATAAAGATAACGAGAACATATATTTTGCAAGCCTTAATCGCTAAAGCGTTCAAAGCGCTTCATAGACATGATATGTTTCGGTCATTTCACTGATTTCTAATTTTGATTACAGCTGTTATGTTTTTACGATAATGTATACTGTACGTTTTTAATCCTTGCCGTTACTACGAAAATAAGATAATGAAATAAAAAAAAAAATGTGTTAGTTTTAAATTCTATCGTGATACATCTAATTTAACTTTAAGTAAGTTTATATATTAAATATGGATATGAGTACAGTAAAAATAAATGACAAATCAGGTTTATAATCGAAGAAGACCGAACAGCACGTAAAAAAAAAAAACCGATAATGAAATGATAAAGTCCATTGTTGCAGTAGGTAGTATATTTAGTGAGTGGGTGTCATTGTCAACACGGACCACCTCGGCTCTATCATTAGTAAATTGTAACGTAATTACAATTTATGTTAAAATTTTCTTGGTGGTAGGGCTTTGTGCAAGGCCGTCTGGGTAGGTAACATCCACTCATCAGATATTCTACTGCCGAACAGCAGTACTCAGTATTGTTGTGCTCCGGTTTGAAGGGTGATTGAGCCAGTGTAGCTACAGGCACAAGGGACGTAACATCTTAGTTCCCAAGGTTGGTGGCATATTGGTGATGTAAGGAATGGTTAATATTTCTTACAGTGCCATTGTCTATGGCACTGTAAGAAACTGCACTGGGCGGTGGTGACCATCAGGTGACCCATTTGCTCGTCCGCCTACAGGTATCATAAAAAAACAAAAATCAATTAAAAAAAACCGCATTGAAATCATGCGTAGAGTTACGACGGCACAGATACGAAGACAATATAATCCTCCAATTTATAGCACCGCCGTTTAAAAAGGTTTCGAATTATCTTTAGAACTCACGGAGTCAGATTTATTGTCTTGGATTAAGTAAAGTAAAAAAGTATATACCTATATATTTTTTTTGAAGTTGGTTTTATCGAGGTAAACGTTTCTCTGAATGTGGAACTTCATAAAGCTCATGTATTTATAGCTAAACTGGCTCTAGTAGCGAACACATAAAAGTACAGATCTCTTTGAACCCAGTAGGTTCAAAGCTTGGTCGGGCTGATAAAACACCTCAGACGCGATGCGAAAATCACTGCTTTTCCCCCTTTTTTTATAAAGAATACTAGCAATGTCCCTTTATGAGGAATTACTAATATTCCTACTTATCTCTTCATTTAAGCTTAATTTTTATGTTAGGATTAGGAGTCCAAGGGGTCAGAATTGGTTCTGCGACTTTTTACATCGCTAAGCGGCCCTTAAACCATTGCGCTATTGACGTCTATCTATTAAGGTTATAAATATAAAAAATACACTAGTAGGTAGATGACAATAATAAGTTATTTTAATTAGACGTATTTTTTATATACATGTTCGCAACAAATATATCTTATATTTGTTATAACGTCGAAAGTTTTTAACTAAAATAACGATAAAGTGTAGGTGTAGTTGTCTAGCTGTAAACGATTGCGCTAACCCAATTTCAATTGACACTAACAAACTTATCTGTTTGGAGAACCAAGATAGCTACTGTTCACTGCTGCACCTAATTGCAATCGACTAATATTAACTCGGAGAATATACAAAAACGTTTTCGTTGTTATCATTACAATAATAATTAACTATATTTTTATTGCAGTTGCGAGTTGCAGAGTACCACTTTCATATGAACATTTTTTACATTACTTATTTATTTATTTTTACAGTAAATTATATTTGCTATTTTTTTTATGCTATTTTTTTTTTTGGGAATACGACTACTACTACTTTACGAATTAAAGGATAGCATAGATAGGATAATATGTATTACATATTCTTTCTCAACTGCTCATTTTTTGCCATAGTATCTAAATTATAAAAAGAATCGAAGTTTAGTTAATATTCATTCGAAGGAAGTTCTAGTGTTGGTTTTGGATGGAAATGAAAAACAGTACAAGTTTAATAGTTCTTTCAGCTTTTTATGGCTAATAAAGATGTACTTGCCTTCAATGACAGATTTTATTGAATATTTGTGAAGTACTTCTATACTTATTTAAACTTTAGGTATAGTTATTTACAATTATTATTACTAACAACACCAGTTAATTACTGATATAAATAAACACACAACACACGAACGATCGCTGAATATGGATGATAAAAAATTTTTTTGTTAGTATTTCTTAATTTCCTTCAAGGTAGTATTATTGTAGGTAAAAAGTTCTTATTTAATTAGTTAAAAAGTGTAACGGCGGTTATTCTCAGTTTGATGTATAATTAAATTGTATAAAATTAGATGTCGTTTTAGAGGTTAGTCGTCAAGTGTTAGGTATGGGGTTCAAGCTTGCGTCATACCAATGCTCGTCATATTCGGTTCATTGTTTTGATTGTGAAAGCGTAACAGACAGACAGAGTTATCTCCACATTTATAATATCTGTATAGATGACTCAAATGAGCCTATTTTTATTTCAACGGTAAAGAGCAAAGGAATGTTCCGCTTTCGGAACTTTTGTTTCATTTGGTGATTACTTATCAATATGACAATGAAACCTTTTTTCTAGTGACCTCTATCTTAAGTACGATAAGTAGATTCTAGTAAATAAATTGTTATTCGTCGTGAATAAGCTTACTGTTTTCTGATTGTATTGTCATACCACTATATATTGTTTACGTACAATTGACAATAGTTTATTAATAAAATGATAATAAATTAATTTGTTGGAAATACAAAACAAAGAGCAGTTATCTCATACAGTGTAGAGAACAAGTAACAAAATTGTCAACGATATTTATAGAAAAAAAAAAATCGAATGTTATCTGTAGTTCAACTCTGACAAGGTCAGTGTTCACTGATTCAACTGCATCTTTAATGAATCGTATAGATAAGTCTGTTGATCTTGATACTTCGAACCAAAAAGTTTTATCAGTTTTTCTGTCAATATATTCTCATTAACAACCCGAAGTTACTAAGTATTATATTGGATTAGATTCTAGGCTTGATCTCGCTGACGTGTCAGACTGTTATCTCAGCTGACTGTGTTTGTGCACCTATGTCCGCGCACTTACTAGTGAGCTTTTTGAGCTATAATATCTTTTGCGCCAATGACTGGCTAGTCATGCGTTTTTATCAAGTTCTTTGCCAATGACAAGTCTGTCATATTGAGAAATACTTTCAAGAGAACTAATTTATTAATACTATTTATTCAATACTCTTTATTTCACTAATGACTGATTGAAGACTTGTTCATTTTGCTCGAAAATCGGAATAGTGATTCAACTGAGAAAAGCGCTAGCTTTCGTTACCACTCCGTGTCTCGAGGTTTGTTGTTGGTCAATCTGAAGAGCAAGTGGATGGTGGCAACCGATGACGTAATAGGCAACCAATGCGTGTTTAGATTAAAGCCAAATTAGTTAACTTGACTTTGATCAACGTTTTAGAAACTGGAGATTAAATTCTGTCACTATACAATTTCAAGTAAATATTGTATTTTTGTGACTGTTGATAGATAAATGTTAAGTTATTTAAACCATCGCAAAACAATTGTGTCTTGTATCAAAAATATTATAAAATGAATCTTCTATTTGTTAATAATTTTGATCATCGTTTCATTGATTGATTTGAGGACCTCCGTGGTCGAGAAGTGTGTACACCGGTTTTCATGGGTACGCCACTCCGAGGTCCCGGGTTCGAATCCCGGCCGAGTCGATGTAGGTTAGTTTTCTATGTTGTCTTGGGTCTGGGCGTTTGTGGTGACACAAATGCTTTAGCTACTTACTATACTTAGCTATTGGGATCAGAGTAATGTATGTGATGTTGTCCAATATTTATTTATATATTATTTATTATTATTGATAAAAAGATGACTTCTTAAAAACGAATGAAGCGTAAAGCTACCATGTTAACAGTAAAGGATAAAAAAATAGCGTTTAATTAGCGAACCATAACGGACTTGGATTTAACGTATAAGTTTCCTCAATTTATCGCAATAATTTAATGATATAAAAAAAAAATCAATACGCAATTTGTCGGAGTTAATTTTCTGCTGCGATTGTGGAGTGCGATAAAAGATTCACGATGTCGTTTAACTGCGAAGTCCGTTTAGATGACAAGTTATCGTATTAAATGAATGCAATATTTTTATACGGATTTATGTAGTGGTTTCGATGTCATACCAGTAAAAACTATCCGGGTAACTATCTTTGTTTCCAATGTTGTTTCCAATCGTTTTATAGCGTATCAGCTATAAAACGATTTATTTATTTTTTACAATTTTAATGTCTATAGCCTGCGGTGACCACTTACCACCAGGTAATCCATTTGCAATTCTATCTACCTAATATATAAAATAAAACATGTTACAAATGTAAATACATTCCGGATGATGTCACGAATATTTGCTCGATATTAGAAACTGTAATAAGTTGATATTATGACGACTAGGCACTTAAGAATAAGTAGAAGAGTCAGCACGGCCCATACGTTTAAAACAGTAAATTGTATAATAGTAGGTAAATACTCGCGTAAATAATATACCACTCTGGATAAACAATTATTTTTATGAAATTTGACAAAAATAATAGAAATATGATGGTATATTTATAGTACTTATAACGTTATTCTTATGGTTTTAAATTTTTCTGAAAATGTTTTAGTCCAAATTGTACGTCATCGTAATTTTAATAGAAGTAAGTCAAACTATAATACTACGCGTCTTTTTTTATATACATGAAATTATTTATAAAAATGCCGTTTTTTATATTTTCTATTAAATGCGATCAATCTAAATGTTAATCTAATTTTTAAAATGTAATCTAATTAAAAAAAATGCAATTAACACCATTCCATTATATTTTCACTGCTATTAATAAACCCGCCATTATATCTGTCAGTTTACGCGCCATAAAAGCGTACAGGATGCATAGACAAGAGAATCATAGACAATACTTGGGCCTAAATTATCCCGACCGGACGCAGAGTGCATTGAATCGCGGCATTTCCTTATTCGTTGCTGCCCAAATATGTATACACGTGTGGATCAACCAACTCGAGGAAGTTTTGGTCAACGTTTGTAACGTATAAGTATTGTAAATATTTTTCTTTATCATATCTATATTAATCTGAAGTATTTTCGGAAGTACACATAACTGATTTAGTGTAATATAAGAATTTTAATTAAGAGTGCTAATTAAAATAAATAACATAATTAAAACTTAACATTATTGAACAAGCACTTCGGTTTCAATTTACACGATTAAATTAAATGCAAAATTACCGGTTAATACCGGTTCGGAATGTAGATTCTGATGAGAAGAAATCGCAAGAAACTCAGTACAGTGATTCTTTTTCAAATATACTCATATAACTTTAACTTATCAAGATTCAAGTTTATGTAGCCAGTAAGAATATAGTAGGTAGGTCTTTGTGCAAGATCTTCAGGGAAGGTATCAACTACTCATTACAAATTCACTGCCAAACAATAATACTCAATATTGTTATAAGTGGGCCAGTTTTACTACAGGCACAAGGAATATAACATCTTAGTTCTCAAGGTTAGCGCATTGGTGTTGTTGCTGACGACTTTTTTTTTTTATTATTATAGGGGTATACGTGGGCGATGGTACTATGAGATGGTTCATTTCCTCATTCACCAAAGTATTTTATAAAAAAATATATCTGTTTAATAGTAAGTAGTTATATTTAGTTTTGTGGGAAATTGTTTTTTGGTCTATTTATAAATTCCTATTGGCTCATCCCTACGGATATTATGTTGAAAGGCCGGTGGGATGTGAGCTAATTTACAGTAAGCAAGTTGTAAGTTAATGTTTAAATGCTATATATTTACTAGTTGTTTCCTGCGGCATCGCTCACGTAATAAATAAAAAGTATCCAATGTCCTTCTTCGGAATTCAAGCTTTCTTTCTACTAAATTTCATCAAATTCGGTTGAGCGGTTTAACCAGGAAAGACCAAAAGACAGACAGAATTACTTTCACATTTTTAATATTAGTATTGATATACAAAGACAAAACCGTTCAGTTACTTTTTCTCCTCTGTTTGTCAACCGATTATATTTTATTATTTGGTAGCAGAGAACTCAAGTGTTGTCAGTTAAAAATATTCGAAATTCACATGATTTCCTCAATGTTTCAATCATGATTTTGTTCGAGTTTTGTCCACTGGGCGAAAACTAGTATACAAGAACAATAATTGTTCATAAGTATTATTCCATTATCCAATACATGAATAATGTATTCGTCATTGGTCATCCGACCTTCATATATCAATCAATGAACCACGTCAGAAGGTACTTTATTATGTCATCGTTTGAGACAATTAATTAAACGTTACGGTACTGATTTAAAAACTATTACATTAATAATACGAAATATTTTCCGGTTCGTTTTGATTCATTGAATTTGACGTCATTTATTAATCATTAATCATTGAATATTCTGGAATAAAAGGACGCTTAGGTACGTACGAATGGAAGATAAAATGTTTCATTATTTATCCATTAAGTGTTCATGACGTAACTATTTTATATTTTGGTGCGTTTACAATAAGGCCTCACTGGAGAAGCACACCGATTATTTATTTTGGCACGCACAAACAACACGCACTGAGAGAAAAGTTTGAAGTAAAGTTCCTATAGAATCACGAGATTCTTTACTTGCAGTTTTAAACGAATTAACAACAATTGTCTTGTACAATACTTTTGAAGTTGTACATGAGTGGATATATGTATCGTGTCAAATAAATGGCATACACATATTTCGTGGTAGAGCTTCGAGCAATGCCTCATAATAATCGCGTAACTGTATTTAATATTGTTGTACTTCGGTTTGAAGGATGAGTGAACCAATGTAAATACGGTTACAAAGCACATAACAATCTCAGTTCCTAAGAATGGTAACGCATGGACGATGTAAGTCATAGATAATGAATATTATGTTTAATAATTCTTACAGTACCAATGTCTATGGGCCGTGCTGATCACTTACTTCCCTGTGGAAAATTTGCAAGTCGGCCATCGCACCTGAATAAAATACATTAAGACAATTTTTAATGTATTTATCACATTATCTTTTTAACGAACACCTTGGGTTACTTACACATTTAAATAAATTTTGACCTTTATTGAACTTTTAAACATCTTGAGTCGACTGTTCACGAATATCGTGATCGTTGCGGGCGTAATTGCCGAAATGTCGTCATTAAAAACATGATCACGATAAGCTACACAGGAAATTCTTGTGTGAATAAAAAACTGATTTATTCATTACAGATAAATTGTCAAATAACTGTTGTATTACTGATAAAATAAATATATTTTTTATTAAACAAATTGTCTTGGCAGCGCCAGAATGGGTTCAATGGGATTTTCAACCTTCTTGAATACGCGACCGCTTTACAAATTAAAAAAATCCGAAGACCCCATTGTATCACTTTAAAAAAATGTGTTTAAAATCGGTGCTTTTAAAGACTACTAATTTCATTTTCTTTCTCCTGAGAGCTACCTACATATTGGTGATAAAATTGATAATTTCTAACAGCCAAGGCTTTGCCTTGTGATGTAAATTACATACTTAAAAAGGTGATCAAAGCTCTGAACTCTATTAAAGGAACGGCCATTCCGCGGCCTTTTTGATAACGACTGTGACCCAGGGAGTCGCGACCCACAGGTTGAAAAAACACTGCCTAAAAGATTACCATATTCGTTCATTTAGAGATTATATGTACTTGAAACAATTTACTATTTATAATTTAATTAATTATTTGTGTTCTTTAATTTAGCTGAATTTTATATCATATCAATCTAGGCCGATATTCGTTGTAATGCCTCTTTACATTAAGGTCTGATGGTAAGGTAAAATGGTTTTAAATAGCTATTGTCAGTGTTCTAATGTATTCATATTATCATGGCGATCGTTCGAACGATATAGAAATTGATGGTATACAGTGACAACTAGCGGCGTTTTACAACGAAATCGATATTATCCACTTCTTAAAAACTTTCTTAATTAAAAAAAAAATATTTGAGCCAATTTCCATGGTGATCGGTGTCCCATTTATTTTATTATCATTATCTGTCTGTTTTAGTTACTTATTCTATATCCAAATTCAATAACTAATAATCCAAAACAATATGGCCGAAATTTTAGGCGAAATTTAAGACGCATTTGAATGTACTAATATGTATACGACCTTTGACTGTTTATCTTGGACAAACCGCTTTTATACTCTGTAGGCAGAATCAATTTTATAATCGGAATGCATAACATTTACTTGTTGTAAAAATAAATGAATATTGACCCTGTTTTAATAGTTTGAAATCGTTTTATACGAAGTTATTTAAAACGCAGTTTTTATGAAGTCGGTACAAAACGATTGTGTAATTTTTTGCGTTTTTATTATTGGGTTGCGACCGACAATGGCCGCCCCGTTCAGAACGGATTTGCTTCATCGAATGAATTGAATTAATTGACTCGTGTCTTTGTTGCTCCGGACTAGTGATTCATTCGTTCCGTTTTTATCTTCTACTTTCTAGATTTAAGCGTTAAGCTCAAGATTAAAAAGCGTTTTTCTTGTAGTCGGTATACGGAATTTATTTTTGTTTTTAATGAACGAGAAAGGAGCGTGGAATATCTACGGAGATTACTAGTGATGGATGTTGTAACTTGCCTGAAAGATTATATGATCGAATTTAAATTTTGGAAATAGAAACTAATCGTGTAACTAATATACTTATACTTACTTTGTTCGGAATCATTAATAATGATTTGTGGTTTTCGATCTGGGACAGGTTAAGCCTCTATAGAAAATTGCATGCATGTGTGTATAGCCTTTTCTAAACACAGGAGGACAAAGGGCAAATAAACAATCTTTGACGTCGATTTGACGCGATATTGTTTTTCGAGATCCTGGATGAAAATGGCGTTTTAAACGACGACCAAGCTGTTATCGGAACTTTGGAAATAACATTTAAGTGAAATAAGTGGTATTGAGGAAGTGTTGTATTATAAATAAAGATATATTAATTAACTGTTAATCGTGTATAATATAGCTGAGCTATTAGCAAATCGCGTGGCATACGTAGAGCTAAACGAACGTTTGTTTGTCTGTATTCTTCTTCGTTCTTCGATTGGAATAGAATATATACAGTGATTATTTGCGATAATTTTCTCTCACCCCTATCACCTCCTAACGGGTATACGTCGAATTACCAATAACCCTGTATATAAAAATAAGTGCAACATGCACTTTGATATAGAATTTCAAAAGTTCTAACCAAAAGGTTGTCCTAAATGAATCGCTAGTAAGTTTAGTATATGACGATTCAAAAGTGATTTTATGAGTCTATATGAATAAATAATATTCTGATTTTTATATCGATAGATTAAGTAGCTTTTGTGCTGTTCAGATATTTGTCTATCTTTAATGTATGTAAAGAGGAGTACGTTGAAGGGTTAAGTGAATCCTAAGTAATATTATAGATGTGAAAGTATATATATATTTTTTTGTTCGATCTGTTAATAAATCGGTCATCTTAAAATTTTGCATACAAGTTCACAGGGGTACAAACACCTGACATACATATATAATTATAGATGAATATAGGTATTATGATTTGCACTTCAGAAGTTGTAACTATAAACAATTTCGAATACAATACAGATATTTAGGTATTCTTCTTGAGAAATATTACAGTCATCGAATCGACTGTTATTTATAGACAGTTGTTAGTTTTTTTTTTAAACTGCATCATAGCAAGCTGACGCAATATTGGCAACTCATTTTGGTCGTATTGGGTTTCTTTCAGCTTCGACCGAGCGTGCAGTTGTTGTAGATCCGTCAGTCTTTAGTGCAATGAAGCGTTTGGTCCATTGTATTTCGGGACAATAACTTTAAAACCTTTTTGTAGTTTCTCTTTCGCTTAGATGACTGCAAGAAAAAAATGGAAATACGAAATTTTGATTAAATAAAAGGTTTTTGTTTGATTAAAATGTTCATTTTGAAACGTTTGGGCGATTTATCGATATATTTTTTTTAAATATTAAAGAGGTCGTTGGAGATTGTATCTTAATTTCTCCCCTTACGATCTAGTTAAAGGAGGGCATTAAACGTAAAATATTATTATGTATAATATATTTTTTTATCAACTGCGGGAAAAAAACAAGATAGCCGAAAAAAATGTAAGAAACCGTGGTATGGCCATCGGTTTATTACATTTTTTGCGAGCTCAATTGGGTGGTAACATTTACTAACCAAGTGTTCCACTTTCAAACATCCATAAACTGTATGTGTATGTAAATATAATTTAGTAAATTTATTTATAGACTTATTAACGCTGCACTTTCTAAGGTTTGATGTTTTAGCATTAAGTTTATTTTGTTGTACTTATTAATATTGCTTTTGTTTCGTGCGATAAATTATGAAATAAATATTAGCAGTGAACTAAATAGCTAACCTGCGGATAGCCTAGCTTAGCTGTTTAAGTGACTAATGCATTGTACAGGATTATCTCCTATTTATTAAGCGTTTCGAGAACTTGGTAATGTCTTATCAGTAATATATAGTTTATATATGAATGAATTGGTTATTTGTATATACAATTTGTTTTGGGTACGATATTGAATAATCACAAAAGATATTCACATATTAATTTTACTTTGATAGCAATACGGCTGGGTAATCTCCAAATCTCCTCTTAAAATAAATATTTGGAGCCTATACCGCTATGCTGTCTCAATGCGGGTGGATATACATGTGACAGAATTTCACCTGACGTATGGTTTCCTCACAAAATTTTCCTTGACCTTAAATTATGAACACAAATTTACAGGTGCTTGTCTGGTTTTGAGCACGGAATCTTTGGTTACGATTTTAGTATGCTAACTGGGCCATTGATAATTGTAGTAGGGTAATAGAGGTAGGGAATTATATTAGAAATAGGAATAAATGGAAACATAACCAATAATTCGGCTTGAGTCAGGGCCAAGAATTGGGAAATAAGGATTTATAATATTTCTTCAATTTTTTTATGGTGCTAATTAAACAAATTCGTAATATAATACAAAAACAACATGATCTATTATATACTGATC
The DNA here is from genome assembly GCF_905147765.1 of Vanessa atalanta. Classification (NCBI taxonomy): domain Eukaryota; kingdom Metazoa; phylum Arthropoda; class Insecta; order Lepidoptera; family Nymphalidae; genus Vanessa; species Vanessa atalanta. The sequence goes on from NC_061878.1 coordinate 902,221, forward strand.
TATACTATATAACAATATTATAAATTTGTTTGTTGCTATTTCACGGCTAAACTACTGAATGGAATTTGATGAAATTTGGCATGAAGCAACGTGGCGGTAGTTTTACGAGCGAAACCGTAGGCGACAGCCAGTAGTATATAAAGTATAGATTTTAGAAAAACACAATTTTCTGTCTGAGGCAAGTATGTTGAAGTCACTAGCAAAATGTAATCGATCAGATCTTTTACAATATACCCGTTGTTACATAGAAGACTTCGCAAGAAGCTTGTCTCCCGAATAGAAGAAGTTTTACACAGGGTTTCCGGTGAAGTTTCCTTAAAGTGAACGACGGAACGATCCTGTCTGGAACTTTCCATCCGGATTAAGTTAATAACCGTCGCCCAGAGTAACATTTTATGAGATTTAACATAGTTTTATACTTGGCAGTTCTAAATAATATAGAATTATTTATGTCATGATATTTGTTATTTATAATTCAAAGAATTGTGATACACGAATTTAATACTGGAGTTGAAATTATGACGTCAAATTTTGTTTTATAATGTTTATGTAAAAGAAAAGTATGCGCATGGAATTGCCACAGTGAACTTTAATCAGTTCCTAAAACAATCTCATTAGTAAAGACTATTTACTGTGTCTATAGAATATATATCGGGCAAAAATGGATGGATCAAGTTATTTCTGGTTATAAAATATAAAAATTTAACAAAAATTCGTAATAAGACATAATGTAATTAAGAAACAGTAATTTAAAATAAACTAACACTATATGGTGTCAATTTCGCGTAATAAACAAAGGTATTTGAAATTATCAAATAATTACAGCACTCTATCTTATTTCAATTACCTCGATGTAAGCAGGACACCCGACACCCTTCATCCATCACGAGAACACGATGTCATGATGTGATGTCGTGTCAGCGAAACTTTTGAACTTATATTGATTGCTCCATAAAGGAACGTGTTGAGAAATCGTTCGATATAAATTATATTTATTTTGAAAAGGAATCTTTCTTTATGTATGTTTAATAAATATCGTACGAACAAGATAGACTTTAAGCTAGCTTTTTATGGGCCAACTACACCTATCAGGGCTATATAGCTTTTCACATGTTTACAATATCCCTGAAAGATTCTGGTGAGGCTCGATTCTACAGCGCGACAGACATGTTTGAAGATGTACAGTCGGATGCGATAAAAATCAGCTTCTAAAGGTCGGAGTCCATAATGCTAGACACACCCGGCTCCATATCAGTATGGAGACTAGTTTATTATTTAAATTAATGGTTTTTTATGTAACGTTATACTAAAACTACTTTTAGATATTTTTAAGTAAAATGATATGGGCACATATTAAGTTTCAAATAAGTGTTTTTATCATACATATTATTGTCTTGACAGCACTGGCTAGGTACGACCGACTCATCAGTTATTCCATTGCGAAACAGCAATGATTTCTATTGTTATTTTCCGCGTCTACGTGTGAATGGTTAATATTTCTCGAGTTAATGTGTCTATGAGTGGAGGTCATTACTTACATACGGTAGCCGTATCGGAATCCTGACTTCCAACTTTACTGCTATAATATTATATTTACTATTTCTTGTATTATTTGTTGCATAAAAAAAAAGGTAAATAAAAAAAAAATAAAACTCAACATGAAAATGTCGTACAATATATTGGAGTATATATATATATATATATAATTAATCAATAACCAAATAAAAATATTCTATATTCAAATACACTAACAAAATCACTTTTGAATCGTCGTATTACAGTATTAAATGAAATGTAAAGCTTCGACCGATCGGTATATAAGTATATTCTACCGAGAAGAATCGGCAAGAAATTCAGTAGTTACTCTTTTCCACCATTTTGATTACAGACTATATGACAATCACTATATATACAACAAGATTATATAGATGATAAAAAAGCGTGGAGTTAATGCTTGTTGACTTCCAGGCAGGAGATATAACATACATATATAATTGTATTAATTAACATGACTAAGAGCCGAGATGGCCCAGTGGTTAGAACTCGGCGATGAAGGAAAACATCGTGAGGAAACCGGCATGTGTCTAATTTCAACGAAATTCTGCCACATGTGTATTCCGCCAACCCGCATTGGAGCAGCGTGGTGGAAAATGCTCTAAACCTTGTCCTCAAAGGGAAAGGAGCCTTTAGCCCAGCAGTGGGAAATTAAACAGCCTGCTAATGCTAAAAAAAAAAGAAAACATGACTGTATTTTTAGATGTTGAAAAAGAGTAACTACTGAGTTTCTTGCCGTTTCTTCCGGTGTTACTTTACTTTAAATAGTTTGTTAAATGACGATTCAAAAGTGCTTGTAATAGCCTACTTGAATAAAGTATATTTTGATTTTGATATCAAAATAATATAATAATTTTATTGCACAATAATATATATCGAATTTATGATAGGCAGTTATTTAAAAAAAATTCGCAGAACCGCTGACCTTGTTCTGGTCATCGGCTCTGCTATAGTTATAACAATTTTATGTTTATATTGAAAAGCAACTTTAAGATATCGTCGGCATTTATTTGATTTAAAAATAAAAAGGTGAGTATTAACAAAAATAAGCAATAGTTCAAAATAGTTAGTTTTATTTAATCAACACAGCTTTTTCTTATTTAACCAACATAGATTTTACTTACAATGTTTTCTCTTCCGAAGTCGGTAGCAAAGTGCCCCGCGTACTTAAATCAACCCTCTTTTATTAAATCGCCCGCCCCACCAGAGGCGGACATCAATAACAAAAACACTTCATTATTAAACAAACGGATGTTATAAAATCACTGTATTAGAAAATGGTTTTGACAATTCTTTTTATAAAATAATTTAATAATTTTAAATGATAATAATTAAAAGTAATTTAAACCGAATTACAGTAGCATTATCTAATTAGTAACTAAATAATTAATTTTAACAATTCATTTACACGATTAATCAATTTTTATAAAATCAATACTGAGCATATTTTAACCATACAATCATTTTAACATTTACAATAATTTTATTTAGAGTATAATAAAATTAACCTTAACAGCTAAATAATATTTGCGGCGACATATATATTTAGCTGGAAATCAGAAAATACTAAGTCCACCTTTATCATTAATATAATTTTGTATTGAGTGGTATGTTTTATTTATCAACGTGTTACTGGTAAGAGATGAGATAAAATTTATTAATAGGTATGTCAAAAATAACCGTGGAATCTTTTTATAAAAACATTTGCTAGGAAGGATGTATTTACTTTGCGAAGTAGGACACTACGTGTTATAATGTACCTTTTACTTTTTCTCGCGTACATATAAACAATATAATAATATAATAAGATTTTCATTCAATTGTTTTATATTTATGACGTCATAAAATTTTAATGATCTACATTCGTGAGTGATGTTCCCACGGGCGCTGGGTTAAATGTTTGCCAACAAATAAATCCGATACGATTCAATTTCGTTGAATTTCATTGCAAATCAAGTCCAATTTGTGTATCTGTAAATCCGTGGCATGTGTTTCACGATGAATTTGTCGCGACGTATTATATACATCCACTTTTAAATTTTTATATTCACCTCGAATATAATATCGCTTTTTATAGGATTTTCTGTTATTTTCGCTTCTGATGTGTTTTTATATAAAAAGTAAGACAAATTGAATTACAAAGCAACAGCAACAATAATAAAACAAATATTTATTATTATTAATATGTCAATGTAAGTATTTTAACGTCCAAGTCCATAGATGAGTATACGCTTACAAAACAGTTTACATATTAAAAAATATGATTAAAAAATAGACACCAAGGTACGTTTAAAAAAAAATAAGATTGAATACAGATGATTCGATACGAAAGTAATTTTGAAAACCTTGGACTCGTTTATCGTTAACTAAAACTCGTTAGGACGCGTGCTTGTTACCAGCGATACAGTCAATCAAATAATAATATGTCATATCACTGTAAATAATAACTGTGGCACGTATAAGTAATTCTAGTTAATATTAAATAAACTAAAAGCTTCGCAATAACAATATGATTAAATGTTAGGATAGTTTAATTGTGGTTTTTAGTGAAATAAACAAACGAACATAAATTCTATATGAAATAAATACAATAAGTCTCAACGATCTTCAGATCACATCCTATTGAAATGATCTCGACTATTGTAACAGATAAAAAAAACCGTTTTAGAGATTTAATTTTATTCCATAAATTCCGTTATTAAAAAAATAACAACCTATTTTTTTATCCTGTATTATGACACCACATATTTACGAATTTATTTCTGAAAAGAGCTTGATACTAACTCGCCATTTCAAAAACACAACCCAAATTGCAACATTTTCTCATAGTGCACATAAAAATATTAATTAAAAGTAAGTATATATATTAATATTATGCACTCATAAATATTTAAACAGCACCTTTTGGAGTTTATTTTACAATAAAAATATTTGAAGTCCTCTCAAGTATTGAGATTTGATTTTTAACACAGGCTTTGAATATTTAAAGCTGAAGAAATTATTTTGATCATTTAATATCTACGGGGTAATTTTCCACATTTTTATTTCTTGAACATTAAAGGACCGATTATAAAATTATTTTTATATTCAGATACTGTAAGCAAAAGGCTCTGCGGTGTTCTTAATAAGGATGGCCCCTCAAATATATCCTTCAAATAAGGAGCGCTATCAATTGGCGATTGTACTTTATAAAACGCCAGTACATTACCAGGATATAAAGTAGATATAAAATGCTCTATTATTGTTAAACAAATTCTATTACTATGTTGTAAATCACATACGAGGCGAGACAGTTGAAAGTCAAGTCTACGAAACAGGTTATTTAAAACATACATAATATGTCGTATAGCCAATAAACCTTCGGGTGCTTGGAATCGTTGATTTTATTACCAACCTTTGCCGTGTAAATCTTAGTGCAGCGGATCGAGATGAGATTTGAATAATTTTTCTTGTATTATTACTTTTTTTTTATATCAAAGGTCAATGCTATAAATATATTTGGAAGTACAGACTGTTAATTTATTTTATCATGTTTATTATTTATCCAAAAATGTATGCAAATGAATGGAGCTTTTTAATCGTTTATTAATGTTTGGTTTTGAAATTAATTTCAAATGTCACGAATATTGATTGCCCTGATTGTTTCTGATGCGGAATATATTCAATCCGTGGTGTTTTTAATGCATGCTTTGAGATCTCGCTGCAGTTGGTACCACAATCAGGATCGGACGGATATGCGCCGTCACTATTGTTTCCGTTGCAATCAATTAGTCGGAAACTGGAGTAGGATTTATACCGTACATTATCATCCGCTGTGACATTGATATGTTCGACCTCTCGTGTGATTGTGAAGATCGATTAGTTTGTATATATCGGTTAGATCGTATGTTTACAGGATTTGGTTCTTAAACAATTGGCGATATAATTCATTCGATTTCTCAATTGAATTCGATTAAAATTTTTGATAGTCAGTGTAAATATTGCCGAGATTATTCGCTTGCACGTGGTAAGCCGGTGAATGGACCACGTGGGGTGCGGGCGCGGTCGTTCGATACAGCGGAGGCTGCGCTGTGAGCTGTAGCCCGGAACTTCCAACCGACCAGATAATTTCGACCTCTCCTACCCTTCAGAATTCCACTTGTTTCACTATTAGAAGAAACATCTCAACAACAGACGGAGGTCGCGACTAGATGGACGACTCATCGTGTGTCAGTTACGCAAGATCCATCTTAGCTACTATAGTACTATGACCATGTTGCATAAAAATATTATTATTGCTTAGATTCAACCTAATTCAAACGAATGCAGAGTAACCTGTAGCCTATAATGTAATTTGAGTTGATGTCCTAATTTCAGTATAGAATAATTGTTCTTACATTAAATTAACCATTTTATTTAAAAAAATAATTTCTTTTATGTCTAAATATTATTTTTAATAATCTTGCTTTTATTAAAGAAATGACTGATTATATTAATAAAGAAACTAGCAGGATACCTTTGTTTTTTTTCTACTACGAACTCTTAAAAGGCAACCTATTTAATTTATAGTAGTAAAAATGTTTTAGGTGAATGTTAGCATGCAGCGAGTTCGTTTAATGTCTTCTTTAAAACGTAACCATTACAAACTTGAACTACTTTTGTATTCATTGTTTTTATAACTAATATAATGGGTTTGTCGTCGGGTGTCCCGGTTGGCTCGCTCCATTTTCAGGTCGTGTCCAAATGGGCCAGAGTATAGAGGCTTCGCGTGTCTAAATATCTTATTCAAATCCATGGCATTATTATTAACCTCGTTTGGTGTTCCTGCATTTTAAATTTAGAATGTTTTTTGTTTTTTTTTTTTTACTTTACATGGCAAAGAAATTAGCTTTATTAGTTTTACAATTTTTGTAATTAGAACAGGATATTTCGAAATTTTAGAAATTTAAAATTATTTTTTAATCAAATGATAGTAATCAAAATATTCTCTATACTAGTAAGAATCGTCAAATTACAGCATTAAATTAAATGTAAAGTTACCGCTATATATATATATATATATATATAATCAAATATAATCAAATATAATCAAATATTCAGTCATCCGATTAAATATTTGATTGGGGTAATTATCCCATTATAATTTATAATGGGAAATAGCAATTTGATTTAGTGGTTACGTAATTTTTATACGTGTAGGTAAACCAGCACAAAAGTCATCTTCAACTAACAAATCGCAAATTTAAAGGATCACATATCTCACGTATCTTTATATGTATAAATGATTGCATAATTCAGTATTATACAGTGTTCTAATAAGCGTTATTCCTTGAGCGATAAGGTTCATAATTCGGAATAGATTCCTTTGAAAACTGGATGGGGATCTCGGGTACGTGGGAGTTTCATGTTCGAGATAAGAGAGGCCGTTGAACCCACGACTTGGTTCTTTTCTTATGCTGATTTCCCTTTGATTGAATAAGTTTTATTGTGAAGGGAAGAATTTAAACAGCCTACTGAATGAGAGGAATTCAAAAATGGAATCGATATATTTTTTATTATCTATATCAATTCAAATCTGATTTCGTTATGTAAAACATATTTATTTATATTGTTCTTTCATTATTAGAGAAAAGAAGTTAGTTTTTTATGTATGAAATAATGCAATATAGTAATAATAAAATTAGATTTGCATACACTTAATGGAATATTTTGGTTGATTGGATACCAATGGTCGGTACTGGTCCGATCCGCATGTGACGTGATCAAAAATATGAAACTTATACAATCCAGATCAATTATTTTAAAGACGTCATTAATTTTTACGAGTTCGTTTAGTAGTTTGTTATACAGTTTTAGTCATATATGAACAGTTGCCGAACTTTACCGTTTTGGACGATGGAATTTGTAACTTGTCTCGGTGTCTCGAACTAATTGTATTTCCAGACAGTTGATATACTTTTTGGTGAATATTAATAATCTGTAGATACAGATAAGGGAGAATTAAATTATTAGCCCATGTCTGCCTCGGAGCTTAAGCTTCATCGTGTCAGCCGAAGGACGTCCACTGCTGGACATAGGCCTCCCCCAAAGATCGCCACAACGACCGGTCTTGTGCAGCTCGCAACCAGCGGCTTCCCGCGACCTTGCTTCATAGCAAATTCCAGCAAATTCGGTTCCGTGGTTTAACCGTGAAACAGCATGTGACAGACAGACAGAATTACTTTCGCAGTTAATAATATTACTATAGTATAGATTTAAAATAAGCATTATGAGTAACAAATCGGATCTCTCCGTTTACAGTTTTAGAGAACACATATATTTTAAACGTCATAGGAAAAAAATGCATTTAAATATACAAATTCCAATTATGTACTCAATTCAGTTGATATTATACATAACTGTTTCATATGAAACTCGTGTTGAATAAGTTCAGCTCCCAATACGGTTATAGCATAGCTGATCCCTAAATATAAAAAAGTAATCTTTCGAAACTACAAAACAGTTATCGACATAGGGCGAGCAAAAACTTATCACCTCCAAACCAATATTCATCTTTATCCACACGATTGTAAAAAACCGTTCATTTAAATTTGAACCTTTTGATTATACAAATAGGGTTTATTTAGTCAACGATATATATAATGTATACCTCTGGCTTGAACTCTGACTCCAATCGCAACCTTTTTAATCTTTCACGAATTCTTTACATTTAAAATTCGACCTTATACATGTGTAACTTTGATTTATTTTTGAGTGCTTTAATAGTCTTTGTTGTAGTTTTGCTAGATCGGTAAATGTGCGCAGAAGCTCACGTGTTCTTTTATGCCTTTTGTCGCAGCTTTGAACGAGGGTTCCTCCAAGCCTTCAAACGGTCGACCTTCCGTTTATAATGTGTTTTATATACGTAAGATTTCTAAAAAAACGTTTGAGTAGGATGATCAAGAAAATATCCTTTTATCACATAGGCTTTGGCAAGCAAATTTGATTCTTAAGTTTTATGAAATACGACTTAGAACTACCAGCGGTTTGAAATAATCTTTAGTTTCTACTCTTAAGATATTCGTCGTAATTTATATATTTAGCATAGAATTTATTAAAAAATAAATAAAAAAGAAAACTTTTTTTTTTTTTTTTAACACTAATTTAAAAGTAATTAAAAAAATCATAAGAGGGTTTTAATAATTCTATAAACCAATACTCTGACCCTAAAGATATAATTTATTGGCGGAACCGGAAACATGGAGCTCAAAGTTTATCTTTACTTTCCGTTATAAATACATTGCATAAATCTATAAATATGTGTTTTTTGTGCTATTCTTAGCGCATATATTCTTTATATACAGTTTGGGTAAAATGACAACCAAAACTAAATAGGTACAGTTAGGTTTATTTACTTTACTTGTATGTAACTTATTAAGAAATTTACTATTATATAAAAATGTTAATTTTTGGTAATTGCCAATTCGTGGTAGGTACACTAATCCTAGGATCCAAGATAGTATGTGTGTGATCTTGTGCCTGTAGTTATACCGGCTCACTCACCCTTCAAACCGGAATACAACAATACTAAGTATTATTGTTAGAATGTCGGTAGAATATCTATTCGTATAGTCGTACCTACCCCGACTTGCTCGCACAAAGCTATACTATATCATATTGTTACTACAATTATTGAGGTCTAAAGAATCGCTATGGTGACGAAGCCAGGTCAGGTGAGGCTAGCAAAAACTCCTCAACGGCTGGTGCTATTAGTCAATTATCGTGTACCTACTTTAGGATCTCGCGAGCCCACAATTCATTAATAATAAGCTATAGTTTTTAAAATGAAAATCTTCAAATTATCAGAAGTCTTACAAAATATCCAATAGTTTGGGTCATTGTATCAAGTTGGTTTTAATAGGATAACATATAAAACTCGCCAGCTTAGTCTCCGAGTAATCTGATTACAAAGTACAGCGTTTACTTATTTACGCGAACATTTAACCTTTGCTTGAGTGCTTCGACGTTCATCCAAATGGTCACTGTGAATGTCTATCTGAATAAGACACTGTTTCTTTCTCGTTGTCATATATCTTATGTTAAAATAGTTTTCGAAATTTCATTCTACTAATTATCGAAAAGAGCAACAAAGCTCGTCAAATCTAATATAAAAAGGTAATCTATTACAATAGACAAACAGAAGGTACGGTACTGTTGTGGTCTTTGCTTATTTATGTATAGATATGTGATATTGGATGTTGGTATATATCTGTTTGATAAACAGACTCCGATGCCATTTGATCGATCACCATAAAAAATGACAAATATATAACGTATTATTTCATGATGGTAGTAGTGGGGTCTACCTGGCTGTGTACGGGTATCAGGGTTACTTACTCTTCTTACCCGGGCATACAACCACAGGTAGCAAAGGCTACCAGGTCAATCCGTGTACATCTGGAAGGTCAAGGCCTCATAACCCTAGGGGGATAAAATTCCGTTGTTGTCATGTCCGACGCGGTTAGTGTTCTATCGTACTTCCAAATCTTCGTCGTCGTCGTCGTCGATGCCCGCGTCTGAGAAGTTGGTCGGCGCACCAGGAGCTCACGAGGTAGACGGCGTTTCATTAAGGTTTTGATACGATCTATTAATTGTTGTAACTCGCTGCTAGATAGCTCAGCGGTACATAAACTTCAATACCGACTAACCAATTAACGTCTGCCGATTTGTGCTACAAATATACATATGTTGACGCAGGTTGATGTTTTGGCGAATTACATGGTGCAACGCGTGTAGTCGAAATGTAGCACTACGCGTAATGAAACTTTGCACTGAATACGTAAATGTCAGCTCGTTTTTAGTTTTAAATAAAGGGGTCAATGACCGAGGCGCCAAAAATTTATTTTGCCAAATTCTTTTAATATTTTTATTATATGAAGTGACGTAATATCTATTCATCCGTAATAATATGGATGTTTCCGTCCTTTAGTACATACATTAGTGTATAGAAATAAATATAAACTTTACGTTATATAAATTTACGGTATGACCTATATTTTTTTAGAAGGTTTTTTAAACAAACACAGCATTATTTAAAAAACATTCTTTCTAAATCTGTTACAATTTTGTCAAATAAAATTGTAACAAAAAAATGTTGTATAAATAATTTACTTTTAATAGTTTGATTAAAAAAAGCTAATCTTTTCTCTTGAAATAGTTTTCATTGTGTAGACTTGATTGCGGATTGAGAACCGCTGGTCTAAGATTACGGCCATTATTTGAAAATTTAATTCGTAGTAAATATAAGGTACAGCGAGGTACTGATATTTTCTATAGATTATTATCAGTATAATCTCGGGATACTTCAAATTTATATTTCAATATTAGTAATAAGGTATGTCTGTACGATGGAACTTGATTCAGCTTCTGATTTCAAATGCAACGACTGCTTTGTGTAGGAATGGAAATGACTCAAAACAAAACCACGGACAACTTAGTAGACGTGAAACTATATCAATAAATAAACAAGAAATATTAACTCAAATGTTGGGGATTTACCCATTTATGTACACAATAGCATCTGACGTTGCGAAATTGATAATAAGTTTATTGTACTTTGTAAGCATTTTATTATAAATACTTCACTTAAGTGCGTATTATAATATTTACGCAATATTAATTATTTGAATATGTAAGCTCGACTCCAAGAAAACGTCAATTCATTATATAGTAATAATAATAATAAATATTGGACAACATCACATTACTCTGATCCCAATGTAAGTAGCTAAAGCACTTGTGTTATGGAAAATCAGAAGTAACGACGGTACCACAAACACCCACAATTAAGACAACATAGAGAACTATGATCTTTTCCTAGATCGACTCGGCCGGGAATCGAATCCGAGACCTTGGAGTGGCGTACCCATGAAAACCAAAAAAAATGGCAAAACTGCATAGATAACAACGGTGCTTACTTTGATTAATTAAATATATTTTACAAAAAATTAATTGACTATATTCCCCCCTTACAAAATGCCAATTTTATACGTACGGACCTAATATATACCCATATACTTCAGGTGGCTGCGTATTGACACTGTCGATAATCGTTACTATTTTTTTTTCTTGCAAAGTTAGTGTCTATAAACAGAAATAAAATTCCTAAAAAGATGCGGAATCAAAAATAATATTAGACCAAACACATTACACGGCACACCGTGCCTGTGCCAAAGCTCGGTCTGTCTTGTGGAAAATGATGACAATACTGGTTAAACTCCCGGAGCCCCCGTAGAGATATTAGTCGATAGATATTAAGTTATATATGAATATTTTGTAAATGGTCGTTTGAAATAATATTCAACGAGTGGTTAATTCGTCTTTTACGGTTCAAAGCAACATAAATCCCGTGAAAATGTAGGCATTGAAATTGTCGAAATTTGGTACGATCCATTAATAATAATGTCTATTGTTTAAATTGCTTTCGGAATAAGCGAATAACAGCTGTTTCTGATGAGTTATTCACTCTATTCATAGTAGTTTATAATGCGAGTACATTATTCTTCCAATATAAATTGTTTTCGTTTTATTTAAAGAAATGTTACATAATATATTATCTAGTACTACCAAAAATTCTATGTATGTTTAATGTTATGAAGTGTTAAACATAAAATGATGAAATTGTATGCTAATTCGTTTTATTACCTCGAAATATACGGACGATATGGCTGAAATGATGAGATGAAATGGCTTAGATGGATGGAATATGTAGATATAGCCGTTTAGGCTATAGCGATTTAAACACAGATCCTGTATGTGTTTGATGTGATACCATGTGTGCTAACAAAGAGCAGCGTGGTAAAAAAAAGTTGTATACTTCTCCTTAACAGGAGCCTTATCATTGAGGGTAGTTACTATACCACCCTTTAGTATATCGATTATACGTATAGACATATTTACTATATTATATACAAATATGACTGTAAAAAATAGAAATTACTGACGCAATAAGCATACACAAGACAGGAAAAGGGTTTAAGCCGTTAAGCTTAAAAGTCTTAGTAATTGCAAATGTGATGCGCTTTTGTTTTTTTATTTTATTTTACGTGAAGTCCATACAAGTATGGGAGAACTTTAATTAACATAGGTATGTAACTACTGCGATATTGAGTTTCTTGCCGATACTTTTCGGTAGAATTTACATTCCGAACTGATAGTAACTCTTTATTCAATATCATCCTGTAAAGTTATGTATGATTCGACGGTGCTTATAAGAACCTTCTTGAATTTGGTTTTGTTTTTGATAGTGCACATGTTACGACTTGGTGTTTTAATGAGAATGTAGTAATTAACTGAACATATGATTGTGATTGATATTGGCGTAACCGACCGCATATACCGCGAATGCAGTTCAGAAATCGATACCACATCGATAATTCTGCAGCATTTTAAAAATGTATACGACCTCGTTTTGTCTGCATAGAATTCAATATTACATCTCGATTTAAAAAAAAAATTGTGCCGTCAAAATTTTGTAATGTAGCTAGTACGTTTATATGTTTCAATTAAAAAGCTTGGTAATATATCCTAAATAAAGTATCAATTAAACTGAGATGGGATCTTAAAGGTATACTAAACCCAACGCATTTCATTTGAAGAGTTTACATTAAATCATGTTAAAATTATTGTTTGGAATATAAGAATAAATATTTATTTTGAATTTTACAATTTACCTCAAGGTCACATATAACAACATTCAGTGTATACTACTACTAATACCAACTTTTAGTACAATAAATCGTAATGATCAATGGTCATGCGTCATTTGCAACTCATGTAAATGGGTCAAATGGGGAGGGGGGGATGCATTGTTACATTAGAATATGGCAATACAAAGCCTTTGAAAGGCGTGAGAAATCGTACGTCACGAATGTTCTATGATATATTGTAACTTTGTATGGCTAACTGTGTCTGTATTATGATACGCATATTCGTATGAGATCTGTTTCTAAAAGCCTGTGTCCGACTCATATATAATAAATATATATTGGACAACATCACATACATAACTCTGATCCCAATGTAAGTAGTTAATGCACTTGTGTTATGGAAAATCATCGGTACCACAAACAAATATCATCGGTAACCCAAGACAACATAGAAAACTAATAAACTTTTTCTACGTCGATACTACTCGATCGTGGAGGTCGTATCAAAAAACGGGTTCCGTACTATCCGTTGTCCTCGAGGCGAAGATTTTCGAGTATTTATAACTTGGCGATGTAAGAAATGGTTAATATTTCCTACAGGGCTATGTTGACCATTTAACATCAGGTGATCCATTTGCCTGAACTTTGAAATGTAATATAAAAAAAAAACGAAATAGAACAAGTTAATGGTACAGCGAATTCATTGAAATATATATTTGTTTTAATTGAAAGCAACTCTTATAATGAATTGCGAATTCAGTAGTCCGCGACATCCAAAAGGTTGGTGACCGCTGCTGTATCTGTATCTGTGATTTCTATGCACTTTAAATACGTAGTAGCAGTTAAACGATGAGAACGTAACAGAACAAGGACGAAAGACATAGTCTTAAATTACTTGAATATTCATGAAAACTTGATTATTAAAATATAGTAGAGCAGCGAGCGCGTCTCTAGGAGCCGGATTATTTACATAAATGTACAGCGAAGATTTTCTCTGACAAACAAATTTGACACTTTGAGCTCGATTCAATAAAATGAGACCAACTTAAAATGATATGCATTGTTTACCGCCCATGGACAATGGCGTTGTAAGAAATATTAACCATTCCTTACATCACCAATGCGCCACCAACCTTGGGAACTAAGATGTTACGTCCCTTGGGCCGGAACACAACAATACTGAGTACTGTACCTACCCAGACGTGCTTGCACAAAGCCCTACCACCAAGTGCAGTGCAGCAAATAATGTGAGAGATATCTCTACCCTCTACCCTTTCTCATTGAGAATCGTAGAGCTAAGTATTTCTCGCCCCGATGACTTGCGATTCAAAGGGGAAATACTGCTAGCATCCTTGCCATAATCGACTCGGTTTTGATTTGTGCAGTAACTATTTGTTATTTTGATTTGTGAGTATTTAGTGAAATATAATAATGGTTAATACTGAACGTAAGAACTCAACAAATTTTCAACATCTTAAATTGTATTATTAATATATTTTTTGCTCTTTCAGATAACTACGATGTTCGTCGTTGATTTTGTGGTATGTATTCTTTATAGTAATAAATTTATAATAAGTAGGAAAAATTTAAGTCTACCGATAAACGGCTTTAATTTAATGTGTTTGGATTTCAAGTAAGTGAGCCAGTGGTAGGTATAATTAATCCCGCGGTTAGCGGCGCATTGGCGATATATGAAGTGATGTACTTACGGAGTCTTTGGACTCTAATGCTACAACTAATCAAAAACATTACCTTCGCCATCCTATATATCTAATATTTTAGTTCCCAAGATTGCTGGCACAACGGCGATGTAAGTAATGGTTAATATTTCTTAAAGCGCCAATGTGTATGGGCTTTGGTGATCATTTAGCACCAGTTGGCCCATTTGTACGGATAAATGGGCTACAGTAGGAAGGGCTTCATTAAATATATCCACTCCACGTTGACTGGATAAAATTCTCTCCAGTGGCAAAGGATGCACTGGCGATAATGTGACGGCAGCACTATGTCAAACAAATCCCCGACTGGGTAAACGTAATAATAGCCTAAGCCAATGTGTGAAGTAGGCATTAAATTCGTATATATGAAAAGTAAGCTGTTATTGTCGAAATAATTGAATGACGCACCGCCTCATATAATAAAATAATACTTAAACATATTTAGTTTTTGAGTAATGGTAATTTTTTTTGTAATTGATAGCGTTAGCTATATATTACAAAAAAAATTGTTAAGAGGTTGAATATATTCTTCACATGCGATCGTTATATACATCAGCGACGTTAATCAAAATTAAAGTGAGCCAGTATATTTAGCTAAATCTCGCATTCGTACAAACATCGCTAAACGAATAGGCAAGTACCATATAATTAATAAAGCAAAGACGCCGCCACGCGTGTAATCGCTATGAATGGGCTTAGCTTACTCGGCCGCTATTCGAGTCGGCGAGATAAGACCAATAACCCACATGCGTGGATATTATCGCGTATCAACGCATTCATAGAGTCAATTATTACTGGTATCGCATGTTGTCGTAATTCGCCTAAATATTAGTTATGATAAATCATTTCATCACAATGCCCGTGGTATTGGAAATTATTTTATTAGTAGTTGTTCTATTAAACATATAAATACGGTACTTATATTTTAACAATTTAAAAGGTATTGAGACAAATATAAGTAAAATTAAATATATTAAAAGTTGGTCGTTTTCGTTCAAATGAAATTGACCGATTTCGACCACACTCGAGCTAGAATTTGATATATTGTGTACAAGTTTTCCCCTGAGGATTCGCAGGCTTATTAGATGGGGCGGTCGTAGGTTTAGACGTAATAAAGTAGCCTCTGCCCGTTCTTAAGTTTCATAAAAATTGCTTCATTGTTTTAGCCGTAAAAGTGTAGCAGACAGACGGACAGAGTTACTTTAGCATTTTTAGTAATTAGTGTGCTAAGATGTCAAACAGTCGGATATATTCAATATTTGTAAAGAATACTTCTGAGAAATTTTTTGAGTCACCAAATTTAATTTGTATTTTTCATAATTATATCAGTGTTGCTCGTGTCGCTTATCTAAATATATTGTTTTTAAGAAATGCTTATCTAAAGAAATTACGACTATATCAAGTTCGGAATAACCCGCAGTTTTTACTTTGGGTAAAGGAAGTTGAATTATAATTTGAACGTTAACATTTTGAAAGATTTCGTTCTATCGGCATTTTATTTTGTCTAGTAGATGGAGCACGTGAATAGTGGGTTTGAATATTATTATTACACAAATACGGACCTGCTGAGAATGGGTGATACTAACAATATGTCATTTTTCTATGTTTTTTTGAAAACATGTTATATAATACTATTATGTTTTAAATCTATATTTTGATAAGACCGTATAATGGATAAGTTATGAAATAACTGAACTAGAAGATGGTTGCAGTTATTAAAATGAGTTCGTTGAACTGAGATCTGAGAGCAGTTTACGACTCTT
This sequence comes from Vanessa atalanta, assembly GCF_905147765.1. Lineage (NCBI taxonomy): Eukaryota > Metazoa > Arthropoda > Insecta > Lepidoptera > Nymphalidae > Vanessa > Vanessa atalanta. The sequence goes on from NC_061878.1 coordinate 918,922, forward strand.
GTTTAAGACAGTCACAAGTCTGTTTGGTAATTGATAAGATCAATGTATTTTTTGTATCGGAAACCATTGACTTGGGCTTTAATAATAATAATCTTACAGGAAATTATGTTGAAAGATTGAATAGATCTCTCTCGCACGCTTCTTATCACAGTTATTATTATACTTAAAAATATATGTTATGTCAAGGGTGCATGTTATTACACTGGTTCACTCACCCCTTATGCCAAAACAAAGCAATATTTTGGCAACAGATAGGCTTGCATAAAGCCGTACTACCAAGCACCTATCCTATTTTTTATATTTATAAATACTAACTATGTTTATGTAATTGAACCTCTTCTGAACCGTTGAACTGATTTCGATTATTTTTTTTTGTGAGTATTTAAATGATACGATCGGGAAGTAAATAAAATTCTTATTTTATCTTGACTGAGTCGTAACGGGCTGCTTAGTTATCTTATATAAATACAAATATTAAACATTTAAGGAAAGAAATTAAAGAAATGGGAAGAGAACCAAATGGCTTTATGCGCAGAAAGACAATACAGCGAAAACAAATGAAGCAAAGTAATAGATGGTACAAAAGGCGGCCTTATCGTTGAAGAGCTCTTCGAGGCAATTTTGAGGCAGAGCGAATGCTCTGTTCACATTATGTATTAGTAAACATAATAAGCTTGAAAGTAAATTTCATATTAAATATGTCATAACCATATCCCCGATATTTGATTATGTAATTTTACATTACACTGTATATAAATAGAAGTGAGTTCTGTTTTGTGTGTATTATTCTTCTTAAGGTTTGTCTGGGTTTCATAATCAATCACTTAATCTAATTACTAATTTCCAAATATGTCGTAAATGTGACTCTACATGACAAAATCCTGTTCTCGTCTTAACCAAAATGTAAGCTTGTTGTACCGAATAGAATCGTGGAGATACGAGGAGTGGACGTACCTCGAGAATAGGTATCGGAATTTCTAGCGACACGTGCCGGTCTCCGCATGGAATCCTAATCTTATTTTTTCTTTCACAGCCGGGCAAAATTTTACCATGTGAAAAATCCATCGCGCCTTTTAGGTCCGCAGTCCGTTACGTTAGGTGTAACGTTAAGGTCAAAATATCCAGTATCCACTGTATCAGAAAATAATTCCGTTCTACAATTTCAGTATGTCAGTTTGCTCCAAAATCACAATAATAACTGCAGCCATAGTAGCATCAATAAATTGGTATAATTGGCGTTAGATAGTTACCAATCGAAATGTTCAGAGTTATAGATCGTCACAATGGTCTATTTAATTTTATTGTAACCGGGATCGAGAATAATTGTCGCTCGGGGCAGATAGGCACTTTGGCAGTTTCTCCTCTATCAGTAATTCTCGTTTGGTAATGGTTATTAGGGGATGGCCATAGACTACGTCCTATAAATGCAAGAGGAACATTTCGTCGTGATTATAAACAAAAGAAAATTTAAATGTTTTTTTTTTCTGTGATTACTTGTCCAATTTTGAACCCAAAATCTCCTGTTAAGGTCACGTATTCTATTCACTGGACCATCTCGGCCTTTTATGTGGAATAGTTTATAGTAAGAATTGATAAAATTGTAATTGAATATAAAATTTTAAGACATCGCTAATATCACACATGGTTCGAAATCTACAAGTGACAAGATTTGCCCCTGGCGTCGATTACGTTAAGTTCAAAATAACCAAAAAGTAGGCTAGTAACGTGTCCATTGCATATTGTTATCAGCACGGTTTGGGCAATCTTGTTCATTTTGAGGGGCAAGGCCACCGGACGTCGACCCGACCGGTACGGAAATAGAGGCCACGTGCGCGCAGCTGCTCTGAGGTTATGTTTACTCTGAAATCGATAGCTGAGCTGACCGCGCTACGCGATACGGTGCGCGGCGGTTTTCCGTTTGTTATTTTGCACATTGGACTCGACTTAACTCCAAAGCCGCTTAGAGTCCTGGACATAACATTGTGCAATCTTAACTTGTATATTACAACGCATATAACCTATGCTACTAAATGCGGAGGCGATTTTTTTAATACCTAATTGAAAACAAAAAAATAAAACCAATTATACATAAAGCTTAATACTATGAGTTGTACCGCGTTTCAGAGAAGGTTTTAATATATAATATGACTATATTAACCTAAGCAGTATTGTTCGTTTTCAATTTAAGACCGATAAGTTAAGAAAATCTTACATTTTGGATATAACTTTTGTATCATTCTATAAGATTGAAGAAATAAGATTTACTTGGTGGTAGGGTTTTGTTCGAGTTCGTTTGGGTTGCTACCACCTACTCACCATATTTTATCGCCTAGCAGCAATACTTAGTATTGTTGTGTTCCGCATTAAAAGGTGAGTAAGCCAGTGTACAGCACAAGGCACAAGGGCTATAATATCTTAGTTCCCAAGGCACATTGGCGATATCTATCGGCGCTGGTGATCACTTACCATTAGATGACCCATTTGCCCGTTCGCCTACCTATATCATAAAAAAAAAGATTAAACTAAACTTATAGTTATCGCCGGTTTGGACTGTAGAATCTACCGACAACAACGCACATTAAACTAAAGTAGTATTTTATACTGATATATTATATATGTTTATTTTAATGTATAAAAAATGTACATCATTTGATTCCTTCGTAAACATAACATTTTACTTAAAACTTTCAATAACGTTTGTGTTTTAATTAAAGTTATAGCTTATCATAATATCTTCAAGCAATGTTTTAATGAAATCAAGTGTCGAGTTAAGGAATTCCATTCGGAGTTACACCAGCTCGAGACATTTATATCGTTCGCCATCTTAATTTTATAAATGAACAAAGTGTCGTCGTAAAATTCATTCTTGAAATCATGATAGCTTTATTCATGTTAATATCTGAGATGGCTTAATTATGTGCTTGGTTTGTGTTTATAATTCAACGTGTGTTCTGATAATATTCCTCACATGTATAAACAACTCGCACTCGATAGGCGTGATGGAATAGGCTTTAAAGTCGGCTCGAGTGGAGCGAAAGCTTTTGCCCAGCTATGGGTCCTTTTTATATTAATAGCTTAAAAACTATATTACTATTAATTATAAAATGATTAAGATAATTATGTACAAGTAAAAATTGCCGTGAGGTTACAGACAGACTAAATTCCGCGAAATAATTGGGGCGGTCAATTAGTCCCCGTTTAAAGCTTTCACTTATAAAATTGTGCTCATACTGATTTAAAGTTATAGATACCAGGAAAAAGTTGATTATGTAGTATATATGTAATAAATTCAAGTAATTGTATACGCACTAGTTGTCATCTGCGTCTTCGCTCGTGTTTTAAGGGTTGTTGTCGGGTATTAAGCACAAAAGTAGCCTATATCCTTCCTTGGAATTCAACTTGCTACATACCGAATTCAAATTCGGTTCAATGGTTTGTCAGTTTAAGAGCAGACAGACAGACAGACAGACAGAGCTACTTTCGAATTTGTAATATTAGTATAGTTTAGTACAGATATTAAAGTAACTTACATCCTTTTCAGGAATCATGTATGTATCCTATTCCAATGGAAGTAGGAAAAAAGATAAACAAACGTAGTTCATGAGATTTGCTAATAACTCCGCTATATTGTGCACGAGTTGTGTAAGTGTTTATGATTAATATATCTTTATTTATAATACAACATTACTACACTTGAATACTTATATCCACTTTAGTTTTACTTCCTAAATTCCGATAACAGTTTCGTAAACGTTCAAAGCGCCATTTTATCACGAATTCATACCGAATATCATAGATTAATTAAGCTCTCGACGAATAATATCGCGTCAATTTGCTGTCAAATGTTGTTTTATTTGACTTATATTTTATTCCTGTTATGGTTGGAATGGAGTATATATTATGTTTAATATTGTGGGTTTTGTTTTCGATTTACGGAACTCTAAAATAATAATAATAATTACATGCATTCGAGCTTGCATACAGTAGAAATGTTTAGTACTGGAATGTTTGTTGCGTGTCGTATTCCTCAAAAACGATTGTATAATAAATAACAGCCCACGCGTCGCCCACTGTAAGTTTCGGTGTAAATTGTTCTCGAAGTGAAAGTACTTGTTGCAATTCAATATAAGTGTTCACTGAACGATTTAAATACGTTCGTAATTAGTTTTTTTGTTACTGTTTCTCTATATTTATTTATAGAAAATCCGTGGAGGTGTTTCTTTTGGACCGGTCGTTTAATTTTATTAATCGATAATGAAGTGCCTTATACTACATGCTTACAAATATTGTTAATACTGTTATTTACTATTCTATTCTACTCTATTCTATGTAGAAAACAACTTACTTGGCCCAAATACATTATAATTGAGTTACTTTACGTGTCGTAAATGTATATGTTTATATAGAAGTCAGCTATGTACTACTAATATTATAATGAGGTACAATTTGTTTGTTTGTAATAATGCTATAGGGTATAAATTATGTTTATATATGTCATATCATTTTTTTTATTATTAAATATCACACGTGCTAAGTAGGGCGGTCCGCTAGTTTATTTCCAAACAACAAACGTAATGTTTGTGGTGTCTGAAATATTTTTACTCTATATGCAAGTTGAAATGCATGTAATCTTGTTAAATTTCAAACGCATTTATCAATGTCATCGACATTTAGCGCGTCTATCCAAATCGTCGCGGAAATTACCGTCCGAGGCACCAGCAAAAGCATTCCTAAACCTCCTTATCCTCCTCAGCCTTCTCAGCCAACAGTTCAAATCTAGCCAATTTTTTTTCTTGAAGTGTGTTCACAAACAACTTCGAGCAAATCATATGTTTCACCTAGGCTTTATTTTTTTACAAACTTTATCGACATTTTCATACAGATAGAAGGCGAATAATTTTATATAGGTATGTGTTTTTGATTCACTTACGTTGCTGAAAGCTATATTTTATAAATAAAGAACTCTAAGTGTAAGTCTGTGTAAAGACCGTACGTTATTCAATCTTTTTGAAGTTACACATATCTAAACTTTAATATACTTAAAAATTTTCCGTCAAAAAGACTCCATAATATAATAACTTTTATTGATCGCGCTTGACATTCGTACTCGGAACCGTAGGGTCAATAGTTAGCGGTATAAGCTACAAGTACGAAGTAGTTACATATTTTTAACTTTAGTAATAACCAATTATAAGACCTATCCCGAATCTCGTAACCAACATTATCGATCATTATCTTATTCTCTTAACCGCCACGGCTTGGATTAAATATTAATGAAGTATAAACAACTGCGCTCTTTCCTGTATCAAGTTATAGCCTGCCGAGATCTAAGAAAGGTATAGAGAGTACGTTGTGTATGTTAACACGTAATGCCTTTCAACCGTTGACATTGACGTGTCTATCCGTCTGTCAGCGTATGGCCGGCGCCGCTAATGTATTGTAATAGGTGAATATAATGGAGCTGTCTTTATGATTACACGGGGCAAGGGAAAACGCGATTATATTTATTTTATTACGTAATGTTACAAGAATATGAAATACACGCATGTCAAGTTCAATAGTCTGAATTTTAAGCGGGCGAAACTGCGACGCGAAGCGAACTTTGTCGTAATAATATGACTAAATTCTTCTCTGAAACGCGCAGGATCTTCTGGTATAAGTTTTATGTATATTGGTTCAGTTATTATTTTCTGTTAGGCATCACATTCACAAAAAGTACTTCATGATTCAGTATAAAATTACTTAAATTGGCCATTGGTCGTCGTGATGTTATATTGAATTCAAAGTTTTTTTTTTAATTGAATGCGCTATTTATAGTCGAATGTTAACACCTAAAACTCGAACCAAGTACGGCATTAAAACTATTTCATTTGAAGGAGCACAGCTGTATAACTCTTTGCCTCTAAGTGTTGTAAATTCGAAATCTCTAAATATATTTAAAAAACGATTAAGAACCCATATATAAGAGGATTTCTCTGATCTTGTTTAATATCACTACTGTTATTATTTGTAATATATTAATTGTAGTTGTAATTTTAAAATTTCCTTTGTAAGCGAACTTTGTTCTTTTTGGAAATAAACTTCTTTAAACCTAAACCTAATGTTTCTTTCAAATTGGACTCAATGATCCGGTGATAAGCTCTCTTACAAACAAACTTATCAGCTTTACAATATTAGAATGTTTCATTTCTACATCCCGTACTAAGAATTATATCTGACGTAGGTTAGTTGTGGTATTTTTTTAATAACTAATATAGCTTCTAGTTATTGAGTCGAGGCAAGCTATTCTTAGCTTTCTATTCCTGTAGTATGGTAAATTAATAGATGTCTAAAAATAGAAAATTTAGGTATGACAGTATTTTATTAATCATTATTATTCTATGAATATATTACCTCCCATGTTAAACCCATAGAAACACGTAAACAATGCGTATCTTACTGTGATGCCCGAGCTACGTACATTATGTTCCATCGTAACAAAAATCCAAGATTGATGAACCCCTTCGACGATCAAACTACTTCAATCGTAGACTTTAGCTATTCTTACGTACTTTCTGATCTACCTGAATAGAATTCGAGAATGTTCCTAATTTAAAATAATACATGTATATAAATAGCCGGTACCGTGACAGTGTGATCAGTTCACCTTCTGAAGCGATAGTGAAAACGTATGTAACAAATACAAGCACGATATGTACGTCTATAGAGAAGACAGACCTCGGAACTAAAAAGCGTTTTGGCATATTGAATAACTGTATTTTGTGTACAGTGCACACAAATAAAATCTCATTTTCACAGACGAAATTTTATAACATTAAAGCTAGTATATTACATTCATACTGTATAGGGTTATAATGTAAGCGTTTATTTAAATGTTAATGTTTACAAATGAATGTAACATATCTTTTAATTAATTAAAAATAATACTCTGACTTCGTGGCCCTCAAACGTGAATACCAGGACGCTCGCTAACCAATTACTAAAATTAACACCTGCCTATCTATTTCCCTAGTGGTGAGTGTGGAGAGTTGTTTGTACGTACCAACCATTGTATGAATCCTGGATTCCGTATGAAAGGAAAAACTTGTAACATTTTATTTTCACGCTATTTATTTTCATTCTGGTTAAATGTATAGTGCATATGATAACACATCTTTTTAAATAAAATAATTTATTTATAAAGCTTAAAGATATATTGATATGTAGATGGTTTTATTTTTAGGTTTAGAATCAATCACAGAATTTAGAAAAATAATATCGTTCGACTGCAAAGTTATGTGATCTTGCTTAGTTTATTTCGAAGCACTTAACGTCACACCTGAGAAGAACCGGTCTCCTCAGGTCTCAGATGTTAGGTATTTGATACTGTATACTATGAAGTTTAGTCATATCTCAATTGTAGTTAAATGTAGTGGTCCAATATTAAATAAAAAATACGGAATGTCAACTATCAATGAAACACAGCAAGTGTGAAATTGACGCGCTTTGACAGAATATAGCCAGACGTTTGTGCAAATCGATAAGAAGGGGAGATCCCGTGTCGATTCGCTGTTATATCAGACGTCGTGCAGAAATAAAACTGTTGTAATTTTATTAAAACCCAGAGTTTTAACGCACAGTAACATAAAGTATCAGTCTATCATCTATCAGTAGATTTCCTACTGCTGGACTATGTCCTCCTGTACTTTTTAGGAGTAGAACTGGAGCATATTTTACCACAATACTTTAATGTGTGTTGTTAAAAGAATAATAACAGAATTTTATCCGACGTGTGCAAGTTTTCTAACGATGTTTTTCTTAACAGCTAAACGAACACGAGATAAATTAATTACATGAAGACTCAGAGCTTCTTTGCTTTTGAACCCGCTCTGAAAATTGCCAACTTTAATGATGACTAATTGTAATATCATTTTACAACGTTAAAATTGATTTTGTAAAGGCAGGTGATTTAAAGAAGCCTTGTTTTCAGTTCTGTTACTATTCATGGCGATATTCGAACCTCAGAACAGGTCATGATCGAAGTAGCACGTGCATAATATCACATGCGAGTCAGACGCTAATGACATGGTAATACTGGTGTGATGTATAAAGCGATACTGCCTCACACCTGACATCACTCCTTTCCTTTTTCCTCCATTATTTTGTATTGCTTCTTATAAAGAACAGACAGTAGTGTTGATTTCAATACTAGAATTACGGTTATTTAAAAGTGTTAAAATATATCTTGTTTCATCTGTTCCTAAGATTAAACATGATAGTAGACCTGAAGAGACAAAATTAAATTAAACACCATAAAATGTTAAAACAGAATATGCAAAATTAATAAAAAAAAAAATTTTTACTGCGCCACAGTACTGCATACCTATTTAGTATTGATTTCAACTTTATACCACTACGCTTTTGCCATCACCGCATACGAGTCAATGGCATATTTTTCATGAATAAATATTACAAAAAGAAACATTTGACGTATTTTCTGTTTAAATGTGTTGGTTTTTAAGTTATAAGTAAGCGGACGTTCAAACGGCTCATCTGACGGTAACTTCCCACCATCACCCAAAGAAATTGGCGCCGTAAGAAATATTAACTATTCTTTAAAACACTAATGCACCACCAAGCTGAGGACCTATGATGTTATGTCTGTGTGTGCGGGTGGTACCTACCCAGGCGTGCTCAAGCCCTACCATTGAGTAAGTGTTTGTTCATCGATTGAAATATAAACAATGGGAACACACGACCCACTTGCATCTCATTCTCTGATCCGACTATTAGATTGCTTTCTAAACACACATGTTTTGGACACGTTTGATTTTTAACTGAGTGACAATTAAAACAAGTAATCCGGTTTACTTAAGCGCTCCAGGCGTCCTGTGCATAGAAGAGTCCCATATACCGATCCACTTCATATGCAGGAAACTCATAACGCGTTTTTTCAGCGAGATAAAAAAAGGCCGTTTCATCTTAATTGAACTCATCCCTATATATTCTACAATTATATAATAACATGAACCTTATAAGCGTCGATAGCGCAATGGTGTAGGTAGGTGAAAAGTTGCAGGATCTATCCTGACCGCTTGGGCTATTGTCGTCCCCACTCCTAACACAATTAATAAGCTTAAAAGAAGGGGTAAATAGCATTAGCATTAGCAGCCTGTAAATTTTCCCACTGCTGGGCTAAAGGCCTCCTCTCCCTTTGAGGCGAAGGTTTGGAGCATATTCCACCACGCTGCTCCAATGCGGGTTGGCGGAATATACATGTGGCAGAATTTCGTTGAAATTAGACACATGCAGGTTTCCTCACGATGTTTTCCTTCACCGCCGAGCACGAGATGAATTATAAACACAAATTAAGCACATGAAAATTCAGTGGTGCTTGCCTGGGTTTGAACCCGAAATCATCGTAAATAGAGTAAATATATTAGTAATTCCTTGATTAATTTGGAGCATTACAACTACAGTCTAAAAAAAAAGTAATAAAAAACAAAATTTACGGTGCCTTCAGTCGTGATATTAATTGTAATCTTTTATTTAAAACCTATTTAATAGAATATACTTGAATGACGGGAATAATGGTCAAGCATAAAAAACATTAGGATTTGTTCTCTCTCTCAGTTTTAATATCTCTAAATTACAAAATTTAGAGATATCCAAACTGAGCAAATACTGCAGCTCCATTAACTCTAGGTACTACTTGTCAGGTACCCTGACATCAAGCCTCAATAATATATATGTATTGTGGTTTAAGTTTAAAGTTGAATGAGCCAGTATAAATACAGGCAGAAGATATCATGTTATGAGATCTCATTATTAACGGTATTGGCAGTGCGTGTTGGGCTGAATTGACTATATACCATCGCATGGCCCATTCTTCCCTATACGAATAATAGTCTGTGATAAAAATATTTTAGTTACAAGTGAATTAAAACATAATAAATTTATAATCGATATTTGTATTTTATTAAACATGATTTAATCTTAAGCCTTAGCTGACAATTCGATGTGTCAGTTACGGTGTGACTGGAGGTATTTAGCAATAACCATTTGTACCGTTTAAGACGAGACATTTCGTTAAAGCAGCGAAAAACATTTCGAAATAAACTTTTTATGAAGTCAAGATATGACGTTGACAATGAGGGTTGGAGACTGAAGTCGTTAGCCAGCGCTTCGTTAGGTGAGCCTTGAAAAAGGTATAGAGGAACTCGTGCGGTCGACGACCTTACCTTCGTGTCTTTATAATTAATGTTAACGTGTCAACCACCTCCAGCTTAAAAGCCACAATTGCGTGAACCGTATAAACGATCGGGGGAAAATGTGTTGGAAAATATTATGTTTAGTTTAGTGGTCGGAATGGGAAATTAGTTGGAAACCATTTGAATATGTTAACATTGGAATGAGAGCCGATAAAAACAGTAATTATATAGAGTATGGTATTTAATAGATGTTAAGTTCGTTAATGGTTTCATATATTGTAGTCTAAAAAATCATCTGGTTGTAACTTACTCTGTAAGTAGACTCATGAAATGAGCTTCCTCGTCATGATTGATAGTGATAGATATGATATTAACTTAAATGATTTTCTAACATGTTTAAAAAAAAGGATACGACCACGTCACAGATTTTATTATTTTTGAATTGAAAATTATTTTTGTACAACGAGAGTACAATTTTTGTGCATAGTTTCTGTTTTATGTAAATGTTTAAAATGAACCCTTTCTGGCGCAACAGGAGTGTCACTTATGTCACGTCACGTGTCACTGAGTTGCACGCTATCTATGTTAATGACGTAAAATAAAAAAAAGTAATAATTAAAGACTAAATATTACTCTTAATGGTCGCGGTATTAACCTAAATATAATTAAAATTAATTACTTTATTCGAGTAGGGTATTACAAGGACTTGAATAATCGTTATACAAGACGAATTAAGTTTAAAGCTACCATCGGTTCGGAATGTTAATTCTACCGATAAAATATGGCAAGAAACTCAATACTTATTTTTTACGTAAGTATGGTGAGGTTGTAATTGAACCTGCGAATTCTACATCGTTGGCGATATATATAGTAATATTATTAATGCGAATGTAACTCTGACTGTTTATTGCCCTTTCAGAGCCGAACCATTGAATAGAATTGGATGAAACTTGCTATGAAGCAATTTTAAATTCCAAAAAGGATCATAGGGTACTTTTCCGCCTAACACCTGAAGAACAACAGAAACGCGAGCGAGGTCCCGTTTGCCCACTAGTTTGAAATAACCGATTTCGTAAAAGTATAATTTGAACTTTGATTCTGGTCTTGACTCTAAACCAGTTAATTCGGTTTTGAAATAGTAAGAGATGGTTCTGAAGGTAAACGATACTAAAGCACTGCTAGACGGTCGAGCTTTTGTAAGTTAGTGGATCAATTATTTAAATAAAGGTCACAAGCAGCAGGTTTTCCTCGTTGACTCACATATAGCCTTAAAGTCACCGCAGACTGTATATCGTTGTTATCCTTTCAAAAGATAAAAATCAATATATTGTTGAAGAACTGAAACTTGTTTGCGTAAGTAAAGTTTAACTTAAATGTTACCTAAAACCGTGGCACTCGAATTTCGATTTAAAGTAGTGAAAAAAACAAAAAAAAAAAAATGCTGAGATAGCCCAGTGGTTAGAACGCGTGCATCTTAACCAATGATTGCGGGTTCAAACCCAGGCAAGCACCACTGAATTTTCATGTGCTTAATTTGTGCTTCGTGGTGAAGGAAAACATCGTGAGGAAACCTGCATGTGTCTAATTTCAACGAAATTCTGCCACATGTGTATCCACTAAACCGCATTAGAATGTGGAATATGCTCCAAACCTTCTCCTCAAAGGAAGAGAAGACCTAAGCCCAGCAGTGGGAAATTTACAGGCTGTTAATGATGATGTAGTGACACTTTAAGATTGTCACGATGTTTATGACATTCAACTCAAAATAGAATAACGTTATCGACATTGGTTTAGAGGTAATTGAAATGCGGTATATATGTATCGATAAAATTTGATTCAAATATGTAGTAATTTGATTCAAGTATGTAGTTTTGAGCAAAGCTTATAGTTTGTGTAATTTAAATACACGACGAGAGTCGCGTGTGAAATCGAAATTCCACCAATATTCCTGTAAAAACTTATGCTACAGTATATTTAGTATAATATAAGACGAATTTCTTAACATTCTACGACATTCTATAATAAATACTTCTTCATAACTAAAGTAAAAAAATGTGACTTACTTTCCAGCACAATCTAAAGGTCATTTGAGGTCATACTGAGCGTAAAAAAACCGCTTATTTCCTCCGTACCCGTAACGATGTGTTCCTAATATCGTTTATCACGTTCTCGGCGGTTTTTCGATTCAAATAGATATCAATCGGTATCCACGTAGCGTGAATATCATTTTGGGTGTAATATTTTACATGGAAACATCAGAACTGTTGTACGCAAGAGTCGTTCTATTATGTTTGCGGAGGTAGGTACGTTAAGTGGTTTCCAATATAGAATTAATTTATACGATCAATAATATCACTGAATTACATTACATTTAAGATATACATTGAAATAAAATACTTGTTATGTAGTTTTTGAAGTTAACGATGTAGAAAATTAAACGACCGAATTATGATGAAGTGGGCAGCGATAGGTTTAAAACAAAGCTCACGTAAAGGGCTATGTTCATTTGTTAAATGGGTTTCGGGGAAGATATATCCATTCCATCATCATTTCATCATCACCATACATCCATTAATTAAATTATAGCCTTTTAGAATTGACAATACATTTAAAGAAACAAGCACTATATAATACGTAGAACTTGAAAGCAACTTGTTATCCAAATGAAGCAAGTTTTTAAACAAATATCTTATCGCTGTTCTTATTAAAAACAACAACAATAACGACAGTAATGACATGGTCACATTTATCCTCTAAATATTCACTGTTCCGTTCCGCACTTCTTAGGTTGGTTTGTAGAGTTTTTTTTTAATGCATTTACCTTTTGGTAAATGGGCAAAGACAAAACAGTTCAGTCCCTTTTTCTCCTCTGTTTGTCTAACGATTTATTTTATTTTTTCATTTCATTGTGGTCTGTTTATGGTGTGGTGGCGCTGGCCGAATTGTAAGGGTAGAATGAATAAATAAATAAGAATTTAGATATCTGGAATATATTAAATGTTTGTATATACTACGCTGTTAGTATGCATTGCTTTTCGTTTTATTATTGCAAGCGGTGCCTTTGATACGAGACTGTTCAACCATCGGTTCGCTCAATCATGTATGTAATAGACGTTTCAGACAGTTCAATATTAGCTGCACACGATATTTTTTTTAAAACTAAAAATAAAAATTATATCAGAAACGATTGAAGTTTGGCATTATGTAATTTTATCTTGGTGGATTTTTCATTTTCGTTCATGATTATTTGTTCACACAACGACTAAAATAGACTCATGTGAACGCTTTATGAGTATCTATTGTTCGTTGATACGCAACCTTTGGTTATATTAATACATATATGTCTGCGATGATTAGGGTTTAGTGTATTTATTAGGTATTTTAAATTTACTCTCTAAAAATTTATATTTATTGTTTTTTTACTGCTTAAAGTAAGCTTTGTTTTAGATATCTTGTTCTCAAACCTGGAAATAATAATCACATTCATTTTACATACTTGCAAATTTTTGCCAACCACAATGTCAAAATCATTTATATGGGTTAGAAAGTACTTAGTGTTAAATTATTTATGACAAAATATTCTAGTTTGAATTTACAACAGATATTTCACGTTTACTTTTCTAGCCGAAGAACTAAAGTCGTCAGTTTTCATATTCGTCTAAATATAGGTATAAAATTAACATTTTAACGTTTCGAGTTGCATAGTCGACACCGCAAAAACAGAATTGATTACCATATGCAGTAAATATGGTCACCTTATACCTGACGGCCTCCCCACGACCATATGTCACTTGTGTATATAAATACACATATTCCACGATTTATTGTCAGTGTGTGTAGCAATAACGCGGCAATAGCGTGTTCAAAGAAACGCCCACTTTAGCTATGAGCACGTGCGGCACGCCATGCAATGCATCGTCATAATAAAAATTCGACATGCGTTTTGATTCGATCTTCCAGCACGACCCGCATTCTTGTAAATTATTTAATTATTGTATCTTAATGTGAATTTAATTACAAGTGATGTATGAAGTTAATAAATATTTTAATTCTTAATCTTCTCCTCTAACTGTCAATTGCCCCCAAATCATTCAACCCCACTGCTAGGCACAAAGTCAGTGGAAAGTTGTAATTGTTAATCCATTTCCTGCATTAATATTTTCAAATCATGATATAAAATGCGACCATGCATTACATAAAACGTATTATTACGTAAAACGTATATTGTAATATGTAATTTAATTTAATTATATTTGTTTAAATTCCGCCAAGAAAATGATCAGGTAATCTTTAAAACTCGTTAGAGTACGATAACCCAAGGGGGCAGACGGCAATGTAAATGTATAAACGGTCTAAATAACAAACAAAAAAAAAAACAACTGCGCGACATTTACCTTAATAAAACATTCTAAAATTATAAGCATTTCAGAGAAGTTTGTTTGTTAAACTTAATATAAGATAATCACCTAAGTGATGAATTAAGGTGCCGTTGTAAAGATTATATCTGAGCAGCTTCATATTAAATGTTTTAATAAAACTGAAATACAACTCGTGTCGCAGGAAATTTAAGTCAAAGTATTAAATCGTTTAGAGCCAAGATGGACCAGAGGTTAGATTTTAATATTAATCGAAAATTGCGGATTTAAACCAATTTACACGTGTTCGATATTTATTGAATTACATTTCCTCAAATAACTTAGCCCAACGGTGGGACATTCACAGTCTGTTACAAAAAATATACAACAATTTCGATTTTTAAATGTATACTCATTTCCATAGTTTACTCTAAGAAATAGTCTAGGCGACGTTTTTAAACGAATAAGTCTTGTTACTTACGTGTAACACGAACATTTATATGTATATACTTTGATAAAAGTTTTAGTCATATGTGTCATAAAATGTACATTCTATTTCTACTGTTAGAAAATAGTATCCTGTCGTAAATAAGACTCGGGTAAAATGACTTGAATCTCGTCTAATATTACTGGTCCTTCGAGCAGGATTTCAGATCATCTGCAGCGAAAATAAGGCAGTCTGATCAAATGTATATTCTCATATCTTTATAGTTTTAACTAGACATGATACAACCTTAGGTGTACTTTCTCTCATATTCATAATTTTACATACAAATAATTCAAAATGGGAAAATATTTCAAAGAAATTGTTAGATTTTTTTTCTTCTTATAAATACGTATACAAAAGTTATAAATGTTTTTTTTTTAAATAATCTATGATCAAAGTAATCGCAACAATTCACGTCAACTAATAATATACGTAGTTTCAGTATAAAATTTCTAGAATCAACTAGTGGTATCACTACAATAGACATTCTAGAGAAACTTCTCACAATTATTTCAACGCTGTTCGCTACTACGTATTCGGTAGTTTACAAATACAACTTACGAGCCACCCTTTAGATCTGATTCCAGTGTGTGTGACGCCAAAACGAACAGGCTGCTCTTAAAGTTACAGAATTTACGACTCTCACATACGTCGAAGGCGGTACGTTGCAATGAAGTAAGGCACAAGTGTAAGAAACGTAACCGTTTTGTTATTTTAGAAGGATTTACTTTTAGTTTTTGGTTACAATTTGTTGTTTTAAACTTCAGTGGTACACTTCCTTAGCTTGAAAGTATGAATACATGATCGAAAAGCAAATCGTATGATTTTTTTTTTAAATATAAATTGAATATGATCAAGTATAGTGCCCAGTGATCATCAGTGTTGATGCATTGACGCACGTCCCACGTCTTTTTTCACGCGTTTATCTTGCAGTATCTTTGATATTGCTGGTCCAAATTGCAAAGTGTAAGCGACAGTTTTTGTAACACTTTAAAGGTAATTATTTAATTTCATAAAGTTTAATGTTGTTTGCAAATAAAAAAAAAATGTCTTTTATGTTTTTAAACATTATAGCTTATTACTTCGTGCTTCTTATTTGTATTAGATATAGCTGGTAAGTTTATAGTTTAATAAGTTATGTGTTATTGTTTTTTTTTATATTAGAGTTCTATTGTACTGTTTTTCGAAAAAAAAAAACAATTATATTAAACATTTGCAAATATTCTGTGCAATGTTTACTTATTATTAATATATTTTAGTTTTCATAATGTTCGCAAGTAAACATTTTATTTTCTACATAAACGTTGATATAACAAATATTACTTCCAAAAAACCTATCCCTCAAAAAGAGGAGGCATTCGCTCATCACTGGACCTTCATCACTTCAGCTGGCTAATCCTCTGAGCTATGTCGACCACCTTCATTCTCTGTCGTATCACCTCGTTCCGTTCGAATTGGTTTAGCAACTAAAAAATATTTATATGAATCGAGTCCGCTGAAGTTTTTATCTTGTACCAGTTAACTTCGTTGTAATTCTCTGACAATGTAATAAACAAGTAGGTTTATTGGCGTCTCGATGTTGGAACATGTTTTGTTGTCGAGTGAAAGTGCTTCGCGCTTTTAGGGATACAACTGTCGTTATATCTCGGACTCGTGCTCTTGATGCTCCTTTTGTGATCCAATCTAAATACGAGTCGTTTTTGTACTTAGCTTTTGTTCTTTTAAGTTCCGACGTCGAAAAACGAGAAGTGTTATAACTTTGACGCATGTTCTTGCCTCGCAACTACTATGTACACTGTTTGTTTTTTTTTTTTTTCTGTTTCAAACCTACATAATAATACAACCAGTATTCGGTATTGTCCTTTTCTAAACTAGGCTTAAAATTAAATGTATAACAAATCTAGGTCAGAAATAAGTGTCGTATGTGAAGCATTAAATTTGAAAATAATATGTATAAAAATTTGATAGTTTTTAATATACTAGCAACACGTCTCGGCATCCGTTACTTGGTTAATTTTAACATTACATTTACATACATTAGCGGCCTGTAAATTTACCACTGCTGGGCTAAGGGCCTTCTCCCTTTGAGGAGAAGGCAGCTCCAATGCGGGTTGCTGGAATACACATGTGGCAGAATTTCGTTGAAATTAGACACATGTAGGTTTCCCCACGATGTTTTCCTTCACCGCGGAGCACGAAATGAATTATAAACAAAAATTAAGCACATGAAAATTCAGTGGTGCCTGCCTGGGTTTGACCCGAAACATCGGTTAAGATGCACGCGTCCTAACCACTGGGCCATCTCGGTTCTTTGTTTAATTTATTATATAGTAATATAAAAAATAAATCAAAAAAAATGCTATAGGCATTCAGAATAAATGTAGCTTTTTACGACTGGATTTTTGGAATTGGATTATTAGTTCCCGAGATTACACCGTACAGAAAAAAAACCATTATTTTTGCGATAGTTAACAATCTGGCATTAGATTAATAAAATGTAAATAGGCTAACGGTTCTTAAAATTATTTGATAAACATGTCTATTATATAAGTTAGGATGTAGTACTAAACTGAATTTTGTTAAAAGCCATCAAATATTTTCAGCAATTATTAAACAAATAACCAAACATATGTATGTACGTGTGTAGTTGACCTGTGTATTTATAAAAAAACCATTAGTATAACAGTCGTTTATAAATATTAGTCTTTTCTTAAAAACGTTTAATGAATAGACACAGTAATATTTAATTTATAATCGCTTACATAAATTGTTTATAAATTTCGTTTATAATAGATTACTCATAGTACTAAACTTGATGTAAATGTAATGAGTACAACTTTTTTTGATCTCTCATCATTCTATCAAAGGCCATTATAGACAAGATTAGTAAAAGATAAAATGGGCCAATACCGATTGATGATAGAAAGTTGCGTTCTTTTAATAACAAATTACATATCAAAGGGGAACCACCTTTACCAAGATCAAAAGAAGTTTAAACGAACATTAACAACGTATTAATGTAAATAAACATTTATACGATATTAAAGAAAATATGAAGCTTTTAAAGAGCGCTCAGAAGTAACCCCTTAAATCAAATGCAACCTGAATTGCAGTACGAGTATTTTTAAATAGCATCCAGCTGCCTATCAAATATAGATCACGTAGAGTAACACTCGCAGTAGTACTCTTGCAGCGTGATAGCTCTCGAGTAATTGGCACGCGACGCATCATCCAGAGTTCGAGAGCTCTGCTCACTATGAAATAATACCTCGATGGCCTATGTTCGGTGTTGCTAAGGGGGACTGTGAAGATCTAGGTTGCCTGGTCGATGTAGGTCCGGGCGTTTGCTCATCGCGCAGCCTCCGCGATATCGAGCGACCGCGCCCGCACCCCACGTGTTCCATTCACTGACTAACCACGTGTGCTTAAACATACTATGACTAAATTAAATGTACTAGTGATTATAATCTTAAAGCATATCGTCATTTTATACATTACTTGATGTTTTCAATATATTGCTACCATATTTATGTATAATTCTTGATAACATGAAACTAAAAATATTCTATTATTTCAATGTTTCTTATATGAATATAATCTGATCATTGATTGGCGCCCGAAGTGGGACTTCATAATACCGTAAGGAAAATTTAAACAAATATAATAATACAACCATACATAACGACAGTTCCTTCAACACGAGCGATATTACTGAGAATAATTTTAACACGAATTCAGTTCTAAATTACAAACGCGCATGCGTCATTCAAAGAAAACCCAAAGGCTATTAGTGCTAACGTCCCTCGTGAAATATAGCTTTGTATTTTAATTAGAACCTCGGACTTTCCTTTTAGGGCAACAAATTGAACATTTACGTTTGTACACTCTTAATTTCCACAGTTTCCGTACATTTGTATTGAAAAATTGCCCTTCTGACTTCATTGGCACGTCAACATAAAAAGTATCTACATGAAAAATAAAATAAAATATTCAGAACGTTTTTCTTATGTAAGGATTATATTTTTATATTGATAAAAAACAAGTAAAGGTAATTAGAATAACAAGAAATTAAATTGAAAGTGGCGTAGGACAGATAAATTGATAAAGAGAGTAATAAAGAAACAGGCATAAAGGATTTACTTCCCAAGGTTGGTGGTGCGTTGGTTATCTGAGGAATGATTAATATTAAGGAATAGTCCTTAGAAGACATTGCTATTGACAGGACAATATCAATGTCTTTGGCCATAAATGATCACTTGCCATCATGCGCCCTATGACATAATAAAAAATGTCATGTTCAGTATTGTATGCGTTTATTCGTATGAAATCACGTACGTGTAGGGTTCGTGAGAAATGTTGGATTTTCATATATTGCTCTATTTCTACGCCTATCGAATTTGAGACTCATTACTAAATTCGTAACTTCCTAGGTCGTGTTTCTTACAACCGGTGGGGGACCGCCTGGATATTCAAGAACGTCTAGTATGCAGATTATTCAATTAGCCAACTGCCTCGACCAGGCATTTGATTGGAAACTTCCTCAGCTGAAACTAAAGCATAAATTGTTTCTATGTGGAACATAGCACTGGTAATCGATTCTAGCATAACACGTATTTGGAATGTTTGGAACTATAACTAATTCGAATAGTTTTGACGTACGAAGTCCTAATAGACGATAGACGATCAACGATTTAAGGGATACATTTTATTATTATCTTCTGAAATATGTCAATTCAAAATCAAAATATAATCTATTTAAGACGAATTATTTTTATTCGTGTTATTTATAATGAATATTTATTCCGTATGGGAAACCAGTGAATGGTTAGTCCACGCTTAGATATAACATTTTATTGAGTAATATATCAATGATTTTTTTAAATTATTTATTTTGTTAATTGACATAGCTAAAATATTCGGGAAAATTTATTATAGTAGAACCTTTCACAGGAATATGGCGTTTTTCAATATCGAAATAATAAATATAATATTGATCATTGTTGTAAGTATACTGTAATGTCAATTACAATGTCAAGTTATTAGTGTTAATGCCAAATAATTTAGATCTAAATGTAAAAGACTAAATCAGATTAGTAAACTAGATTTTGGGTCTTAAAAATTTAAATAACGAGCAATAAATTTGTAATATAACTTTAATCCTCCCTGAAGATACGTGACATTTTTGATACTGCTAAGATTTCTTAGAAACTATGTACGTATGCGATGTTCAAAACTACAAATGTGTCTGTTATTAAGGTTACTCAAAATATAGGTCACGAGTCACCACTGCCGTTACGTTTTGTAGGCGATGACGTAACGACGGCACGGCGAGAGTAAAACTCATATAGACATCAGCCGGTCCGAATGGGATGAAAAAGGTAATACGAGATCTGAATCCGAATATAGGTTGAGATAGTTTTACGTCCATTTACGTACAGATTTTTGTCACATGTTACGATGCTATAACTTGTATCACCAAATTTTCGACTGCAAAGTCAATACATCTTTCCTGCGGTATTCGATAGAATCGATGATGATATCTCGTCAAAAACGCCATATTCCTGTGAAAGGTTCTACTATAATAAATTTTCCCGTAAATCTCGTAAATCATCATTCATTTGCTCACTTAAAAATAAAATACAATAAATATTAATAAAATGGCGTATTATCCTCTACAAGTTTATATACGAGTAGGTGTTTAACGATTTTATTTAGATTTAACTTTCCTTGTTTTCATACGGGATTTATAAATTGAATGTAATTATTATATGTAGGTTTAACATGATTGTTGATCAAGAGCTACTACTGAGTATCTTCCCGGTTCCCGACAGAATCTACATTCCCAACTGGTCGAAGATTTATTACTATGTATTAAATTAAGTGTGTTGAATATTTTACTTTTAATCTTTTTTTTTAAAAGTATCATATTTATGCTTGGTGTTTTTTGTTCTTATTTTTTTTTTTTCTTTCGAAAACTATCAGTACAGTCAGCGAGAATTTATCGTTATTATTGTTTCTTCCCTTCCAATGCCGATATACAAAAAATAATGCGGCAATTTAATTGAGGGAACTTTCATTAAACATACTTATATAAACATAAGCAACTCTGCTATTATATAGGAATACAGTTACATCCGAAGCGGATCGATGTCCGGAAATTCCGGAATTCTGATACCGACGGTCGCTTCCTCGCTCTGATATGCTGATTTATGAGGCATATATTCTGTTGCAAACATTTTAAATCAATTCGTATAATCAAGAAATGAATATTTAGTAATCGGATAGAACCGAAAACACATGCGCGTAATTGTAGGTATTAATCACTCTTGTGATTGCCGTGGCCAAAATCGGTTAGGAGGACATTAACAATTTAAATTATAATCATTGATGTAATTGGATCTATCTATTCGCCATGATAATATGCAAGCGATATTTTTTTAAGGTTACAACTAACGTGGGAGCTCCGCGTGCTCTCCAACGGCGTTTGTACGAGTTGTCTTCGTCTATCACTATTGAACTTTTGCTGCCTTTATTTCTTCTATAATGCTACAAAAACCCTCACTAACACAATTTAAAATCACAAACGTTGTTTCAGGCACTTTAATTTGAGATAATATATCATTTTATATTAAACTAGTTATCGCCCGCGGCTACGCTCGCGTTTTAGGGGTTTGGTTGTCACGTGTTAGGCAAAAAATTGGCCTTCCTTAGAGTTCAAGTTTGCTTCAGACAGACAAATAGACAGAGTTACTTTCACATTTATAATATTTGTATAGATTGTTAATACTCGTTACTCATATTTAGAGTCTCGTCATTAAATTATCAAAGTAAATTACCATAGCTCAAATGTTTTAGCGCAGCTCGAAACGGAATGAAACGTATTTTATAAAGACGTAATTTATGTCTCGGAACAAAAAGATCAATCATTATAAAAGATGCCTGTTGAGATAATATTGCATGCTGTTTTTGCCTAATTAAATGGATCGTTTAAATACATTAAATAAATGGATTATCTGCTTAGTCCGAGGAAGTGTGTGTTGTTCATTATGCTAAATATCTATATTAAATTACGAATCGTCGTTCTGGAAATCCGGCGTGAAACATGACATTGTACGGGAAATTGGAAGAGAGAAACCTTTTTTTATTATTATACGACGAAAATATGACATCACGCATTTTATCACGTCAAGTTTTATTATTTATGTTGGTATTTATATAATTTATGTACCACTAGCTGAACCTGCGGCTTTACTCGCGCGAAATTTATACAACTTTACCTTTTAGATGTGACACAAAGAGCCATCCCTCATTTTACACATTAAGTGAATTAAATAAATTAGTCTATATTCTTCCTCGGGACATCATAATATACAACTATCTTCATAATAAATTTCACCTAAATATGTTCAGTAGTTTAACGATGAAGAGGTAACAGATAGTTACTTTCGTAATATTAGTATAGATTGTCAGTCGTCTACAGTTTGCAGATCAGGATATCGTAGTTATTAAAAATTAGGAGTTTTTCCATAAATTAATATTTAATAATTTCGAACGGCTGACAATTTAACATATTCAGGTGAATTTTCACATATCTTTTTGACCCGTATCAATAACATTAAGGATATTTATCTTAGGATCTCCCTATTTTATGATAATAATCTTAAACTCTGCGTAAACAGTAAATGTAGATCTTCTTGGCGAGCTTGTCTAATTAGCTCGTCGACCTTTCTGAAATAAGTTAAAATGAATAACATGACATAAAATTCAAACATATTTAGACTATCATTTTAATATTGTGATATTTATTATTATAAAGCTATTTGAAAGTGTAATGCAGTTTAAGATATAGGAAGATATGGCGGCTTGCCAACAGCGAAATGGCATGGACCATAAACGACGTTATTATTCAAAATAAAAATTGATATCCCTTTGAGCAAAATGTATCACTGGGTTACTTTTACTAAACTATAAGTTTCAGTTTGTTTTATAAATAATAAACCACTATCATTTAAGATTTTGAGATGTTATCGCTGTCACCGCCGCTCATAGACAATGTCGTAAGAAACATTCACCATTTTTAACCAATCTTGGGTATTGAGAAATGGTGTCCTTTGTGCAAATTCTCAATTCACTCACCCTTCAAACTGGAACACAACAACACTAAATAGTGTTGCTGTGAATACGTGAATTCCGGTCAAGTGAATATTGTTGGACCATTATACCGCGACCTGTTATGTTTGATACTCGTAGCTGACATTAATTTTCATCATACTCATTGTTACGTTCCATCAAAATATTAAATGGTTCTACGAACTCGATGTGTAAACAATGATCCATGATAGCCTATAGATCACTATCGGAGTGCATTATGTTCGGTGTGATTAATAATACGTTCAGTTTTGTTTATTATTTGTTATGAATTTTGCTACTATTTTATTGTTAAATAATCTTTGTGTATTAAGATTTAATATGGAAGTATTACAGATAACAATGCGGTTTGATTAGATTCATGTTAAAGGTAAAGGTTTTCTCAGGATATTTTAAGCTTTTGATATTTATTTTGTGACGTTTAAACCCTGTGTCTTCACGGGGTTAATTTGTGATATTCTTTGAGTTAAATATCGTCAGGTAACCTTCATGTGTCAAATGAAACTGCCTCATGTGTATCCACATTTAATTGGTGATAAGACTCTGTGCAATCCTGTCTGGGTAGGTACCATCCCATTTATATATTCTAATTCTAAGTAGTATTGTTGTGTTCCGGTTTGAAGGGCGAGTAAGCCAGTGTAACCAAAAGGCACGCGAAGAGATGGATTTAGATACAGTTGTTTTTTTAGGTATCCTGGTGTGGAAGAGCTCATCAAACGCTTTATTTAAGTTATGGTTAATATTTGTTACAATACTAATGTCTGGCCAACCCAATTTGGAGCAGCGTGGTGGAAAAGTTCCTATCCATGTCGTTAAGAGTAGAGGAGTCCTTATTCTGATTAATGGACTACCGGATTACGGTTAACTTACTTCACTTTTATTTGAAGCTTGTAAACGTTTGATTGATTTGAGTAATAAACTATAACGAATTCATTAAATAAATAATTATTCGACTGAAGATAAATATATATTTAAATCGTTAACTGAAATAATAACCATTCAATTAATTATCAAAGGATAAAGGTCGCTTATATAATCGAGAGAGCGGCTCTTGACATTTTAAATACCAAGCAATAAATCCCCAATAGCCATATGGGTTTCGAAATGACGTTCAAGATCGTGATTCATTGTGAGAACTAGGGCTGCTTGTGTTCAAGTGTAAGTGTAGTCGAAAACATTTGTGTATAACCTATTCCTATCGAAGAACGACTAAAGATAAACAAACTTTAGATTTACGTGTTTCATGCGGTTTGTTAATAGCTCTGCTATATTTTGCACTACAAACAGTTCTTGAGACATATGTATGTATAAATTAATTTTTTAGTTCAATACTATTTCACGTAACTACTTATGTCCACATTCTAATTTAATTTTACTGGAACTAATGTTCGAAACGCCATTTTTATATCCATAAACAAAACCATAGATTATTTAAGATTTATTATCTTTGGTTGACCAAAATATCATAAAAAATAAATGTCTAAGTTGCTTTATTTCTTGGGATGGAATAATTTAATTTATGGAATAATATATGAGTATAAAATTATGTTACTAATATCAATTTAATCTTAACTTTACGAGGCGACAGATCGTCGCGTCTGTCGGGCCTTTTTTCAGAATATACGTGTCAAGCTGTTTGACGTTTTAATGGGACCACTTAGGTGTTCTAGATTTAGTTCCATAAAAAGTGTGAGCTTTCCTACGTGTCTAGGAATTGTAAACTTGTCTGACCGGTCTTGCGTTGAGTCAGAGCTTTCGTACTTGTTTTTTTTTTAAAGTATTTCTACCATATTCAATGTGTCAGAACTACTTGATGCATATTCATTGCCTTTAATTCAACGTGTCCATGTTTTTGCGGTAAATCTTATTTATCTATATTATGTTGTAGTATATGGAAAATCCATCAACCCACATTGGAGCAGCGTGGTGGAATATGCTGCAAACTTTCTCCACAAAAGGAGAGGAGGCCTAACCCCAGCAGTCCCACTGCTGCGATTTACAGGCTGTTAAAGTAGTATATGGAAATCTAAGTCTGAGATTGAATGTTTGTGTTTGTTGAACATTTCACGGTACGTAAATCGTGTTTTTACAGAGTATTAATTGAGTGTAACATAAAATGTTTGGCGGTCTAAGAAATTACACATAATACACATAAATAGATCTCTTCGTTTGCGAAGATGCCTCCCTCCACGATAAATTATTATCGTTCATATTCGAATCATTAGTTTGAGTGAGTGACACTAGTGCTTACAGGAGATGTCTTAGTGTGCGTGATATGCCTAAAAGTAAATATCGCAAAAAATACAAATTAGATTATAGGTATAATTAATTATAATTTAATGCCAAGGAGCGCGCTTTCGTAAATGAACGGCTGTATTGGATTTCTGTTATTTTAACTATACTATTTTATTACTAACTATACTATTATATGCAAGCTGTTTTTTTTTACTTTCTCAAAATTTATTTAAAAAAAGCAGACGAGCCATCAGGCCTCTCATTGGTAAGTGTCCTGATGGCCATAGATACTGGTACTGTAAAAAATATTAATCATTTCATATAGCGTCAATTATTTATTATTGTATTATAATAACAGGTTAGTGGGTGGTATAAACGCAGACGGGCCCGTTCAAAGCTCTGTCACCGGTTCAAATATTTCATATTTCAATAAAAATGCTTCGCGGTTAGTAAAAAGGGCTCGCTTTAATGTTCACAAGACCGAATATTAGAGTTTTATAAACCGTTAATTTTATTGCTGTAATGACTGAAACTTGTAACTATGGCACCAAGTCAAAGCTCGAAAACGCTCGAGGCATAAAACGAAACTCGTTGCTTTTTATGACGTAACCATTTTACCTTTTTAATAACAGCAGAGCGTTGAGACGGAGCCGGGAGGGCTAGTGGAGTTATAAAGCAAATACTTTACGAGCTCGTATTCGCTGAAGCACTTAAAATTTAATATCAGCTCCTTGGACACGCGCAGTTTAGATAGCCGAGTTTTAATAGGCCATATCGAATACTTGTGTTCGAACGCTTTGAGTTTTTCAGTCGGTTTTGACATGTGGGTCCCGATTGTAAATTTAATTGGTTCAGATATATACATTTCTGTATTTATTTTATTATGATTTGTTATGAGTTTATCAACTGACGATTGCTGTTATCATGTCTTTACTATGAATATTCAATACTGTCGAACTTCGAATAAATAATAAAAAAAAAACAAAAACATAGTGTTCATTTTAATGCTTTTTGATACATAAAATCCTGCTAAAACGTAATAAGTGTTATTTAAGTTTTCTAAACATTTCCAATTTTCTGTGCAATTTTTTTGCTCCAACCTTCTAGACGATAAATCAAATCGGTAAAGTCGTTGTCAATGTATGGCTCGACTAAGGGAAGTAAGGTATCATTTTTATCTATATAGATTATTATGTATTTTTATAATAACTAAATAAATATGAGATACCCTGGGAAAAATATAAACGACTTATGTCTAATGTCCTTTGTGTCTGTGATTTAACCACCAAGCAATATGACTTATTACTTATTGACGGTAGAATATACAACCTCACCAGAAGAGCTCTAAACTTAATCACCAGATTAAGATTGTATAAATGTTAGCAAAATATTCATTGTTTATGTCGATTAAGACTGAGGTTCCATCATAACTGGCTACATAAGATTGATTAGGATAGTTTTGAGTGTTTTAGAATCTCTCTTTCAAGTAAATAACTCATTGTAACATCTCTTGTTTCAGATATGCTCCCGGTAAAGGCCTGATCTCTTAGGTTATCGACAATATGGCGTCGTAAGCAGTGCAGTGTTATTTATAGCGGTGAGTTGAAGTTTATTTGTCTACCCATTGCCCTTCATTACGATTCAATGATCAAAAATAGATGTTTATCTTCCCTTTGACAATGTAATAGCAATGATTTTATGATGTTTGATTATATTTCGTAACGTTTCCTTCCTTAAACATACTAACAGTGTTCAGCTGTACATAACATAATAGCACGTAGCCGTCGGCTTTTAGAGAAGTTTTTTTTATAAAATCATACCTTTAAACTGACTGTTACATGGCAATCTTTTAAATATTTTTTACATTACATTAGCAGCTCGTAAATTTCCCACTGCTGGGCTAAGGCCTCATCTCCCTTTGAGGAGAAGGTTTGGAGCATATTCCACCACGCTGCTCCAATGCGGCTTGGTGGAATACACATGTGGCAGAAATTTGTTGAAATTAGACACATGCAGGTTCCCTCACGATGTTTTCCTTCACCGCCGTGCACGAGATGAATTATAAACACAAATTAAGCACATGAAATTCAGTGGTGCTTGCCTGGGTTTGAACCGGAAATCATCGGTTAAGATGCACGCGTTCTAACCACTGGGCCATCTCGCCTCTATTTTTTTTATAACGGCTTTTAAATGTAAATAGTACTAAAATGGAATTGCCTCACTAATCATGTTTTCATTTAAATGTTGGTTTTAATCAAAATAGTTGAAAGCTAAGACTGATATTATATTTCATGTGAAACAGTATAAACCTCAGTATTGTCTGTACGTAATGTAACGCAATATAGCGTGCGGACAGGTTTATATTAATGACTATATTTTGGATACAATGAATTATCTGATATTTAAGCAATCGTTTCATTTTGGTCTACTTTAATTATTGTTTGTGTAATTAACGCGTAATTTAAATGAGTACTGTTCTGATGACGACAAACACTTTGCAATGGTACGAGGGTTAATTATTATTAAGGGTATTGTTTCAGACATAATCGATAATTTTCGATTCTCAATAGTGCTCGTTTCGGCGTCAAGGGGTCGTCATTAGTGTTCGTATTACTTAAGGATTACATTCAACAATTTCTATATATATACTAGTTTCTCGCGTGTTGTGTTTGTAGGTTTTAGGTATAAAAAGTTGCCTTTTCAGCCTCGGCAATTCAAGCTCGCTTCATACCGAATTTTAACAAATTCGATTCTGTGGTTTACCCGTGAAAGCGTAACATACACACAAACTGAGCTACTTTTGCATTTGTAAAATCAGTATAAATGTTGTGGGTTATTTATATTCAGAATTACTTGATATTACCCAAATATTTCGAGGAAATTCCAAATGAATTGCGATAAGTGAAGTGAATACTTAATGAATACTTTAAGTGATAATTTTAAACTTGATATGTTATCAGGTAGTTTAATTGATAAGGAAATGGTTTGATTCATGTGGAATACCTTGTATTGTATTTAGAGTTGTACTTGAAACATCAAGGACTGAGTTTGCCTCGATGATACGTCGGTAATTGACAATTATTAAATTTGTTTTAATGAAGGGGTGATTATATGATTAGCTCATTTCTGATTCTCGGACGATAATTTCTTGAAAAAAAAAAAAAATTGCAATCAGTGCTTCTGTCAAATATCAAATAAAAAATTTATTAACAGTATTATTATTTAAGAATAATATTAAAAAATCGAAATACAATTGAAACCACAAATTAATATTTCTTCAATAGATTTATTATATTCTACGATGTCGGCCTCGTGGATTTCCTTTGATTTTTGCATAATTTAAATAATCAGTCCTAATGATGTTTATGAGCAATTAATCTAGTGCTTTCTCTTTTGTCGTGGTTAAATGCAGCAACGTGGGACCTTAATGAACGGGATTATATAAATTCCTCTTGCTCCGCACTTCAAATCCTATTGTTATGTAATACGTACGGTTCAAAGAGTTAATTATCTAACAATATAGTGCTTATGTTAATAAAAATAGCTAGCAGTGCACTTTTGTTTTTTTTTTTAAATAGTTGTGAGTATTCAATACAGGTAAAGTTCAGCAAGGTTACGGCCGCATCTTCTGTAGATATTAAATATTTATATGAGAAAATTCAAATTTTAAATTTGCCGATTCATTATTTCAAATAATTTATAAATAAAGCATGTTATTCAGCACAAAAGTATACAGATGATAAAAAGTCGTGGTGCTAATATTTGTCGACTTTCAAACGGAATATATTGTATATATAATTGTATTTAACTAATCTTTTGTATTTTGATTATTGAAAAAGAGTAACTACTGAGTTTCTTGTCGGTTTTCCTCAGTAGAATCTACATTCCGAACCGGTGCTGTGGTAGCTTAACTACCACACACTAGTTTTGTGAAATGACTATGATGACAAAAATGATTGTTAATCATGCTCGCCTTTATAACCATTCAATCTACTAATACATTTTATTAATCCGATAGGCGGACGGACATACATGCTATATGTTATGTGACATTGTCGCTGTAAGAAATATCACACCTTGGGGACTAAAATGTCATGTCGCTCGTGTCTGTCAGTCTGTCGTAGTTGTTTTGTTGTTGTGGTCATGTGTAGCATTGTAAACCCTACACAAAGCCCTAACGCAATTTTATAATTAAATGCATAACTTTATTTATGATATATTTACAGTTCATCAATCAAATGTTTACTATCCGGTAATCATCCGGTAATCAGTGGTTTACCGGACGCATTGTCATATTAATATAAATTTTCAGTACCATTTTGTTATCTAACGTTACACAATTTGCGTTAAGCGTATTTGGATACTAAATAAAAGGGGTAATTATACGCGATCTGACTTCATTCATGAAAATTATTATCTGAGTATTACGATCGATGAGATAAAAACGAGACGCCGATGCGTCAATGTGTGCAAGATGCGAATGTTTTTCTCAGCCAGATGTTACTGGCAGGGAATGCTAATTATAAGTTATACAATGTCTACGCGTAGGCAAGGCCGGTGCTCACTAGAGACAGAATAAATTATTTTATTGCTTTGTGGACAATATATCGTTTTTCATCGATATCTATATATTTTATTTGGCACGTGTTTCCGCGGCTTGTATCGCTTGCGGTGTGTGTGGGAGGTGTTTAGGTATTCTCTGCCCTTTTCTGTACCCCTGATATACAGCATGCAAATGCAAGACGTTTGGTTGGGAAGTTAAATGTAAAAGCATAACAAACAAAATGCGACAGTGCATTTATAATATTAGTTCGTTTTCGACAAAAAATTACAAAAAGTTTAACAGTTGAAAAAATGCAATGCCTTTTACGCGTGACACGTTTGTCGCATCGTGAAAAATATGTAATAACGTTAAGATTTCATTTATCTTGATGTGCTGGTAAGGCTTGGAACAGGTCTGTTAAAAAAAAATGTTTTTTTTTTTTTTATGATATCGGCAGGCGAACGGGCAAATAGGCCATATGATGATAAATGGTCACGACCCATAGACAATGGCGTTGTAAGAAATATTAACCATTCCTTATATCGCCAATGCGCCACCAACATAAGGAACTAAGTTGTTGTGTCCGTTGTGCCTGTAGTTAAAATGGCCCACTCACCCTTCAAACAAGAACACAACAATACTGAGTATTATTGTTTGGCGGTAGAATATCTGATGAGTAGGTGGTTCCTACCCAGATGGGCTTGTACAAAGTCCTACCACCAGGTAAAAAAAATATTAAGAGAATACACATACTATAACGTCAAAATTACTCACGATACCATACTGTGCCTTTACATTACGAAACGAAGGTCTCCTCTAAACTTTAAATATGTTTTCTGGTCGATGTATTGTACATATAGTCAGTCTCCTTTACATTATACACACATATGTGAATTGATAAGTATATAGGTATATCTTATGTTCGCTCTTTTACTTAAATTATTGGTAGGAAGATAGTCGATCTTAAAATTAAACTTAAATCAACGCGTAACAAGAGGATCGGTGTATTGTTTGCCCTAACTGCATCAATCATCGTCAAAAAGAAACGGAACCAAGTTACATGTATGTAATTAGTTACCACATAATTGTATCAGCAAACAATGACGTTATGTTATTAAGACTGGTACCGCCACAAGCGACCACATTTCATAAGTCTTTCTGAAATGTATTTTACTTGAGAGTTTTTTTGTACACGAATGAGACTAATATACACAGAATAAATGTCTGTAAAACGAAGAAGTCGTATTTTAAATCTATACATATAATAAAATTGGGGTGTTCGATTGTAATATTGAAATAACCGCTTTTCACGAAATGCATTTGTATGTTTACACGGTACATATTATACCAAAATAACTTTTTTTTCTGTCTGTCTGCCTGTCTGTTTGTTCCGGCTGATCTCTGGAACGGCTGGACCGATTTTGACGGGTCTTTCACTAGCAGAAAACTAATGTTATACGTTGTAACTTAGGCTACAACAATTACTTTTTTGTTAAATTCAAACGTGCTCGATTTATTAGTATAGACTATTTCTCGTTCGTAGCTTCACTCGCGTTTTAGGTATTGGTCGTTAGGTGTTGGGCAATAAAAAGTAGCCTTGGAGTTCAAGCTTGCCTCATATAAAATTTTATCAAGTGCAGTTCAGCGATTTTATCGTAATAGAGCAACAGTCAAACAGCAGTCTGTTTTCTTACTTTTAGCTTATATTATTTACACATTAGACATACTTAATTATGTTTATTATAATGATATATGTATATATAATAAGTGATATTATAACGATAGTCCTTGTTTATTTTCTAGGTGTCAGTGTGAGCGGCGGGGATGGGCGCGGCGGGCGTGTCAGACGAGTACTCGCCGCCACGGCTGGCGCGGCTGCTGCACGCGCTGCCGCACATCAACGTGACGCTGCACCGCGTCAACGATACTTTCGCGCCCAATTCGCCCATATACCTCGAGGTAACGTCACTCAGCATTGTAAATGTACTAGGAATTTTCAATCCAGGTAGACCAAGCTCGTGTAACTTTACCGAAGATAGCAAATTTGCGAGATGCGCATGTGTTAGTGTGTGGAGAAGTACTCACACCTTTGCTTAAGTAACTAGGATTACATGCGCGTCTTAAATATTTAATTAATATGTTGCAAAATAAACGTACCCGTAACATCCGTTGTCAATGGTAGTTTTGCTAACCATTGCGTGTATGCTTACTATCGTTATGGGTGGTGTTTACATGATTGGTTTAAATAGTTTCCTTTTTGTAAATGTTTATTTTGTATGGAATTTGACGTGTGAATACTGGTAAGGTACAAACATCTTTACAAATAAAAGATTATTATATTACCTTCTAATCGTATCTCAAGCCGCGGGGGTGTCAGTTGTCAGTTGGTTGTGGAATCTGAGTTTCAACAAACAAATCGTATAACGCTTATAGCTAATGATTAATGATGTTGATTTATTCTACTGTAATTGTTCCAGAGCTTGGGGATCCTCGGCTCGATACCCGGTGCATGGCTCATCCTGACGCTGACGGTGCTCCTCATATACCTATTGACAAGATGTTGCGACAGAAAACAGCGACCGCCGAGAAGCATAACTGCACTCAAGGTAGATTTACTTTTTAAACTTTCCAGTTCCTCGACGGTTCCTATAAATAGAATCTACATTCCGGATCTATTCACATTTAAATAGACATTTTGTAAATAGTAACTAATAAACGAATATACGCATAGGAGTCTTCTTATGATTTTAAAATCATACGATATGAAACGATAAATACAATAATTTATAAAACCAACAATTTATTAAATTGTTGAGGAAAAAATACAGGCCAATGTATCAGTGGCGTAGCTAGGTGGGCAAGGGCCCCGGTGCATAGAAAATCATCGGGCCCTTACGCCCCCTTTCTTTTCCACTCCATCTTAAACTTTATATTGCCCTTCAAAATTATAACTAGGAATAAGAATAGGATACAGGATACAGCGAGTTGAACATTTAGGTTAGAGGGCCCCCTGTTCTCCGGGGCCCTGGTGCACTGCACCACCTGGCCCTACGATAGCTACGCCACTGCAATGTATACTGAATATTATAGTGCAAAAACTAGTGAGGTGAACTCTCTATTCCGACACTCATCATTCTACACGATCGGAAAGGGTTCAGGCGCAGGACCAACGGCTTTACGTGCCTCCGAGGCACGGATATGTACACAATACCAACTACGAGCTGTTACTAATAATTTTTCCATGGAAAAAATTTTATCAGTCCAATCTGTTGCCTTATACCGACGAGGTCAAATGTTCATTCTGATGTACATATTAATTGAATTATAATCTGCAATAACAGCAGATTGATATAATGCATTTAAGATTAAAATCATGTCGCCTCGTGTGTTTAGTATCTATAACTAAGTCTATCGCGTGTTATTTTATCCTTCCCTGTGAAAGAGATCAAATGTTCTCACATACGGTTTGCTCAACACGCCATATGTTGTAATAATGCTCCTCACATGGACGTGTGTTTATCGTCAAGCTTATAAACCGCTTGATCGTTTCGAATACTTTATATCATCTCGTGTTTTGTAATATGTATTAGGTAATTTTTGTGTTAGTGTAATTGATCTTTGTTTTCTTGTTTATTTTTGAAACGACAATGGCTCAATAGTTCAAGTGCCGCCTAGTAATGTAAAAAATCGTCCCCAGTCATAATATCAGTTTAAGCTTAAATGGAGAGGTCACGCTTGTCACGTCAATAGTCTGAATTTACAACGGGTGTAGCTGAAGCACTTATATAGTAGTATAATTTATTAAACCCTCCAAAGCACGCGTAACAAGTTCTATATATTAGTATAGTATTGGTATTTTTTTCGGTTAGGTATTTTAAGTTCTTATCAATTTAGTTCACTTTCGATCACCGGGGTGGAGCAATGGGATCTTCTCATTATGAGAGATGAGGTCGCTCCCTGAACAGTGGGACATACATAGGATGTTAAT
Organism: Vanessa atalanta; assembly: GCF_905147765.1. NCBI lineage: Eukaryota > Metazoa > Arthropoda > Insecta > Lepidoptera > Nymphalidae > Vanessa > Vanessa atalanta. The sequence goes on from NC_061878.1 coordinate 952,868, forward strand.
TCGTATAATATAATAGGAATCGTATGTAAAATATGCCTGAGATGGTCCAGTGCTTAGAACGCGTGTATCTTACACGATTTATTCGGGTTCAAAGCACGTGATTCGGTAATTTTCAAGTGCTTATCATCCGAGGACGAGATGAATCATGAGTGTGATTTTTACATGCTTTACTGTATATTTATAAAAGCCAATGTTGCCCAGTGGATAGAACATGTCGATCTTAAGAAGATTACTGATTCAAGTTAGGGTGTGAACTATAAATTATAATAAAGATATAAAAACCATTTCCATTAACGCTAGAGATAAAATAATTGTACACAGTTGACGTGTATGGATTAAATAAAACAAACTTGTTTAGTTTGTTTAGTTTTTATCTGTGTCGATAATTTGTTTTCAGATAACACTGATGATATTATCGGTGCTATGCTGCGGCGCGATCGGCGTCGGTCTCTTTGGTAACGACGACCTCCATAATGCGATGCTCCAGAGCATCCAGGCTGGCAACCAGCTGGCGGCTCTTGTCAACACGGTCAAGAATCAGGTATAACTATTTTATATTTTATTCATTTGTGAATGGTGATTATTCGAATCGGTGACATGAGCCTTAAAATGCAGTCTGAAAGTGCATCATGTGATTGAAAATCTGAAAAAAAAAGTCGAAACCAACAAATTGATTAACTCTTTATACCGGTTTTCGTAGAGTAAATATTGCAAGCACTAGGTTGGACTAGCACACTTTAAATTGTTAAGTCTTTAAGCTTAATTAAATGTGTCCTGAAAAACAAATAATTTATTTTAAAAATAAATTGTTTTAATTTATTAATGAATCGATTATTCGATACCGCATAGCGTTGGGTACACGTGGCGGTGGTGTAATTAAACGTAAGTTAGTAATGTTTGTGACTTGTTGTACAATTTTTTCTTCTGTCCTTTTCCAGTCGAGTATTTTAGAAGAGGCGATGGGATCTCGCGCGCGCGCCCCGCTGGCCCGCCTGGCGGACGCGCTGGACGCGCCCGTGGCCAACCAGACCGCGCTGGGCACGCTGCTCAGGGCCCTGTCCGCCCTCAGGAACAACGCCAGCGCCGCCGTCTCGGCCGCAGACAACCTGCGCAGGCCGCTTGCCGCTCTTAACCTAGACGTATTCATGAAGGTATACTTTTAGCTTATAAAATGTATCAGTTGTGGGTATAAAAAACAAAATTTTAAATCTAAATTAATTATTCATAATGATACCTATATTATCAAAAACGTAAAAATTAAAATAAATAAGCTCATATATTTTTTCTTATGTATTTATCGGTTTCACGTTGGAGTTCTTTACCATTGCAATGTTGTTTTACAAATAAATAATCTTTAAGGCAAAAAAAATATCAATCGTTTCCACCCAACTGCATATAAGACCACGAAAGAAATGAAAAAAATAAAGTAAACATAACGATAGTGTGAAAGTAATATCGGAATCTCGCGCAGCGGCTGTGGGTGTGGGAGGCGGCGCGCTGGGCGGGCGGCATGGCGGGCTGGTGCTGCGGCGGCGCCGTGTGCGTGGCGCTGCTGGCCGCCGCCGCGCGCCGCTCGCGCCGCGCGCTGCTGCTGCTCTGTGTGAGTACTCGTGCCAGCAATATTCAACGACTTCTCTCGGTTCCGTGACTGAAGAATTATTTAATTTGCTGAATTTTTTTGTATATTTTGCACAAGGTCAAAATATATTAAGCATCAACATAGCTACAAAAAAATCCCCTAGATTTTTATGTAATTGTGTGAGTGGGAGTTGCCCAGGAGCTGTGTTCCAAGTTTACGTTTCGTTCTATAACAGGTGTGCGCGCTGGGCGCGCTGGTGGCGTGCTGGGCGGCGGGCGCGGCGCTGGCGGCGGGCGCGGTGGCGGCGGCGGACGCGTGCCAGGACCCCGCGCGCGCGCTGGCGCTGCACGCGCCGCACGGCCTGCCCGTCGACGTCAGTGCTCCTTACGCTGTTCTCTGCTATTAGATCGTGTCACACCCGGTCGGACCGAAGTCGCTCTCTCTATATATTGTGTATCGAATGACAGACACGATGAGATGAATTATCCACGTTTGAGAATAATTAAACGTCAGTGATAAAATTGTTTTTAAAAATGCCCTGTAAATTAAAACCAAAGAGAGCTAGATAGGGAACGGTCGCCTGGGGAGGAGTAAGGGTTTTTCTTTACGATCTTTGCTAGTTCAAATCTCGCCAATGTATTAAAAGTAGCCGCCTGCGACTTTGAACATGACAGTCATTAGTTCTGCCTTCGTCGCTGCTGGCACCGAGTATAGCTGGGGAGTGGTTGCAGATGGTGCACTACTACCTGTCGTGCAAGGTGTCGCGCGAGAACGTGCTGACGGCGGAGCTCCGCAACGCGCAGCGCGCGGTGGTGGCGGTGCGGCAGGCGCTCGCGGTGCTGTCGCGCGGCGCGCCGCAGCTTTTCAACGACCCCGGTTCGCATGTCAACTCAACATATTACAGATACATTTCTCATTATCCTTGCCGATGAGATTAAAAGTACCAACAACCAACAAATCAACATAGACGGTTAACTAAAGCTGCCCGTACCGCGCGCAGGGCTGCAGCCGGCGCTGGGCGCGCTGGGCGCGGGCACGGGCGAGGCGGAGCGCGCGCTGGTGTCGCTGAGCGGCGCGCTGGAGTGCCGCATGGCGCGCGCCTACTTCGTGGCCGCCGCGCGCGCCGCCTGCGACGGCGGCCTGCAGGTAGCGCGCGTAGCCAGCCGCCCGCACCCGGCCCGCCGCCCGCGATTACACCGTGTTTTCATGTCGTTTCAGGCGCTATCTCTGCAGCTGCTGGCGGCCATCGTCGCCGGGTTCCTGTTCACTGCTATCGTTCTGGTCGATTCGCATGCTTGGATTTACATCAACCCGAAGTGAGTGCTCGATCGTTTCCGGTCCATCCGGTTTGTGTTTATTGAGAAGCGCCGGCGCGAGTTATGTGCGGCGAGCTCCTCGGGGGCGCGCGATATGTGACATCCCTCCGTCCTCTCCAGACGCAGCGTGTCCGGCGAGGAGCAGGCTCCGTTCCTGTCGACGGGCAGCGCCGGCTCGCGCACGCTGCCGCGCCCCGCCCCCTTCCCCAACGGCAAGCCGCCCTCCTACAGCGCCGCCGTGCAGCTCATGGACCTGGCCGACCGCGACAGGGACCGCGAACGACCAAGGTCAGCCTATGAGAGTGACCGATCATAATCGTTTATTTACACCTTTTGAATGTATTTTTTCCCCTCATTATATTGCACGTTTTTTTTATTATTATAAAATAAAAGGACATCTGAAACTGCAACAAGTCTCTAAACAAGTAAAAAGTGTATACCGAGTGATATGTTGATTTAATTAATGATTTAAACGTGCGAAGTATTCATTCACGCCGTAGTGACGAGTATACGAACGTGCGCGGTCCGGTCGGCAGGTCGCGCATGTCGGGCAGCGCCACGCTGGGCCGCGCGGCGGGCACGGCTCCGGCGCTGGGCGCGCTGGGCGGCGCGCTGGGCGGCTCGCACACGCTGGGCCGCCCGCCGCACAACGGCAAGTACGCCACGCTCAGCAAGCAGTGCAAGACGCTCGAGAGCAACGACTTCTACTGAGAGCGGGCGGGCGGCGCGGCTCCAGAACACGCGGCGGGTGAGTCCGTCCGCTCCGGACCACTGTCATATCAGTTTTAATGTTCAGTGCAAATATATTTGGTTCACGGGCAACGGTGGATATGAACTTCAATGAGAGTCTCAATTGGATTCATTGTCGGAAGAGAGCAAAAATAAAATATGTTTACTTTGAATAGAAAATGAACTAGGCTTAAATTCCACCCTTCCAGGTCAGACGAATCGTTCGGGCTCGCTGAACCGCTTCGACCCGAAGTACGCCTCCTTCGGGCCGCGCGCGCCGCGCCCGCGCCCGCCCGCGCCGCCGCCCGCCCTCGCCACCTTCTCGCCCGACGCGCCGCGCACGCACGCCGCGCACGCGCCGCACGCGCCGCACGCCCCGCACGCCCCGCACGCCCCGCACGCCCCCCACGCGCCGCACGCCCCGCACAGCGCGCACGTGGGGCCCGACAAGTACGCCACCGTGCGCCCGCAGCGCCGCACCGACCCGCAGCCGCTGTCCGCCGCCGCGCTGGAGTACCGCAGCCTGCAGCGCCCGCGCCGCCAGCAGAACGCGAACGCGCAGCACCGGCGTCGCCACGAGCAGCGCGACCAGCGCGAGCAGCGCGACACACGGGACCAGCGGGACCAGCGGGACCAGCGGGACCAGCGGGATCTCTACGCGGTCACGGAGTTGTAGGAGCAGCTGCCGGGGACCAAGCAGCTATCTGTGCATCTCCGGTGCTCCTACGATTGTAAAACGGCTACGAAACTCTAAACGTGTATCGTGTACATTTTTATCGAATATTCGTTATATGAAATCTCACTAGGTCGATAATTCTCAGGTGAAAGTGATTTCTACGAAAGTGACATTTTTGTGATGAAATGATCGGTTTACGATAACTCGACGGGAAACGATGTTACAAGGTAGAGTAAACTTTTTACTTATTGGTAACCATTGGACACATTGACTTTCTTATTTATCTGGAACGTAGTATTCAATAATTATTTTTCCTAATTTATTGCTTATTACTCGAACATTAGCTATGCTCATCATAGTAATGCTGAGAGTAGTAATTGCCCGACGAAACGATTTGATGAAGACGTAAGTGAAAAAAGACATGAAAATACCTTCGAAAATGATTTATTAACATTTCGATCCGACCTTTTAGGTTGCGGTTTCCGTGACTAAAAATATTTTGCAAAATGTTTGCAGGGTTTGTTTGTAATGCTCAATCGTAGTTCATTTTTTATCATTGATATAAACTACGGTCTAATATTTTTGTAGCACTAGTATTTGCGTATTGAATCTAATCGGCACAAAAGGTTTTTTGATATATATTGATTATCAAAAGACGTTTCGATAATATTTAGTATGGCCTATAGTATTATATTGAAAAAAGGAGCCCGGTCTTTGCTCGTATTTTATCATAAAATTCGACTAAAATTAAATTAAATCTTCCAATCATATTCATTCAAAATATTACCTGAAAATAACGGAAATACTGGGATAATAAAGACAGTGATGTAAAAATTCATGTATTACTTTGTAAATGTCGTAATAATATATAAGGAGTCCACAAAAGGCTGTGCTAATAATCAGGAGAATTGACCAAAAAGTTCTTGCGATTTTGGTATATAATAACGTTATGTGAAATAATGTTATAACTTATAACGCTATGTTAAATAACGTTATAAATTATATCGTTACGTTAAAGCTGTCTCTTCATTGATTTATCGAATCGGTTTTCGCTCAACTTAGCTGTAAGTTAACCTAAAACTCTCTTAGGAAAGTTTATCTAAACGATGCTATGTAAAAAAAAGACTTGACGAAAATTCACTTCGAAACAAATAACGAAAAACGGTTTTTTTATATCTTTTAAAAACAAATTCGGATTTTATAAATAATAATCGTGTAGTTCTTAAGTGATGTAGGAATAAGTCGACATTATGTGAACATATTCGATTTAATAATCTAATGTTTATGAATAGCTAATTGGAAGAAAAAGCGATAGGCCATAGACAATTGTATTTGATATTGATTGGTGTTTTAGGGGCTCGAAGCCTTCCATTGAGATGTGGATGTGTACATCACATAGATAAATTGTTTATAAAAATATTTAATACATATATCATACGGTAATATTAAATAATGTCAAATTTACTGAAAGTCGAGTGACGCTTATGACGGATGTATGCTTGTAATGTGTGATCGACTCGTGTAACTTTACCCCCCATTTAGGTATAATCGGAGTGACACATCTTTTGCGATAGGAATCTCGTAATGGAATATATAGTCTTAATTTGTCTACCTATGTAATTGGAATCGGCTCAAGTTAAGGCGGTTTTAACTAGTTCAAAATAGTGGACCTATTTGTATATACACTTATTAGATATATTTTCATTTCGACTAATATAAAACGTTCGATTTATAGTTAAAATCGAAATATTCAATAAAGCATTCCATCGTGTGTAGCTAAAGTGGAATTGGTAGTGAAGTAATCTGAAATCGACCTAAGCGTATGGTTATAAGGTGCAAATTTAAACTGCCATTCGATGATCGTTTAGTAATTAATGAACAAAGTATGTTCTCACTGTGACACCACAAACGTATTTTATAATCAACGGAATATGATCACGGAAATGCCTTGTCCCGAAAATTAGAGCTCGTTTTAAAAAAAAAAAAAAAGTAACGGCTCAATTATTTTCGCGCCAAATATTGTAATTTTCGCGATCATCTTTCAAACGTAATATTCTTAATAGATATAAATTTATATGTAAGTGTTAATAGGAAAGGTACCAGTTTTTATTCAGTATTATGATAGATAATTTTGTGAGATTTTACAACGACGTTGGTACATTTTTTATGGTCAATGTAATATTTTTTTTCTCAGCGTAACTTCACGGTACCGCAAGCAGTGTATTCGCCAAAGATAATGCATAATTTTATATAAGCATAGTTATCGTAAGTATAATGTAAGACTTTAGACTTTCCGTGGCTGCTGCGTATCGCCATATGTTTTATTTAATTAAACCTTAGGCTTTTAACGTAAAAATCTCTAAGCAAGTCTTAATCCCAGTCAAACATCATTGTTGCGTATGTTGTAATATTTTAATTAAAAATTGCTCAACTTATTTTATTTGAGTATCGAATGTGTTAAACGATTCAAGTTTTTTTGTTCGCAATTTATTTAAAAAAAAAAAAAAAACTTGTATAATTTTTTTATGTCAAAGTTTTATAAGAAAAATCTACACGCAATAACAAAATATATTATGCTATATTATGTGTAAGTTCACTGTCTTTCGATGTAATAAATGCACACTATTTAACGACGTTCTTATTAAATAATTAGGCAGATGTAACATTTTTGAGGGATATTAAAGTTCGTTATATGTTCAAAGTTTGCGATTATGAATTATGAACATTATGACGTCATTTAATCAAACGATGGCCCGTACATAGATGATATCATGAATCAAAGTTACCAAAGTGTGGGTTATTGAATATTTAATATCCTGTGAGCGTGGGTGAGTGTAATGTACGTGCCATACTGTGTTGTAAAATTAAACTATTTTTTTTTTAAATAAATCTTTCTCGAATATAGTACGTTATTAATGAATATATCGTAAACATTATACCGTAAAACATTTTTTTTTTGTTGGTTTTGTAACGATTTTTTGATTTAAGGGATATTCTTTTGTTAATTTATATAATTTATTTTAAACGTGTATAATATTGTTTGTTTTTTTAAATCATTCGCTTTTTGCAATAATATTTTGCTTTTTCAAGTCAATTATGGTGCGAGTATGTTAAATTTATACATATACAACCTTATTACATTACAAGAAATATATATCCATTTGTATATTTTTTATTATCTGTTACTTCTTATAACACTTTAAATGTCATCTTTTATAGATTATATTTCGATACATTGAGCCGTTTTAGTTACACTATTCGCTGATCTAATGATAGTGTGTCTTATAAATAAATAAAAATCGCTTTGTCGATAGACCAAAAATTATTTTAATTTTGGTATAAATCGTTCGAGATTTTTTTCAGTATTTTATGTAGTTGTAATATTAGATTTGTCTATTCACGCCCATTTTAAATTCGCAAACATTTCTTAAATATTTATATCACTGCAGGTCATTAATTGTTAATTTTTACGGTATTTTTTTATTTCTTGTAATGTATAAAGGCTGGTTAATCTATGGTGATGTAATGACTTGTATAAGGTAAATTATAAACGGTTGATGAATAGATCAAGTGTATGGGTTTACAATGCAAAATAATAAATGGATTAAAATGTATGGTGTTGTTTTATTGAAGTATATTATCTTTAAATATTATTCATGATATATCTCTGAGTATAAATTAAATTGGTTATGTTTTAAATTAAAAATTTACATTGAAATATTGCAATTAAAACAGTCTTTGTTTGCGTTCGAAACTTCTGGACTTGTGTTTTTTTTTTGTATGAAACTTAAAAACTTCTGCTCATAAATATTTGTAGAAATTAATTTAAAAGTGCCTGGAATGAATCTGATCCTAACCCTGGTAGCTCTCGTATTTTTTTTATGTCATAAGTTGGCGGTCGAGCATCTAGAGAGAATAGCGCTTAAAGAAATATAAAATGCGGCACCAATCTTGGGACTAAGGATGTTATGCCCCTTGTGCCTGTAGTTACACTGGCTCACTCACCCTTCAAACCGGAACACAACAATACTAAGTACTGTTCTTTGGCGGTAGAATATCTGATGAGTGGGTGGACTCGACTATCCTGGTATTATTAAAAATTTAGGTACCTAGGGGCTGATATAATGACTCCAAGGATATGATCCTTAAAAACATTAAAATAGTTGAAAAATCTCGTCTATCTAATCAATATATAAATATAACTATTTAACTATATATTTTTAAGTACACAAGATTTTTGTATGTAAATTGTTATACGATCTCTGTAACAATTGATGTCAACCTTGTGTTTATTATTTCTGAAGGTGACTATTGTGATAAGTTTTAAATACAATTCTTAAAAAAAAAGATTCCGACGAATTGAGAACCGTCTTCTTTTTTTAAATCGGTTAAAAATAACCCTTGAATGTTTTCAGTGTAAATGTTACTGAATATATAAATATTTTATACATTTGGTTCGAACATAATTATTAAAATAAAATGGTTTAAAACTATTAATTTTGTTTTGTTCTTTAAATCAACACTAATACTATAAATGTGAAAGTAACTCTGTCTGTCTGTTGCTCTTTCACGGTCAAACCCCTACAAATTTAATATGGACATAGGCTAATTATTTGCTTAATACCAACTCTTAAAACGCGAATGAAGCCGCAGACGACAATTAGTGATAGTTTACCTATAAACGCAAAAATAAAATCAATTTTTTTTTATAGATCCCTAATGTTGATATTTAGGTAAAAGTTTGTTTTTTTTTTTTTAAACTGGTATTGCTATTTAAATATTGGTGGTCAAGCAAATAAGAGCGAACAAGGGTGTTTATTGGGCGGCGGCGAGGATTTAAGAAGTAAAGACAAAAGTAATCAAAAGTCCGGCTAAAAGAAATAAAAACAGAAGTGTAATCCTCGAAAACGATGTGATAGGTATTTATGATTACTAAACATTTTTACTTTTGACTTGTAGTTTTTTTTTTAATATAAATCAAACGTAGCGTTATATTCGGTTTACGATTTTTTTTTATTTTGCAATTACACTAAAATGGATTTCTTTAAACAATAAAATATTACTCGCTCTTTTTTCATTTATTTGTGCTAGCGGCGGACGTTCATTCGTTCTTTTGACTACACGTACACGGCACTTTATTAAGCTAACATGATTAGTATAAAATCATTGTAATTATAAAGAATACGTATATTGATTAATAAAATAGTGTTAATGGTAAATTACAAAAAATAACATAGATATGTGAGCAACACGTTCAACATCTTAATTAATTTCTGGGAAGCGTAGGTCCGTATTCTTCATGTGTTTCTCAAAATATTCTTCGACCTCTTTCTTCATTTTGTCTGTATTGAAATAATTAATCCAGTTGCCAGATTTACCTGAAAAAAAAAGAAACAAAAAAATAGGCTATAAAGGTTATAACCCACTTAGTCGATAAGCTTGCAATTATGTTTATAGTAATGATATATTTACTCGAAAAACATTACATACCAGATATAGAATAACAATAATTAGGCAGAGTTGGTTAAATCACAGACAATTATTTCCTCCATTAAAAAATATCCTACGTGAAAATCAACGAATGATCACTCACACCATCCATGTAATGTTTGTGGGTAATATCATCCATCCATATCATCATAATAAGCATCGTGGCAAGGTTTATTAATTTTTTATCAACTAAGTGGGTTAGTCTAGTAGTAGAGTTATATCAGAAATGTAAATAAATCAGTTTAAAAGTAACCTTAACATAAATTAGATTGGAACTCGCTTGCATTCGGTAAACATTCATGTTTGCTTACTTGAACCCACATCGCGCTAGTTCCACTCACAATTCAGATTTGTTTGACTTTTAAATTAGTGTACCTCCGTGCTTTTTAAATTTGTTAGGGATTTATTGGTGTCTTGGCTTTAAAAATATTGGATTTACGTTCCCTTAATAACTCAGTTAAATCTGTTTTTTCTTTCTTCGCGAGTGATTATAGACCCTTTTAAAATTAAGGCTACAAAATGTTACAAGAGTATACATAATATACACAAGGGTGAATTGGTTTAGCATATTCTTCTGATACCCGTTTATAGATTAGTGCGTAGCCACATATAGACAGACAACAAGTACATATAGACAGACATATTGACGGATATCATATTGTAAAACTTAATATAAAGTCATGTTTTTATAAATATATTTCATGTAAATACGAGCTTTACAGTTTTATATAACCGATAAAAAACTATTACACTCAAAATTCTTAACGATGTACCTTTTCTCATAAATGTTAGTTCGCTATCTTTATTTTCGGATTTGCCAAATTTGAAACCGGGTGACTTCTTCATGTTTTCAAAACTAAGATATTCAGCCAGTTTTTCTTTCTGTTCAGTAGCATAATCTTTATCGAGGAATTTGGATACTTTATCAATCACAGATTGTAGATTCTGAAACAAAACATTATAGATTGTTAAAAGTTCATAATATGTAATAACAAAATTTGGACATTCGGAGAAACAAGTCAGACTATACATATATACATTTATATAACACGCATATTAGTGAATGTCTTTCAAGAAATTTGGACCCAAGAGTCTGATAGAAAAGAGATCAGATGTATGAGTAACAATAGATGAAGTCATAATTAGCTTGTTTTTTATTATTTCTTTTTAAGTAGTGAAGTATATTCAGCAAATCATATAATAACACTTTAAACATATAAAGGAAAATCATGTATTTTTTTTATTTTTAGCACCTGCTAAAAATAAAAAAAAATACCTTATACTGATCCCTGTGAAACACCTACCTACAAATTCAGATTATTTTATTCTATTTTATACATGCTAAAAATAAAAAAAACCTAATACTCATCCTTGTGAAACACCCATATTACAAATTCAAAAAATTTTTTTTTGTATAAATATAAATATGTTGAATTCTTTGAGTTAGTTATGGATCATTGAGATCGTCAATCAATGAATTTGATCTGGTGTATATACCTTTTGCATTTCCTCGTAGAATAAAAACATCATGTTCTGATGGTCCCGTTTCGCCCAAGCCTCTTCTATGTGCGGGAAAATCGGCAAATGTAATACTAAAAATATTTTTATAAGGAATTAATTACAAATACTGCAGTATATTATAAAGTAAATAACTTAAACCCCGAAAAGCGTTTAAAAATTGGGTATCTGTCTATTTTGTACGAACATAATGTAAGCCTAAACTATATTAAATATTATTAATTATTTGACGTTCTTGTTTACTTGAAGCTGGGTCTTATAATAGTATAATATATATATATATATATACATACTATATAATAGTAATAGCTCCAATTGCAGCTAATCATTGCCAAAATCATTATTGCTTTGCCAGCACTAATATTAAAAAACTGTATATTGTTTTATTAATAAAACGACAATCACAACGCAACATCTACAAATAAATATAAACGATGAATTCTAAGTTTTCTGGGATCTGATATTTGGACATAACGTCTAGTGTCAAAATTAAACAAATTGATTATGTGAGCCCCATAATTCATAATTAATTTATAATAAATAATAAACTGTGCTAATTATAAAAAAATAAGAATATCAATTTATTAAGAGATGAAAGTCATCATCAGCTTATTGAGTCTCGTCCATACGTCATATCCCAATGAATAATTGCAGAGTTACTATCACTTTAAAAAAAACAAAAAAACATCACTAGTTTCGAGAGCGCTAAATGTACAAAAGACTGTTCAGAAATTTTGACAAAGAATATTAATAAAGCCTTAAAGCCATTCCATTCTCCAACTAAGCGTTGAAGTTACTCGAAGCGAGCACAACAATGGCCTAAGGGGTCAGAATGGAAAATGCCTTTATTTTTAAGCTATTGTGGTATAATTTAGTAAATTGAAAATGTGAAATTGTTAAGAAAATTGTATTTTTCAGGCGGCGGTGCAGGTTTGTCTCGCTATTTGTCACTGACGTAACTTTTCCTTTAAATGTTAATAAAACGACCGCATTCATTTCTTATGTATTGATGGATTAAAAATAAAGAGTTTTAAGTCGAAATTTGTCAATTTTTTTTATCAAACGCGATATCTTGTGCATATCCAAGGCATAATCTCTTTTGAATAAGCACTTCTTTCTCGTTTCTTATAATAATATCTCCATAAATTAAAAAAAAAAAAATCTTTCCAAATAACATCTATGTTTAATCACATTACTCAATCTTCTATTAAACATATTAAAATCAACTTACATAAGTCCTTTTTAAAGAGGTCCCAGAACTCTTCGAACGTGACGCCCTCGTCGAAATATCTGAATAGTTTGTGCATAAAATGGAATGACACGGCGACGTCCCGAGGATCTCTCGCTATGTAAAGCACCTGAGAAATATGCTACGTTCCAGTAATTTCATTCTTTGTCTCATTTCCAATACAATTTAAGGAATGCCTATTTTCTGAGAGTTACTTTTAATGTTCCCATTTTTTCCTTAAATCTGAATCTGAATTACATCGTAGTTGCAAAAAATCAATCTATAGTGATAAAGTAATATTTATTACTTAATTAATTTTGGGATGGGCATCACAATTATTGTACGCAACGACATATTACAGACTAACTTTTTAAAATATTTTGAAATCATTCAATATATCCATCCATTTAATTTCCGTATAAGGCTACTAAGCAGGCAATCAGAACAATTTAATGGTGGTGAAGTAAATTATTTTTATACGACTATTTTTGATTAAAGTATTTATAATATTTTTGCGATTAGATGTCATAAAAAATCGGTCAAGATAATTACATAACATATAAAACGTTAATACATATTACGTACCTTAGCCGTGTCAAGTAATTTCGGCGGCAACAGAGACAGCGGTAGATGAGTTTTAATAAAACGCGGTGAAGTCAGAGTATGTAGATTTCTGAAGTCATCGAACGTTGCTCGATGATTGCTGTTGACTGATGGCGGTTGTTCTTTTCTTATTTCTGAAGCCTGTGTAGGATATCTAAGTAAAGGACGATTTTTAATTAATTTTAAATCTTTAATCACACCTATGAATTCATTTGTGTATTGTGATTCATGGAAGTCATCATTTAAATATAAATTTTTAATTTAACTTTTGATTTCAGTAGCATGTAAAGTAATTCTCCCATGGATCGAAGCGTGATTTAATAAAGTTTTTTACCAATCTTTATAAATGGGTTATCTAAATTGTAAAGTGAAATGTTCTTACTCAATGAATGCGTATCTTTTTGTAAGAGGTGTGGCTGCAGCACCCTCGTAATCCAGATTGGTTGCGATCAACCACACCAGTTCTTGTAGCCACGTGGTACCTTATGAAAAACATATAATACGGTCATTTAAATTTTATTGGTTTTGAATTTAGGAGAATAATAACAAGGAAATTACCAAAAAATTTAAAAATACTAAAATTGCTTGATAAATTCTACAATACATTTTACATCCTTTGTTTCAAATTGAAACCGTATACGATAACTGTATAATATAGCAATAGACTGTTGGATAGTCCAGGAGACAAAACTCGAACTCTTACTCCTTTATTCAAATAGAAGCATTATACTTACTCATTGATTGGCAAATAAAATTCTACCAGAAACACACAGACAGAATTTAGCTACAGTTACTTTATCAATATTCTCCATCTGTACGACATAAACGAAGTAATCTGTGTCCGTTGGGCTAGAAATTCCGAAGCCAATTACTTGAACAAGTGGTATTCCAAATTCTTTCGAGGCATCGAAGATTTTGATAACATACAAACGAAGTAAATACCATCAAATAACAAGAAATAAAATGAATTTCGGTCCTTGTTCCTAAAGTGTATAAAATAGACATTCTATCTGAGTCAATGTATGTATGTCGTAGAGAAAGAAAACTTTTCGTATGTTATTCAGCAACAAAGCACAAAGTCGTCACAACCTCACCAAAATTTGGTGGTCAACCAACCCATACACTAAAGCGTTCTCAAGAAAGCTTTCTTGGTGGTAGGCAGGTGTCCAGATATGAAAGTTTAGCAAGGTATTTCTATACATCTTAAAAAATTAGCGAATAAATTACGTCTGTGAGTTCAGAATTATTACCTGATCTAGAAAATGAGACGACCCAAATATCATCGGGTCTGACTTCAAGATTGTAGATATCTGCGGCGTGGTCACCAAAACCTGCCATCCAGAAGTATCCATGAGGCCCAACACGGATGAACGGGCGAACATAGTCTGGAATATTATTTAAAAAATAATTTATATTTTATATAAATTATATATAATTATTAATTAATTATATAATTATATATATTATATTAATCAATATCAATTATAATAAATTATTATATTTTATATTTTAATCAAGTAACATTGTAACATTTATTATGATGGTGATGACGGTTTCAGTCATAGCAGCCCTTCTCAAGGGACCCTAGCCATGTCCGCAGGTCATGTTACAGTCCCCAAATGAGTGCCCAAGCACAGGTACACCCTCTGTTCCCTCACACACAGAGTTTAGGTGTAGGACCAACAACTTTCGTACACGAGCACGGGAGCTTAAATAGTGCCAATTTCCTGACACAAGGATACCATTCATTTCTCAAAATTAGTAAAATGTATCGACATAATTCGGGCCTTGAACCCAATCATGGAGATCTGGAGCCTAATAAGTTACTTCAACAATGAAATAGATCAAAGTAACATAATTTGTGAACAAAATAAATTAATATCATCAATTGTTTACGAATATCAAGTTCAAATATGTTTAAAAAAATCAAACCGATTTCTGAGAAGTTTCTTTTCAAATTTCAAGCGGAATAAGTTAAAAATATTTCGTTCGTGTTGCATTTTCGATGCATTACTTGCACAAAACATTTCTCTTATAAATTTCTAATCTCAAAATGTTTTGCTGTATCTGACAGCGTTATTATGACAATAATTTTGTGTGCAGTGACGTGGAACGCAAATTGGATATTTCAAAGGATACTGGGCTATGAAATTGAGCTAAAATCGACTGAGAGTAAGGTTCCAGCGAAACAAAGGGTTCATAGAAGTGGTTTTATCAGGAGTATAATAGGAAGCGTAGTAAATTTATATTTTGTGATATTCCAATGAGAATGAACTCACTTCAAATATCACATTAATTATAGCAAAAAAGCATTCGAAGTTGAAATTCAGGAAGTCCAACTTTGACAAGAAAAGAAAGGCAAGGAAGTGGGTTGATATTTATACTATTTGTGTGGTAGGAAATACTGGTAATAATGCCAAGTATAGGGAGAAATTGCATGAGATGGTAGAGGCTTTAACCCAACAGGGACCATATCCAAATGTGAACAAAAAGTAATACTAATAATAAATATATGCCTTACTAATGCCAATACTAATCTTTCTATTATTTTCAAATAGAGGTGACCACTTACCATCACTTCACCACCGAGTAAAACTGATTTCATTACTACAACTATATTTTGAAACATATATATGGAATAAATAGTTTTCCTAATACTATTATTTGTCAGTCTATACTAAAGTAGAATTAGTTTTGCTTGATCGCGTTGATGTTTTATTTTTATCAAGGAGTCTAAAAAGTGCAAATCTGATGATGAAGCTTTAACAATTTATGCTAATTTGGAGTTAAGCTAGCTAGAAAATTAGGTAATTTTCAGTAGCTATCCCAAAATACCGAAGGTTAAATTTCTAAATGCTATTACAGTACTATAAATATTTCGATTTTCGATCACGTTAGGTTTTAAATAGAATAAAAGATAAAATTTGGTTTCTCAGGAAATATTTTCATCTTTTTTCAAGTTTATATAAGTGAGAAGAAACCGACTTATGTACTTTTAAGACTTTTTTACCGAGTATAATTTTCTTACAGTTAATTCACAGTTTTTATAAAGTTAGTCAGTAGAGAATCTGTAAGGTTTAAAAGGCATAACTTTTAGCGGGGATCTTTGAGCTCGCTCCACTTCAAGTAATTTAGTTTTTGAGGTGAGCCCATAGACCGGCATAATATCTTATAACGTATTGAACAAGATCAACATCTTCAATCTAATTTAATGTTTTCTAGCATGTTCAATACAGTTAAATTTTGTAATTCTTTTGTTAACATATTCAATTTGTGGATGCAGAGAAAATCGCTGACGGAACATTACACAAAGGTATTTACGAGTGTGTGACTTCCTTTAATGTATGTAATCAGGAAATACCAAGAATATGTATACTCCTATCTATGATCCTTTATTAGCAGCCTGTAAATTTTCCCACTGCTGGGCTAAAGGCCTCCTCTCCCTTTGAGGAGAAGGTTTGGAGTATATTCCACCACGCTGCTCCAATGCGGGTTGGCGGAAATGATCTTATTTATGATCCTAAGTCAATTTTAATTTCCTCAATGTTATCTCTTAGAACGTTTATGGCCTAAAAATCCTGGTCTGGTATTAGAAGTGGACTTATGAAGGTGTAAGACAATCCGTCGGAGTTTACAATATTACGGATTGTTAGTTGCGTACGGAATGTCGTTAAGAATAGGAGATTGTGTGCGAAAAAATTGGGATGTGACGATAACAAAAATTTAAGGCGTACTTTATTCAAGTAAGCTTTTATATAATAATACCTTTGTAGTACTTTTTGACCAATTTGTCCTCTTCTTCCGTGACGTTTTTGATCTCATACGGAAATGTTGTTTTTTCCGTCATTTTGTTCTGTAACGGAAAACAATACATATATAGATTTTTTATTGTGTACCTTAGAATTAAACTTAGAAAAAGTTCAATTTGTTGCGTTAATCTTAAATTTTAGAGGCAGATGATTTGTTAAAAATGTTTTAAATTTATTTATTTTTAAAAACGCGTTTTTTCAAATGATTTTTGGTATGAAACTAAATGAACATTTTGAAAAAAAAAAATGTTTTGTTTAACAAAAAAACTTATTCGAACGTGTTTGAAGTTGAGTAAGTAAGTTTGTAGCAAGTTTGATTAACTCGGACTCTTTTAATTATGTTTATAAAAAATAAAATTTAAGAATTAAATCTTTAATAGAGTTTGGATAAGTTTAACTTTTCATTGTTTTTATTACGTTTATAGTTATTATTTGACTTTTAACCTCCTATTTTTACAACTATACATACTTCGAAACTCCTTCGTCGGCGTTTTGTAAAATCAAAACTGAAAAATAAATTAATATAAAAATAATCTGCAAATTATATGACCACTTAATTACAATATTATATAGAATATCAGATAAACTCGCAGAACCGAGAAGATCTGTGGTTAGACAACGTTAATCGTCACCGAATATTGCGGTCAATTTTTCCATCTTCGTGTTTATATTATTTATTGCGCTCGTAATTTAAAAAAAAAAAAACACTGTTGCATGTCTTTGAGCATCGTGGTGGTATGAGCTCCAGAAGGTAAAATGGGGAGAGAGGGCTTAACATTAACATTGCGTTAACTAACTTAATTACTCAAAAATACTCACATATTACCAATAAATAATAATGGTGTATTTTTTTTGCAGAAGGAGAACTTTAAACTGACATAAAAGAGAGAAAAATGTTTTTTTGTTTTTCATGAAACCATGTTATATTTGACAGATGACCTGATTGCGTTTATGTTTGAATATGATTTTAGACATTGGCCACCGTGGATTGCGCGAACATGGCTTAATCTGAAGGTCCTATTTTCGCACACCTTTTGCAGTAAATCAGGATATATTTCAGTACTAACGCGTCGAATGTTGGCTTCCAACTGCTAAATCTGGTTTATTGTTTAGTGACCATTTATGTTATAAATGGTCACTTCGCTCGTGATATTTAACACCATTGGATTATTTTGTCTGAGGATATGTAAAGGTATATCTACGTATACCAGGAACATTTGCACATTTGGAATAGTGTTTGAAAGTAGGACCTCTTGATTACGCCATTTACGCATTAGCCACCGGCGGCGGCCACTTGCACAAAATCATATTTAAAAAAAAAAATCATAAATTAAAAGACAATTTCATAGTCATTAATTTTTCTGTTTTATTTCAATTTAAAGTTCTCCGCTTCTAGAAAACATTAGTTACTAAAATTTATTTATTCATTTCGGAATTATAACATTTTTTACGGACTGTAAAGTAAAAACTATTAACCGACACACAAAACATACATCAGGAGAGACAACGCGTTTAAAAGGATTTAGAATATTATATGCCTAAGTAGCTCGGTCATTTTGAACGGTTTAGAAAAATATTGAGTCTAAATCAAGAGTGAACTATTCTATTCTAATTAATATAAAACAGTTAATTAATTTAGAATATTAAAATATGTATATTTGGTCCACTTTAAAAAGTAATTGTTTGTAAGAAATTCAAGCAAACATCTTCAGAGTTAAGAAGTCAAGAGGAGATCTTACAAGTGGACCTACGATTCTCAATTCAATTTACTTAGTAGGTATTGATAATGGAAGGTATAAATTTCTTCATTTTGCCACCTTACGAAGTGCTACACTTGCTACCATTTAAAGTATAAGCCTTGCAAGGTTATATTAGTAATTATTTTTTATTGGCGTATTAACATTTATCTAATTATTTTAATTCTCTTTTTGAACTCGTTTTTTTACTTCGTTGTCCCACGCTTCATTAGTTAGTAATTTCAAATATTTATACATAGGTAATCAAAACATTTTTTATTCAAGTAGGTTTATATAAGCACTATTGAAACGTCATGTAACATTGTTGATTTAAAAGTAAAGCGACCGGTGCGGAAAGCTCAGTAGTTATTCTTTACGAATATTAGTATAGTCAGTGTCGTATAAAGGAAGTTATTTGGTCTCGTACTATTTAGTAACAAGTATTAGCGAGTGTCAAGTGTAAATTGTACTAGTACCAAATTGCGAAGTATAACCAAGAATGATATTATTTACGTAATGGAACACTATAACCTACAGCTGGGCTTATAACTTTGGTGCAGAGTGGTGGTTCGATACACCGAAGTCGGTTTATACACATGGGACATAAGCTCATTTGACACATGTAGATTTCACGATGTTTTCCCTCGACGTTAGCACGAAATGAATTAGAGACATAAATTAAACACATGACGTCAGTATTATATATTAGCAAAGTTATAAAGTATGTCTGGGAGAGATCGCTATTCAGAAATCAGACCGACTTATTCTATATTTTGAATTATTTTGTTTATATCATAAAATTTTACATAAAATATAAATTTACTATGTACCATTTTTTTGCAATTATTTATATCAAAGGGAAAATACATACCGTATTTGTGAACATATAAAAATACGGAATAAGATTACATTAGCAGCCCGTAAATGTCCCACTGCTGGGATAAAGGCCTCCTCTCCCTTTGAGGAGAAGGTTTTGGAGCATATTCCACCACGCTGCTCCAATGCGGGTTGGCAGAATACACATGTGGCAGAATTTATTATGAATATAAATTATAAAAAAAAATAGTTATAATGAAGGCTGCGTTAAAGATAACACTGATAAGACAAAACGAACCACAAATACTTCTACTGCTCCGACTGTATTAAGAGAAATCCGTTGAACGTTATATTTTTTAGAATTCTCCAATAAGATATAGTTTCCAGTCACGAACTCGGTCTATCAAACGGAATATTATACGGGCTGAAAAAGGATTTTTCAATTATTATATTTTGGAATTGAGCCAAGAATATTTGGAGCATATCGCTTTACAAGCGCACTATCTTCTACGATTTTAATAACAAAGTGGTTTTAATTAAAACCACAGATTCAGGATTCGAATTAAGAGCGGTTTTCTGTGATTGTTTTACATATTTTAATATATCGAATTATCGTATGTATGACGAAATGACACTAACCGCAAAATATATTTATGTAATAAAAGCCTTTACATATTAAATAATAATTATATAAGTAAACTTTGGAGAGGAAAGCGGACTGGCAAAACGCTCTACTGATGGTAAGTGGTCACCACCTCCCACTTAGGTCTTGTATAAAATATTAACGATTCTCTAAAACATCTTCAATGCGTCACCAACTTAATTATAAAATCAAAATATTAAACATACTTTATTCAAGTAGGCTCTTACAGGCACTGTTGATTAGTCATTTTACATGATCAATTTAAAGCATGTTATCTTCAAGAAACATGACTCAAGAAATTAATTAATTAATCTTTCTCAATCAAAAACAATTTACACGTAATAATCATATACAATTATACAATAACAATATAATGTACAATTATATATATTTATCTGACCTTTTTATTGATCTTTAACGAATATTATCACCAAGCTCTTCTACCATTTATTTAATACTGTACAGTATAATATACCTCATTTATTATTTATTTAAAATAAGTTTTAAATTTAGCAAAAGGCTAACGTAAAATATTCCGCGGAGTTTTATTGATATCACGCTTCCAAGAACATACTACATTTGGACGATATTAAATTGTTTGATGTATTTACAAATATGGATTCATATTCGTTTATAAATAAATTAAAAAAACCTTATAGTTTATATAAAACTACTTTTTTTATTAATTATTTATCCTATATATTATCGTTACGAATAACGAATAAGAGGACAAAAAATTCTTTCAGGCAACCTCCATTAACCGTAATCTGCCAAGAGGTCGTTTCCGGCCCGGTGAAAAAAAAACGAAATTAGAAAAATTTTGATATAAAAAAAAATGTGTATGGGACAAAATCGAGCATAACGGGCACTTACAGTTAAATAAGATAAAAGTTAAGTAAGGTAAGGCAAATTGAGATTTAGTGTTTATAAGTGTAAAAATAATTTAAAAGACAAAACCGTCATATTGCCTCTACAGAAGGGGCTGGATATTTTTTAATTATTTTGTATTGATATGCACTTTTCCTGTCCCGCGGTTTAAAATTTGTAAGAACATTCTAAGATAGTTGCTCAATTTTAATTACAAGAAAGCTGAAACGCCATCGATCCGTGTTTAAGATCAAAGTAAAGGAGAGGAGGCAACAAAGGTTAGATTGCTTTGAAGTGTCATCGAGTTTAATGAGCGCGTGTGCGGCGACTTTAGAGAGCTGTGTACGCGAAACTCGTCTTTATGAATTGCAATGACTGTCTCTTCGACTCTTGGGAGTTTTACTTATTTAATATATTTAATAAAATTCAATATCTCAATTTCGGGTTAAGGTAAACGAATTGAATAGTAAAAATTTAATTAAATGTAATTATGTAATCGTTAAGGGAAGATGGCCAGTGGTTCGAACACGTGAGTTTTAGCTGAGGCTTGCGGGTTCGAACCTGATCTACCACTGAATATTAATGTGCTTAATTTGCGTTTAAAATTAAACTGTAAAAGTGATAAAATATGACATATTAATTTTCACTAACTCGCATTTTTACCAACTTGGTTAAAGAATAACATTAAGTATTTAATTAATATAAAAAAAATTTGCCAGTTTTATTATCTTAGTGTGCGTTAATAGCTACGCTTGACACTCGCCAACGTCAAACTGCTTTACTAGTGTGCGTGTACTTGCCAGCAGTTGGCCACTATTTTTCGATGCGTTCTTAGCTGTGACAGTCATATAAATAATCAAAGATCTCCTTATATGAAGAGGAAGCTCAATGATATGCTGTTACTTTTTTTACATAAAATTTAGTGTAGGTTTTTTAAGACAATTTACATATGAAATCTAGTAACAAAATCGATTACTTTGCCTGAAATTTCGAAAAATAAATAAACAATGAATCATCAAACTTATCAATCAAGTAAGTATTATCATTTAATTGATAATTAATTAATAAAGCTATGTTTGATAATATACAGTGCAGATTATAAAATAACAAAATATTTTTAAATTATGACCTATATTTATAAATAAATAATTCAACACTTAATATTGTATACATAAACATATATAATTGTACTGTAACTGTAACTAACATAATTTATTTCAAGTGTTAAAAGAGTATTTGAGTGTCTTGCCGATTCTTTTCTGCAGAAACTACATTCTGAACCGGTGGTAGCTTTACTTTTGATAAAATTCTGTAAAATGTTGATTCAAAAGTGCTTGCAAAGGCTTACTTGAATACAGTATACTTTAATTTTTATTTTTAAGTAAAATATCCGATGTGAAATAATTACAGCAATAAAAATAATTAAATTATTTATAATCAATTTTATAAAACCAACGTAGATTCTACTTACAGTGTTTCCTCACAAAAAATCTGCACAAAAGTGTGTCCGAATCTCAACGTTTAAGCCTTTTATTGTCGTCGGCATCGAAGACGAAAAACACCAGATTACAAATCGCAAAATATTCAAGACAAAAGATGGCGTGATAATCGCTCACAATTATTTAATTTAAGCCATTTATGTTTATAAAGAAATATCTTAAAAGTTGATGAGATACATTTAAATAATTATTCAAGTAAAATCGTATTAATTACCTGATTAATATTAACACGCAATCAAGTTCATGTAAAAGGAAAGGCTAGTTGAATCATAGTTGTTTTTTATATGTAACATAATAACAGAATTAATCTAAATTTTATATTTTGTGAATATATTACTGCGACATATTACATAAAATGAGTAACCGCTGATTCAAAGAGGAAATATTTATAATATTTTTCACGTAACGTACGAGTGCAACCAACATTGACTTTGGTATTTGAATTTTCTAGATAAGCGCTGATATTAAAATTGCATCATATAAAAATTATTAAATATTTATTGAGTCATTTTATAATGAATTATAATCGATTACGATGACAATGATTAAACGACCATGAGCATATAGAACCAGAGGAACTAACAATGTGTCGGCCTCTGAGGTTTCTCTTTATTTTTCCCTTAGTTTTGAGTTACATGTTTTGGGGGAAAAGATACCTGGAAGGTAGTTTCGAAGTTTGCATTTACTTGGCAGAAATAAAAGATTGCTGTAGGTATTTATTCGCCATTCGTCATTTCTCCTACAGATGTATATCCTGAGGAATCCGTTGATTTGTATTTTATCTTATTATTATTTCATTTGGTTAATATATTCCACAACACACAACAATACTTCTAATTGTTGTGTTCCGGTTTGCAGTGTGAGTTAGTCAGTGTAGCTACAGGCACAAGGCTCATATCAAATCAAATCAATTTTATTCAAGTAAACTTCACAATTGAGCGTTTTTGAATCGTCAATATTTAAACACTAACACCGTTTCGGAAAGAAGCCTCTAGCAAGAAGAAACGGCAAGAAACTCGCATATTTGTTCTTGTCAAATAAACAGATTTACAATACTGTTTTTCACAATGATTAGAGTCCTGTGATGGAACCCAAGCCTAAATACAGGCATTTTTTTCTAAAAAGTATAATATATCTTATTTTAAAAGGGCGGTGTCGTATTCGTGATATGGAATGGTTATTATTACTTAAATTACCAATATGCCCACTATGACCACCTACCACCTTGCGGCCGGTGTGCAATTAAGCCTACCTACATGTAAATAAAACAAAAGACATATTGTATAATAATGCCCACACTATGACAGAACGAATGGTTCATTTTTCCCTCAGACGATCGGAATTGCGTTTCAACGCGAAAATGCTGCTAGCATTCTTGCCACCATCCCACGCTATCATGATATGTACAGTACCTATTTTTAATTTTAATTATTATAAACTTATTTAATGTTAATAATTAAATGGTTTTTTTTTTATGTATTGTTCAATAGGTTATTATAATTTTTAATAATTAATAAACATTAAATTCAAGAATAATCGTTTTATTAATGCAATGCATCTGTTTTACACGAAACACAAATTCGTAGAACGAAAAAACGAAAACATTATTAATCCAATTATATTTTATTTTATCGTTCTAATAAATTTTAATATTTTGTAAATAAAAAGCAAATAATTCTTATTTTATAATAATGATGATAGAATTTTATTTTGACAAGATTTAAGAGATAACCGTTCCACACCAATGAAATAGTTTACAAATTTTATGTCAAGCCGCGTCCGGTGGGATTTCTAATCGAAAAAAATCCAGAACTATTACAATATCTAAATTGAACTATACTATCACGTTTGAAATAAATTATACATAACAAATAATATCGCCACATGTTATATTAAGACTTATTTTTAATATATTTGTGAATAGATAATACGTATTAGTTGTTGAATATTATCTGTGAACAATTGATCTAGAATTATAATTCTGTCATAGCTGTCAGAATTCTCTCTTTTGCATAACATCGAGAACGTTCTTTTGTTTTCTATGAGTATAATATCATATAAATGTTGTAAATTTTTATATGTTTTTTATGTCTTCTTCATTCGGTATTAGTGTGCAAGCCCCTCTGGGTACCACCAATACATCATATATTCTACCGCCAGACAGGTACTTTGAAGGAGAAGAGAGCCAATGTAACTAAAGGTATAAGGGACATAATACCTTAGTTCCCAAGGTCGCATTGGTTATGTAAGGATTGGTTAATATTTCTATGGACAGTGGTGACCTCTAACCATGAAGTGGGCCATTTGCTAGTCCGCCTACCAATATCGTCTAATCATAAATATATAATATTTGGTCTAATACCGTATAGATTGGCACAGTGGAAATATATTAATGTAAATAAAATAACAAGATAACCCAAGAAGCATAATTAAAATAATCCTTATTCAAGGTTCTGTTACACCTATTTACCGTAAAGTTTCGGGATTCAATTAAACGTCAAGCTAACACTTGACTCATAACAAGGAACTACGTATTGTTGTACTTAAAATAAATAAATACCTTAAGAAAATAATTTATAAATTAAATTATATCAATTTTACAAAAAAGAAGCAAAAAATTACTAAACTTTGTTATGTAATAATAACTTTCTCACTTTTTTACATTTATGAATTGTCTTATTTCACTGTATGATGAATATTTTATCCATCTTTAGTTTTTATAGTTTATAGCGTGACGTCCAACAAATAAATTTGTATCGATTTAATTTGACCGTGTTAAACGAGAAATCTATAAATAGTATAAAATAAAGTCGCTCTATGCCCAATCTGTATCTCCACTTACTTGTTCTAAACCACTCAACGGATTTTGTTACTATTTTCAATCGAAACAGCGATAAACCAAGAAGATTTTTATATATAATATGTAAATATTTTGTACAAAATGGCTGAACTATGGTTAACCTCCGTACGCTTACATGACTAACGCTAAACCTTTAGATATACAATAAACAATGTATTGGAAAATTGTAGAAATTTCTTATAAAATAGTGTACGAAAAAGTTCCGGATAGCTTGTATCTTCTAAGGAACATTGATATTATCTGTAAAAGATTAGTAAAGATATAGGTTATATGCGAAAGCATTTTCTTCAATTTATCATGAATCCTTATTACAATTAAAATATTAATAATGTGGAATATTTAATATAGATTAAAATTGTCTTTTACACTATACGATATCACCGTTTCCAAATTATGGGCAACGAAATAATTCTTTGCTGCGAAACGGGTGTCGGAGAACTGGATCTAACAATGACCTTGGCGTTTAAAATTTATAATTGAATCCATAAGCCGTGGAAAATTTTTGATAAATGTTTCACATGATAACTTTTATTTATATTCGGCTTAAAACGCTATTAAATAAATTTACCTAGTTAGTATTTTCCTGCGTACTGCTAATTATCTTACATAAAAAATCTTACCTCAATCTCGAAGTGGGAAACGGAATACGTTCACTCAGGACTTAGACTAGTATAAGTGTGTGGTTTGCAATGAATGCATTTGCAAACTGGTTTAAGCGATTGACAAAATGATATTCTATAGATATTATATAACTATATCTGAGTTTAGCCGAGATGACCCAGTGCCAGTAAAACGTGAATATTTGTGATGATATTGGATTCGAACCAGATTAAGTATTGCGGAAATTTCACGTGTTTAATTTGTAAATATTATTTTTATTCTTATTTTTCTTTCATACAGTGGAAACTTTCAGAAAGGCATCCAGATCTTGGAGGGTTTGGTTGGCCAGGTTTTATGGCAATCCTTCTCAATAGAACCACTGCGATGGCCGTCTTCGGCACAGATCGGAGAGGCTGTGGGATCGTGTCGATATAACACGTCTGCGGCTAATTTGTGAATATAATGCAGAAATGCATTTCCTCCTCCTAAAACTAAAAAAAAAGCGTCTACAAGTCTCCATATTTAATTATTGAGGTCTTGGCCGAGTATTTCGACAGGGATTCCAAGGATTTAATTAAGATATATATTATTTTACAATATTATATGTTTTCAATATCTTTTGGCATAATGAGTCTTGTAGTCAAAGAGCACAGTGTCTTAAACGAAGATATTACTTTTAATCCCGGGTATGTACCAAAACATTTCTGTTCATAAACCTGATGATTAGTGAAAGAATCGTGAAATAATGTATCGGAAAAGTCTGTCACTTGTGTTTCCAATACGTTAGAAAATCGTGGTGGAGAAGCTTCAAACCCTTTCATTGAGAGGATAGGTCTCTATCTAGTATGAATAGTAATAGTATGGTCTATCAAGTACGTTTACCGGTTTAAGTTTTGCAAAATAGGTCAGTTATAGAGTGCAAATATCATTCCCAGTCCGTTGTGTCGTGAAAATTATTTCTATAGATACGTGTTTCTTAGTACTAATAAGTGGTCGTTCTAATGAACAAAGTCCTTTGCTCATGTGTACTATTAAGTGACTAATTACAGGAGGCTTTCAACTATCGGCCTGTTCCTACTAGTGCTCATAGATTTATGGGTTGTGCGTCCTATATATAATATATCTAATAGCATGGTTATTTATGTCTAATTTATAGTTTGATATTAACAATGGTATTTTAATCTAATAGTATAACATACCATACCACTAATACCATGCCATATATGATGTGATATCGATACATTAAAAAAATATAATGGCCTTCGTGAAAAAAAAAATGAAATAAATTCTATAAACCTAACCTAACTTATAAATAAAATTCAATTTATTTTCAGATCGCTTTCCAAATTTTTCATCATAAAATATTCATCTTCAAACGTCTGACGTCTGTAGACTTTCTTTATTAACTGCTTCATATGTAATAAATATCTTAGTACTGCCTCTATCTCAGCTTTACTTACTATATTGACTGGGATATTTTTAAGGGAGTTCCACAGGGTTCTACATTAGAGCGATTGTTTTATGTGTGTGTTCGTTTTATCAGTTGCATTGTACATTATGAATTATGATTAATAATTTGAGTTGAGTTTATATTTGAGTCATCGGAGCGAATAGTATGATACAAATGTTATATTATCATTTATCTATTTCCAGCTTGTAGTGTGTCTATCGTCAATATCAGTGCTATTTTAATATTTGTTTGATTTACAGTGGTTGATAATGTTTGAGACGTTATGACTAATAATTCGTCTGGACCGTCGCTTTTACGATACTAGACTTTGGTTTATTAGTTGGGATGATATATATTTTTGTTCGCGTACTTTTGAGTGTTTAATATAGTTGATATATAAATATTAATAACGTCTTTCCGAAGCAATTTCAGTTGCGATCGCCGTCTGCATAAGAGTTTTTTTAATCAAATATAAAAGTTGTTTTTTGTAGGTCCAATAAATTTTTGTTAAATATATATTAACACAATAATAAGTATTTATATTCTCCGTAATACGGGAAATAAGGCACAGGTTTTATGTCTGCACGTGCTCTCCGAGACACGGGATTTTAATACAAAGGCTGTTATATAAACTCGTAATTCGCTCTAAAACTTTTAATTCACTTGCAGTGAGTTTTAGCCCAGGAACTTGATGTATGCAGCCTTACAGCTTCTGGAAGATAGAGATAGTTGAGTAATATATGGAGAAAATAAAACATAAAACGTCCCTCTTCGACATTCTCAGAGAGTGGAAGGTGTCATTATGGCAAAAATTAATTCGCATTACTAATTAAAATATTATTTGCATAGTTAAGGATCTAAGCTTTTGCAAAATTTGGCTCTTAACTTCGTCAGTGTGGCAACGATTTTTAGTTAGATTATCTAGATCTGGGTTTCCATGAGTATTATTCTTATTATTATTTTTGTATCGTCACATACAGCTTTATATTTTCAACTATGAGATTAATAATATTATAGAATCAACATAATATAAATATATTATATGTTTTCAATATAAATATATGAACGCAGATGCTAATCAATCTGTAAAAGCTATAAGCCTGTTCGTGTAAGAAAGAATATTAATGACATTTTACTGTACTATCATATATAATAGAAGAATAATTCTGATAATACGATTCTCGCCCTCTTTCTGATAATATTGTAGACTAGAACTAGCCCCGGCTTCGCACAGGGACAGTTCATAAATAAAGACAATTTAATTATATAAATAAAAATTTATACACCTATAGAACTTAGAAATAATGTAGCTTTCTACTAGTGTTTTTTTAGTTCTCGTTAGTTCCTGAGCTTACTCTATACAAACAAACAAATTTAATTCCTTTACTAACATTATAATATGTAGTATAGATCATAGCAACCTAATATGACTCATCCCAAATTGCTCCGATGTTATCAGATAACATCTATCTGCCTCAAATCTTGTAACCTGATGTTTTACCAATCAAGTTCTACTACTTAACTCTAGTTATTAATTCGTACTATAAATCATTTACATAAATATGATGAGTACTTCTATAACTAATTATATGGTTTAAAACAATATTTTCGGGTCATTCGTGTGTAATTAATACTACTCAGTTTTATCAATATCTTTAATTTTACTTCGAATTCCAAAATTAAATTAATTTTGTTTTAACTAATATTAACTCTGTCCGTCTGTAGGTCTGTCACACTTAAGCACTGAACCGAATTTGATGAAATTTAAATGGGTGACAGTCAATTACTATAAATTCGAAGACATTGTATAGAATTTATATTAAATAGTGTTATTATATATGTGTCTGTATATATGTTTTATTTATAAGTATATAGTGTGGATACGCTAACCACAGAACTATATGGATTATGGAGGTTTTTAGGAACCAGTTGGAAAGTGGTAACCTCCTAAAAAAATTAGATTTCATGTCCATGGTGCCTGTAATTACACTGGCTCATTCACTCTTCAAATCAGAACACAAAAATACAGAGGGTTGATATTTGGCAGTAGAAGATGTAATGAGTTGGTGTTATCTACCTAGACCATCGTCCTCAATTCGTGAATAACGATCATTTGACTTATTAAGAAAGCATTGTTGCCGGGAGATATATGTTCAGTCTATATGTCAATAATTACATACATTGGTAGAATATAATTAATATTTCATTATATTGTAGTCCTTGGTTTTACTAACACTGAAACGGACTTGAGTCCAAAGATCTTTTCGGAAAATAGCCTTTGTCAACAAAAAGTAAAAATAATATAACAGCCATATACGGGATGTTATTTTCTTTTTACTCTATCTGGCAACAAAGAATATTCAATAACCTGTTTATTTAATAATAAAACAAAACTTACCGTAATTCTATTTTCAAAACACAATTCGCCGTCTGCGAGTGCAATGGTGTCACTGTAATGATATCACTAGATATGAGCAAACGCTCGACAAACATTTGATATAGAAAAATACATATTGCGATTGGCATGTTTAAAGGGTATACTTTTATCTTTAATGCTCTTGAGCCAAAATAGTCCAGATAAATAAAAATCGAATTGTTTTACGACTAAAATCTTCCATCAGCTACTTATTCTACTTCTGTTCTGAATTGTGGAGAAACTTCGTTCGGAAATTTACATGTAAGGAGTTCTGCTGCACGATATCAACAAACTATGGATGTCATTGCAGTATTAGTTAAGATCGTTATTAAACATTAGTAATGGAATGAGGAGAATGTAACGCATTCACAAAATATCAACAGAAAGCGGAAAATCGAATTTCCACAGATGAGAACGTGTTCAGAGGAAGATGTGAATGTATTAAAAAAAAATATGCAAGTAAGTCGCGTACTGATGAAGTGAAGATCGATCATTATTATATGAGTTGCTTCATTCGAAGAAGCAATTGACTAAGTAGCTCTTTTAACTTACAGGCATTGTACACACACCCACATTCAATTGGTATATCACATATCGACCATATCTTTTGATTGCCTAGACGGAGAGGTTTGATTTCTTCACAGCTCCTAGGTACTGTTGAATATTTTAATTGAATACTGAGGGCACTCGGTATTAATTTAAACCTTTACATGTTTTTTAGACAGAGAACCCTAACAAGAAAAAAAAATAGTTAGTGGATCAGTATTACCAGACCCAAACCCATTTAGTCGCTGATACAAGTCGTCTTTTGTCCAGAAATATCGACGGTCTGTTAGTAGTATTTCCAAGATCTACAATAATAGATATTGGTACATCTATAAAAATAGATTCTTTAGGTTACGCTTTGATAATATAGAACGAGTTGATTTCTTCGCCTTTATTATAAATGTATCAAGAAGCTAGCTCAAAAGAGAAATCCTGAGATCTTGTTCAAACACCTAGTCAGAACAATAACGCTAAATAATTATTATAGTGAGTTATATTATTAGTAAGAATTTCAAAAAAATCTTTATAGGCACTGTAGAATGTTAAAGTTAGCAGAGCTTCCCCGTGCCTCATGAAGAATAAAAAATCGTTGTTCCTGCGGAACCCTTTTTTATATGATTGATGCCAAACGAGCTCCTGCATGTTCGGCTCACCTGATGGAAAGTGACTACCACAGCCCATGGACATCTGCAACACTGGGGGGCTTGCAGGTGCGTCGCTGACCTTTCGATTCGAAATTTGCTAATGATATAAATCATTGGTTCTTTTTTATTTCCTTTACAATTGATTTCTATAAAATAATTATCTACCCAGCATCCCAGTGTTTATATCTTGCCAGCGCGATTCAGGAATGCGATATATTGAATCAGCGCCATTTGTCAGTATCGAGTTGTAATATACGAAATTAAACTAGTACCTAATAGTAATATATATCACCCATGAAATTGTTATTATATTCATGCAACAGTATACCAAATTGAATCACTAATTAATACAGAATTGGTCATTGTAGCATATAGATGCAATTATTCGAGCTTTCAGTACAAAAGAGAGACTAATGAGCCTACGAAAGCCATTGGTGTGAAATTTTAAACTTTATTGCACAAGAAATAAGATTAAATATGTCATATTCGAGTACAGGTGGCTTAGTTTAGTAAATCGCGAAGACAGTTTTCAGGAAGAATGCATAAATTTAATAATAATTAGTGTTTTTCTGTAATATTAATTTATATTGGTATTTATGGGCATAATGTCGGCAAGCAATAAATACTGTACCTGGCAGTAGCTTTATACCATAAAAAAGCATGCGAATGAAACTCTTCCGCTAAATAATTTTTCATGATTAATTAGTGGACGTCTGGAACGTGAAAGTAAATTACTTCGAGAATCGTAAGCATTGGATGATTCATGTATATGCCGACCATACCGGGTCACCTCACTAATTTTCACTAAGCAACGTTGTGGTATGAGCTCCTTTTAAACAAGAGGACAGGAGACTTTTTCCCAAAATCAGGACGTCACTAAGCAGGAAACCGGCTCACCTGATGGAAAGTGATCACCACCGCGTATGGACATCTGCAACACCGGGGACTTGCAAGTGCGTTGACGGCCTTTATGGAATGAGTATGCTCTTTTCATGAAGGTTCCCAAGTCGTATCGGTTCGCAAAAACCACTGGCGAAAGCTGGTTCAACAGAGTAGTTGTGCTTGGCAGAAAATGTCTTAAAACTCGCCCTGTTGTGGATTTTCCGACATCTAGGTGGTTCAGGTGATATTTGGAATTTTGATGAGATGTCCAAAGGTGAAATTTAGCAGCCGGGATTAATCCACGCATTTCCTCGGTCCTTTCTCCGTTATTTTCATTTTCAGTCATTATAAAAGTACCGGTACATAAAAATGTTATCTACTTAATAAATGCTGAATAATAATATTAAAATAATTGTCGTTGTCGTGTGGCACGTAGTGTCAGATATTCAGACATGGAATAGTCCAAACTAGACATTTCGCCTAAAATTCCTCTCCCATGCATAACGGCTGTATATCTGATGGTACTCTCGCTACAAAGGAATTGAAGTTGGTCTTGTGGCGCGGTTCCAAGCATTCGACGATAAATCCAAACTCAGGCTTAATTTATTCCTGACCTGTAACTACTCCACGATATCCTTAATTTTGTGCCGATGATTAGATGCCATAATGCAACCAGAACACCTGACAATTGTCATATCTCTCCTTCATTTGCGTCTTTTTCAAGTCCTTTTTGTCACCGGTTTTTCTACGCAAACGCTTCTATGTGCCGAGCCTCAGAAACTCGTTGGTTCTGTTTTTGATTTTTCCCTGATCGTGCCAATTGCCGTCCCACCGGATCATACGCTTGAAATAGAAAGTGTTAGTCAGCCCACACACTTGTGCTCTATGACATATGTTTCCCAGTTTACAAGTATAGAAATTGATTGCCTTGGCTGAGGTTAGCATGAGTTGACCTTATTTAGCCCTTATAATGTCATTACAATAATATGCCATTAATTCTGATCTTAATGGACGTTAAACAAATCTTTCCTTTCTTAATTATTGTTCGCGACATAAAACCTACGCGACCGCTTTTAACATTTAATATAAGAATTGATCATTTGTTTTATTTAATCTGTGACACTAATTGCACAGATGATTATAATACATTTTAATTTAAAAAGCTATAACTAATTAGTCTGTAGCATCTACGTCGCCCTAGCGTGTACGTCACTAGAAACACGTGCTTAGTGATAAATGATGTAACAATGGGACTTCATTAGCGCGCAGAACATTAATTAATTTCACGTCACGGATTCCACAAGACATTGAGGGCGTCTGTTGTGATTGTCTCGGTGTGTGTATCCTTGTTCCGATTTAAACCTGATTTTTGTTTTATGAAAGTTTGTTTATATTAACGTTACGTTGAATGTTACCGGTTTTTTGAATCACAACTTTTTTTTATATTATGGTAAAAATTCAAGGTCGCATTTATACTAACGAAGTGCAGCAATTTTGTTATTTTTGTGTGATTTTTCTGATAAGATAAGGATTCAATTAAAAATGTCATATTAGTAATAACTTTATCGTTAATATGTTGTTTAAATATATTCTTAATGTAGAATATTGGTAGACGCAGGTTGCGAAAAAAATAATATAGGTATAATACTTAATATGTTTTTAGCGCGTTACTTTTATCTTAATCCAATATTGCATATAACTCATTTAATAATTTAAATAACTCTTCGGTTTAGTTATTTTGATGAAGATAAAATTAAGGTCTGCGCTCTTTTAAAATAATAAAAACAACAAAAGCCTGGTAGATAAACATGTGGCTGTTTTTAACGATACATATTGGTTATCCACAATGTTTCCTATAGTGTATATTAAAAATTGAATTTAGGCATTGGTTAAGATCATAAGAGCCGAGATGGCCCAGTGGTTAGAACGCGTGCATCTTAACCGATGATTTCGGGTTCAAACCCAGGCAGGCACCACTGAAATTTCATGTGCTTAATTTGTGTTTAGAATTCATCTCGTGCTCGGCGGTGAAGGAAAACATCGTGAGGAAACCTGCATGTGTCTAATTTCAACGAAATTCAGCCACATGTGTATTCCGCCAACCCGCATTGGAGCAGCGTGGTGGAATATGCTCCAAACCTTCTCCTCAAAGGGAGAGGAGGCCTTTATCCCAGCAGTGGGACATTTACGGGCTGCTTATGTTAAGATCATTGGGCCATCTCGGCTCTCTTTATATAAGTATTTTATTTAAAAGAACTAATAAATACCGTACTGTAAAACATAGATGAAAATATATTTCAAAACAAAATTTACGAGCTCGCAAATAAATATAAATCTCAACTCGAAAGCAATCCCTAGTCTATTATAAATCATTTGAAAATTTAATAAGCCCTTTGTTGAATAAATAAATTAATTGATCCGTGTAACGGAACCATAAACACTGTCCACAGAGTCGGTGAAACGGAACGTGATCAATTGAACACGGATCGATGATGTTTTTGTAGAGCGTAGCGTAGCTATCCTAGGGCAAGATGAGGCGGTGCACCATATTAAAAAAAAAGATGCCTTATTTATTAAATATGATTATATTTTTTACTAGCCATACCAAATTATGAGTAGACGTATATTATTGACACATGTATATTTCTTACTGTTTTAAAAGTAGAAGAAAATCGAAAATAGGTCAACTTCAAATTCGTCGTATTTGTTTCGATGCCTGATGTCTAGAAAAGATTGTTCCAAAATTCAATTGCTAAGCCCAATTTTTTTTTGTGTGAATATGAGAAGACTCACTGATACAATAACTTAAATAAGTCCCATGGCTTATTATTACTTTAGTTATTCGCGCAATTTTTATATTGATTTTTTTTTTTATAGTTTGTGTATGGCCGACTCGTATTCCGCTTTCTTCTACCGCTTTCTACTTCCTTGTTATTGTTGTGGCGCGTATACTTCGGTGATTCTCCGTAAAATCATAATTAGAATATATATTTTATTAATAAATAATTAATGCCACTACAAACAAACATAGCTAACAATATTACTGAAATTTCTAATAAAATATTTCAATTTGTTTATTTTATTATTCTTTAAGCTGATTAAAAAAAAAAAAACAACAGATAACGCATATATAACTGCTTGTAGTCGTTGCCTAGGTGATTGATCATATCGACAACTAGGAATAAAAATACACTCGAAACGCCGTACCTCGAGAAATAATAACTACAAGTATTACGAGGAAATGAAAAATATTAATAAAATATAATAATCAAACAGATTTCGAAATCAGTATGGAAATGGATAATATATTATTATTTACGAAATATTGAGAATCTGAAATACACGAAGAATTTAATTAAATGTTAAATTTTAATAAAACGACGCAAATAATAACAGAGTCGGCGGCAGTTGGCTGCTTTGCAACAATTTCATAATTAAACTCGCATTACTCTCACCGGCTTAAATTATTGTATAAGTGTCGGAATCAAAGGAATAGGTATTGTATAAATGATAATAACCTTCGTATTTAATGAAGTTTGCAAATAATTTACAATAAATGATAAGAATTAAATGTAAAGTCACGAAATGATTCAAAATTTCGTGACTTTACATTTATAATGCTTTTATTGTTTTTACTTTTTACTTTAAAATCGTCAGTCAGACTTGCAAAGAGGTCTAGTAGGTGGTCGCTCAAAATCATTGGAAATATAAGAAATATCAATACTTACGTTGCCGATGCACCTTAAAACCTTGTTAAGGTAGGTGCTGTTTCTTATACCAGTAGTTAGGACTGGAATAATTACGTTTCTAAACCCTCCTAAACAGAACAGGAATTATTTAATTAAATAAATGCGTTTTTCTTCTTCAGCAGACATGAAAAAGACAGTTTTCCCTAAAAGTAATGAACTCTTTCTAAATTTCCAGTAGTAGATTGGTGTAAACTTTGGTAGTGCTACCTCGTTCTTTCAGTGACTGATCTGATGGCACATGTGTTTCTTACTCAATTGGTATCCTTAAATTTGCAACAGTGGTTGAAGTTCGCACAGGAGGACTTCGAGTAATGTAAAGAGGCTTATTTAAATAATTTAAGTTTTCTACTTAGAGAAAAATAATCGTAAATGGAAAATAAATAACAAATGTAGTTCAGGAATCGTCTTTAACTTGAAAAAACAAAAGAACGTTCAATTAGAAAATTGGCTTGAAGTTTTCATAGATATAAATTTCATGATGAAACCGATAGCCATGTTTTCGAACTAATTAACTGTTATCGCTCCCACTCATCTGATTTCAGTACTGAGGCCTCTCAAAACTAAAACTCCTAGCAACTTTATTTATAATCATTCTTCTACAAAAATAGTCCTTAATGTTAAAGCAATAAAGACGAAAAATATCATACAGCGTAGACGCTACTGACAATTTTTTTATGCGTAATGTTTTAACGAAATTCACCTCTAAAATTGAACGTATAAGGTCCATTTTTTATCTAAATTATAAAAAAATTAAATTGTACTCCAGAGAATCCTATTTCTCGTAGGATTGCTTGAAGTTTGGAAGAAGTTTAATAGCTAATTAATCTGTCTACATCGTCGTCTGACCAACAGAAACTCAATTTACATAAAGAATATGCTGAAATAGCATTTTCAGTTTTTAAGTCATTCTTTAGATTGTAAAACGATAAAATGAAGTTTTATTTGACTGAGAAAATTACAAGTTTAGTTACCTTTTTAGTTTTTATTTCAAATAATACAGATAGTGAAAATATTCTGTCCCACAAAAAAAAAAATGGCCTGAAATTGTAGAAACGTTTTAGGACATGGGACGCTATGAAATTTCAATACAATTTTCGGTTCCGAACAATCACCTGATTATTGTTTCAAAATTAATGGAGTTTGGCGAATTATACTCTTACTTACCATTACTTAATTTTTCTCAGAAACGACTGGATTTACACGAAAATTTTAATCAACAAAAGTGTTCATTTTCTTACGGCCTACGACCTTTCCAAGAAATATTTTCCTCGAAAGTAAATATTTATTACAATAAGCATAAAAAAACTTATCATTCCTAAATCAACCATTTACATGCAATATGTGGGTGATAAGCGCGTCGAAATACATGTCACGTCGAAAATTCAAATCAATCCGAGGTTTGGATTTTATGGAATTTTATCCAAACACTAAACAAGATCAAATAGAGTTGTATTTAATCTTCTCGGTTGAAAAACAAAAGACTTAAAAGACGATTTCAAATGTGTTTTTTTGCTGATTGGTCTGTTAGATCCGGCCACGTGTAACACTTGCTATGTTTTGTTGACATTTGGTATTTTTGGCATCGGTAGTTGCACTTGATAATAGAGAGATGTAAAGGTCAACACTATCCTTAGACATTGGCGCCATACATATATTATATACATAGATATTTATTACTTCAAGTTTATATTTTTACAAAAAAAAACTGATATTTATGTATTAAAAAGCTAAGGCCGGCTGTTTGGCCGATTCAAATCATCCGTATCATCCACACTACGTACATACTTAATTGCTACTCCTGGCGAGAGTGTGCACTGTATACTGCATAAGCAGCGATTTTTTTTTATGAATGAGACCGTGATTTATTTATGTTACTTCTTTTTTATTTCTTAGTCTACTTTAATTCGATATTATTTCAATAATTAGTCAATCAATTTCGATGTTCACATCCTGAGGTGTCGTAACAATGAGGTCCTCTTTATTTATAATAATAACAAATAACAGTGTCCTGTAATGTAATTCCTATTCTGTACGTTTAATATATGATTTATGTATTAATAAAGTTTAAGAAACTCTGTTCATTTTATTACCCTAAATATATACCCTCTTCTCAGGCTGTATCAGTGAACTTAGCCCACACTTCAGGCTAGTGTGATCGTGTGTACGGTAATTTAAAAACTGAGATTATTAATATGTTGTTTTTCATAGTATGTGCTTTAAAAAAAAATAGTAGTATGTTGAACAAAAGTCCACTTACGATGCGAGGAGAATGTTTGAAGCTTATTCCTCCCATTCTCAGCACCTTTTCTTTCTTCTCGAAATTATGGACAAAAATTAAGTGTTTTAGTTCAATTCACATTTGCTACGTTCATGAGTAATATACAGGATCATTCATTTTGATGAATCACTCTCTGTACATAACATCCTGAATCCCTTATACAAATTAATTAAATAATTAGATAGAGAGCCTTAAGTGGAACTTAGTGTTAAGTGGAACTTTTAATTTATTATCATTGTGAATCATAAGCTCACGATATGCGATAATAACCGGAACTGTGTGAAATAGTTTACGAAACGTCCCTTTCAAAGTCAAAGTCAAAGTCAAAAATCTTTATTCAATATAGAAGTGTTTGCACTTGCTTATTGATTGTCAAAAATCTACCACCGGTTCGGAATTTAGCACCTCGGACCTGAGAAGAACCGGCGAAAGAAACTCAGCGGGATATATTTTTTTTTCATTTGTTTTAACCATTTTCCATGTAGGTACAATGATAAGTATATATTAGTTGTTTGAAACAGCCTGGAGGCGATCATTTCATTCCCAAGGTGTGCAGTCAACTAAAAAGTCATTAGTGTTGTAATATCCTTTAGCACACAAACGCTCTTTAACGACTCTTTTGAATTTTATAATTGAATAATTTTGAACGTTTTCTGGGATCCTGTTGTAAAAACGTATACATTGCCCCAAAAAAGAGTTACTAACCCTGTGTAATCGGGTACTTGGAGTAACAAGTTTATTCTTGTTCCTAGTGTTAATAGAATGTACGTCACAATTTCTGGGAAAATCATTTATGTTTTTGCGTACATACATAACATTATCAAAAACAAATTGAGAAGCGACAGTCATTATTTTAATTTCTTTAAATTTACCTCTTAACGAATCTTTTGGGACCAGGTTATAAATTGCACGAATAGCCCTCTTCTGCAGTACAAAAATAGTATTAATGTCAGCTGCATTACCCCAGAGTAGGATGCCATACGACATTATACTATGGAAATAACTGAAGTACACAAGGCGTGCCGTATCCACATCAGTCAAAAGTCTAATTTTTTTTACCGCATAGGCTGCAGAGCTAAGTCTATTCGCCAATTTATTTATATGGGGGCCCCATTGGAGCTTAGAGTCTATTGTCATACCAAGGAACTCTGTTGATTCTAAAACATCTAATGCTTCCCCGTTTAAACGTACACTCGTTTTGACACATCTTACATTGGGAGTAGTGAATTTAATACATTTAGTCTTTTTACTATTTAACATTAAATTATTAACACTAAACCAATTTACTATTTCAGAGAGAGTATTGTTCACATCGTCATATATTGAAAGACGTCTTTTTATTTTAAAAATTAAAGAAGTATCATCAGCAAACAATACTATCTCGAGTTTATCACCTAGGAGATGTGGCAGGTCATTTATATAAACAAGGAAGAGAAATGGTCCAAGAATTGATCCTTGAGGGACCCCCACAGTAACTGGAGACCCGGGAGATCTCTTTCCATTTACATCAACCCTCTGAATGCGATTGCTCAGATACGAAATCAGAAGACTGAGTGCAGTGTCCCTAATTCCATAATGACGTAGCTTCCTGACCAAAGTTTCGTGTTGCACACAATCAAAGGCCTTAGATAAATCACAAAATATCCCTAAGGCATCCTGTGACTCCTCCCAGGCCCTGTAAATATTTTTAACGAGCTCAACACCAGCGTCAGTTGTCGAGCGACCCCTTGTAAATCCAAATTGTTTCTTGTGTAGCAACTTGTTATTGTTAAAATGTACTAGCATTTGATTTAGTAATAACTTTTCAAAGATCTTGCTAAGAGTTGGTAGTACAGAGATGGGCCTATAGTTGTTGGGGTCTGATGTACTACCTGATTTAAATATTGGTAATACTCTACTATGTTTCATGAGGTCAGGAAACACGCCACTAAGGACACATTTATTAAATATAGTGACAAGGTAGGGTGCGATTACATCAATTATTGAATTGACTACCTTGACAGAGATCCCCCACAGATCGGCCGTTTTCTTAATATCTAGTGATCTGAAGGAACTTATTACATCACTTACACTTACTGTATTAAATTTAAAGCTAAAATTACATTCTTCCACATGGTTTTTTAATAATGATTCAGCAACGGTAGGAGAGGAATTTAATGAGTTAGTTGTCGAAAATGGAATGTCAGCAAAAAAATTTTCAAAAACAGTTGCAACATCCCGATCTGAGGAAAATAAATTGTTGTCAATAGATAAGCTAAAGTCGGAGATGTTATTTTTGACTCTTCCAGTTTCACAATTAATAATTTTCCATGTCATTTTAATTTTATCTGGTGCCTCAATAATTTTTTTTTTTATATGCAATGATTTAGCTGTATGACATACACGTTTGAATAGTTTAGAGTAGGCACTAACATAACTGATAAATGAAAAAGACCGGTTGTATGATCTTTCACTATAAAGTTCATACAACCTCTGCCTACTCTTGTGAATTCCGACAGTCGCCCAATCATTAAATTTAAGAAAATTCCTAGAATAGACTGTCTTGGAAGTAAATATGGCATTAAATTCTGTTTTAATTAATTTAAAAAAATTGTTATAAAGCTCATTAGAATTATCATTTAATTGTAAATATGAGAGCTTTGCCATGATATTACTTCTGAACTTCTCAATTCGATACAAATTGATTGGAACAAATGTCTGTTTTAAATCCTTAGCATTGTTATTTATTTGCGAATTAAATGAAGCCAACTGTCCGCAATGATCAGAACTTAACATATTTATAATACATTTATGATTAGGTACACAGTTGGTAAATATGTTGTCAATACATGTTCCAGTGGATTCAGTGATTCTAGTTGGCTCTAAGAATAAGTTAATGAGGTTATATGAATATAATAATGATCTGAATCTAATACTTGTGCTACAGTTTTCTAATAAATTTATGTTGAAGTCACCACAAATAAAAATATATTTACTTGATCCAGATAATTTCAATAATGCACTTTCCAATATTTTCTCAAATGCTTCATATAACCCGCTAGGAGGTCTGTATACGCATACAACAATGACATGCTCAAGCTCTGCACAGGCTATTTCAATAGTCTGCTCAATAGAAAGGCTCACAACATCCTTACGTTCTTTAAATTTTAGATTTTTGTTAATAAGTATTAATGAGCCACCACGTATAGCTTTTTTTCTATTGAACATACTAGCCATCTGGTGACCACTAAAGTTAAACATAAACTGATAATTTACAAGCCAATGTTCTGTTATACATAAAATATCAATGGCATTACTGTTTATGAATAACTCAATTTCTAAATCTTTTCCTGTCATTCCTTGAATGTTTTGGTGCACCAGGTTTACAAGTTTACTATTATTATTGTTTTGATTATTTCTAATTTTAAGATTTAGGAATTTATCCAAGGTTAAATTACTATTAGGTAAATTAATATTAGTATTAATAATACTTGAGCCAGAGACTATCTCTTTTGTCTTAAAATTCAATTTAAATTACTTTTATCAGTGTTAATATAAATTAAATTGTTATTTTTATTATGCATATGATCCTTGGTAACATTAGGCATAAAATAATTATTGATATTGTAAGCTATTAGGTTACCAATTTGTCTTCTCGATTTTATTGGTAGGTACATAGTACCCTCTGTCAACTTAAATCTATATATGAATTTATTAATGTCAAATAACATAAAATCATTGCTACAATGTCGGGTCAAATTGTATAAAGATACATTTAAGTCATAAATATGTAAATTCTGTGCATCTGTCAAGGTATGTGAATATGGAAATGTACTAATTATAAATTTGCATTTCTTTTGATTTTGAATTTCACATAATATATTTATATAAATAAACAATAAAAAATCATTAAACAAAAGATATAGAACTTAATACACGTTTGATACAGTTTATAGTGAAAATATGTCCAAAATTCGTTGTATGTTTTTTTTTTAAAGTATACTCGAGATAGGGAATTTTGAAAATTTTAAAAATAATTTAAAAAATGGAATAATTTTATTACCTAATAAAAATGACCGCCTATTTTTTTTAAATCACGACTTTGATTCGTGATACGCTTCAAGCTGTCTCCTGGGTACATTCTCACACACGGGGAAACTCTTTGCTTACCTATTAATTTTTCCTATTCGCATTACGCAAGCATTCAGCACAGATCACATACCAGGAGCGACTCATATGGCATAAGCGCTGTATTTGTTCGCCATGGCCGACCTTTCCGAAGATAATTAACACCAAATTATATACATCGATTGCTGCGTTAATATTCATTATACATAGTGTATAATTATATACTTTTAAATAGTAATTATAATAAAACATACATCACAATTATTTACTTTAACGACTTAAATAAGTAAATACATACCGACATTGAAAATAGCTGTTCAAATCACAACACTCGGTCATGAATAATTAATGGGGACAATACTAGCAGTTTCCCCGTTGAATCGCAATTAAACCAGCCCTCCTGTCATCAATGAAGGCAATAAGACGATATAATCAATCTTCACGGAATTGTCGTTCGTGACTTCGGTGAACCTTTTATGTGCTTGCTAGTTTTTAATTCCAAGCAGCCGATCGAAATATAAATTTGAAGATGGATTTTTTTTTTTATTTTGTACAACAATTTTGACTCTGATGTTATGTGAAAATCGTCTTCCTGAAAGGTATGTTATATGTCTTTGCCATGATATTTATCTTGTCGATTCTCAGCCATCGATGGTCGTTGCATGGCTGGTCCTGAATAGCTGGTACTCCTTGTACGTAAAAAAAATCATTATTATTAATTTTTGCAAAGTAATATTATTATTCCTATTTTGATATGGTGGTGATACGGTGGTAGGCTAAAATCGCTGATAATAACGATAAGGATGTGAACCGTAGCGTTATTGATTATATCTTGTATTCTGATAGTAAAAACCCTCCTATTATGTGATATATTATTTTTTTTTCGTATAGGATATAACTAAGGCATAGACGTTCCACGTGTTGGATAATGTGTTATGCGTGATATTTTAAATTTAAGAGACATTAATAGTCGGTTAATATCATATTCGGGCAAAGATCTCTTTTTTCACTTATTTCACACTAATAATACAAGACGCTTGCGACAAATTACACCTAATAGGACAGGAAGCCTTTCCAAACTGTAGGGACTATTACAGGACTGTTAACTTCGTATTAAGTCAAATATATTTTTGCCTATTCTTGGGCACATATTCGCAGTTAAATTATCGTTAGGAGACAACTTTATTGCTTGTGCGTTGCGATTTGCCATGTTTAATTTGAGATAAAGAAGATTAAACTTAGTCGCTTAGATGTAGCCACTTAGTGTTTTGTAGTAATAGACATCCATTTATTACAATTATTTTGATAATTATCCTGGAATTAACTGTTTGGTATTCCACATACACACACATAATCTCAATTTTTCATATGTTTATTTTCTTTATTCGTTCTTTAGACACACAGCGGCGCAGCTAATGATCGTTTAAATTATGATACTATCTGTCTCCACAAACTTTTGCTAACTTTTTTACACAGGCAAAACCCCCAATTGAATGATGACGGATTCTTATCCACTGAAACCTCTGCAATAGTCGTGCTCGAAACGGATCGTAGGCCGTGGGAACATTTTTACTCTACGCATCCGCCCCTAACTTGCTCGTCTCAGGGGTCGAGAGAATTTTTTCATCCTTTCCGTGCACTCCTCCTTCCATACAGTATTTCGAGCCCATCTTAGGCTCCAACCCGTCAGGGCAGTCTGAAACTAACACGAGGTATTTTTTCTATTCTATCTGAACCCATCGGTATTGTAAGAGCCGACTATAGGCTATTTGTTGGTCTTCAATAGCACCAAATATAACATACCAATAAATACACAAATTAATACTTTTATTGGTAGGTACGAAATAGCTAGACGGCATTTAATTCAAACTGTTAGTTTAACTGTAACGCTTTGACAAACTGTTATCATGTGGGCTTAATTAATGA
This sequence comes from Vanessa atalanta, assembly GCF_905147765.1. Classification (NCBI taxonomy): domain Eukaryota; kingdom Metazoa; phylum Arthropoda; class Insecta; order Lepidoptera; family Nymphalidae; genus Vanessa; species Vanessa atalanta. Next base: position 996,835 of record NC_061878.1, read on the forward strand.
CTTAGTGATTACAAGTAGGTCGCGTTTCTAAATGGTGCCTGAATAAAATGTCTATGACATGAGAAATTCTTATCAAGAATGAATTTACTGCGAATTACTAAGTATTAACTAATGTTTTTATTAAAATAACTCACGTCACCTTATTTTGTTTTTGAATAATTCCTTGTATTTTTGCCACAATTTGCTGACATAAATGCGCCGCCAACCATAGGAAAGTCCTTTGAAAGGTCGACTCACAGTGTTTTTGGTAAACTGATTTGTTGAAATAACGATTTTATTATACTAAGTTCTCTATTATCGGCTACTTTGTCTGCATACAATTATGATTAATATTTTGATGTCATGTCGATTTTCGCATATTTTGGAAAATAGCTTATATTATTTAAGAATGATCGGTCCAAGGGAAATGCTGAATACTGAGCGATAATGGTCCTCACAATTTTGGTTGCGACAGCCATTTTCAGCAGAATGCACACTGGTCTACTCTTCCTTACTTTGCTCTATGCAAGCTCGTCTGAGTTGGTACCACCTGTCATTCCATTCCATTGGCACACAGCAATACTCAGTATTGTTGTATTCTCGTTTGAAGGGTGAGTGACCCATTATAACAATAGCCACAAGGAATATAATAAGCTTACAAGGTTGGTGGTGGATTGGCGTTGTAAAGAATGGTTTATATTTATTTCGAGCCAATGTTGACCATACCATCAAGTAACTTATTTCCAATCCGCCTACCAACATTACATTTAAAAAAATCATTCTCATAACACGATGGATAATATGCCACGATCGAAGAGAGTTCAAGTGCAGGATTTATAGTAGTAGTATTAAGCTGTTAGTTTTCAAGCTTTATACTGCTACTGAGAATTTAATGACTAATCAATCCAGCAGTTTTAATGGCCCGACTTGGCTTTTATATTGGTATCTAAAGACTTCCTATTAACGAATTCGTTTGTTGGAAAAATCAAAACTAACGACAGTGACTAACGATTGATATAATGAAAATGACTTAGTTGATTGCTTGTTTTCAAGCGATCAATCTTATTCAAATTACCCTTATACGAAGATAGAGGGGATTCAAGGGCTACAAAGCATTTAATCCATCAATCCATACTAAAATCAAGACTAAGATAATGAGCACTATGACAAGACGTGTATTTCTATAATATTGTGATATTTATTTGAGATGGTAGTAATGCTGTTCAAATAAAAAGGAACTACTTGTTTTTTTAGTTGATCACGATTTCTTATTCAATTAAGGTTGAAATATAACTTTTTTCAAATCGATTTCAGTTGCTGAAACTTGATTGAGAATCAATTCGAGAAGTCCAAAATACATCTGTTTTTTTTTCATAAAATTATTGAAACTCTAAACTTATGATATACGTATGCTTAATTATTTACTGAAGTTATTGAATTTGAGTGCCAATTATAATATTTATTATTTAGAATAATTTTATTTTCATTAAATAAAAAATAATGATAGAGTCCAACTTAGAATTCTTTCTGTTATTTCAAATTAACATAAATTTAACCCATATCGCTATTCAAGGCCTTTGTTATCAATTTAATAGACAATTTTGAACTTTACACATTTAAAAATAAGGATAAAAATAAAAGCAATACCATTGCCATTTTCAAATTTCGAATTTCAGAAAATTTCATCGAAATAATTGCCAGTTGGTATAGCATCGTCATACATGAAGGCAATATAGTAATTTTATCGAAATAGTAGATCGATAGGAGATTGATTAGATATGCTTTATTGAAAACCGCTGGATCTTACAATTCTACAGCAGTACAGTGTTTTGCGTGGTCGATATGGCACCTTGTCTGGATCTACCCTATGAGATATGGGACGTGACGAAAGAGGAAGATAAAATTATTAAGAAATGCCTATTAGGTGCGTTGTCGATGTGTAGTGTTGTGCTTTGTTACATCTTGTTCCTTTTTTTCTTTTTGGTGTTTTGACGGTAAGGTACGGTGGATTTATTTTTAAATTTAGAATGTTTGGGATACGTTCATTTTTCGATTAAATGTAACTGTTTGATTTATTGACGTCGGTAATTTTACAAATTTTATGAAGCGCACGAGACGCGTTAACTGTGTAATCAATTTACATAATGTGTTATTTAATGAACGTGAAAATGTGTTAATTGTTTTATTTTATATTTAAAAATGAAAATGTTCGCGATTAATTTTTATAAAATATATGTAGGAATTTTTGCCATTAATGTTTACAAACGTTACCTTTAGTTTTATTAGTGTATTAGTTTAGTTAGGCCTAAGGTTATATATATAAGCGAAATACCGCTCACTGATCAATCACGAAACCTTAGAAACAATATCATTTACTAACTTGCATTTTGGCGGATTTTACAAAACTCCACCCCAAAAGGGGGTAAAGCCGGGATTGGAAGTTCGTGTTTTATAAATTTCAATCGGGTAAAGCCGCAGGTACAGCTAGTACCTTATGAGACTAAGTAGTTTAATGTACTCGTCTGGATTTTAATTATTGTTTAAATATTTTCCATTTACTATCAATGTCATCGACTAATCCCCTACAGGACCTCCCTCTTCCTTCCACTCAAAGCCAGGGAGCCTACTTCAGGGCATTTAGTGCACCTTCAAAATGCGTTTCAAACGTTATATATCTTTATAATAATAAAAGTATATAAATGAATACAATGTCAACTAAAAACGTTATATCTGAATTGTTTTTTATTCCCAGACTTTATAGAATATATCATAGTATATATAGCCTTTTTATTTTTGTATGCACTTGCGTGAGCCAGTATAGTAGTACAGGAGCAAAATTCGATGTTATGTAAACTTCAGAAACTATGGTCGACATTGCACTGATCGAATAAATTGCTGTTTTTATAGTCCTAGTGTCAATGATCTTAGGTGACTTATGTCTAGTCGTTTACTAGTCTTGATTCTTGAAAATAGAGTTTTGTATTTAAGTTAATAAATATAAAACTGTCATATTAGATGACTCCGCGAACTCTTTGGAATTGAATTTTGTATGTTATTATTTATTTACCAAATAAAAAGGGAGCGTTTTTAACAATTGAATCTTTTGTTTGTAACACAAGCAGTTTACCCAAGTTTCTAAATTTTTAGTAGAAGTACTGTTTCAATTTTGTGAGTTTATATTGGGGCATTTTTATCTTCACACATACAATTTTGATAAATTTAATATAATGCTAATTTTATACAAAGTTTAATTTTGTCTATTTTCTCTGCTGTCATCTGTCACTTTGACAGTTGACAGATACATTTGAATTCGTAATTAGCAGTCAGAATGTTAGTTTGTTTCGTTTAAAATATGAAATGGTAATTACATACAGATATTATTACAAATATGCGTTTCTCAGCTTGTAATGCAAATTTATTTTCTTCTAGCTTTTGCCTAGCCGTGAGGTTGCAATATATTCACGTCACGTTTATTTACTATTTATAATATATACTACTTATTGTATATTATTGATTACGTCGATCGTTATCGTACGCGGTGTTAAGGAATGATAAAGTATCAAAAAACCCACATTTATATATATGATATTATCATCAACAATCTAATCGAATGAGTTTTCGAAACTATTTTAGTTCTATTCAACTGGGAACTATATGTTACTCATACTACGTAAGAATGTAGTTAGCAGGTTTAATGATTTCTTTGTAAGTACTGACGGCATTGGGTAACATCATGGAACCATTAAGGTAGGGTTGGAAAAAAAATGTTTTTGTAACATATATATTTGGATTCAGCTTAGCATTCTAAAAGAGTGAGAGAGTGTGAACAACAACAACGACAATGAATTAACCATTATCGTCAATATTGTTCGTGTGTGATATGTCCCCCATAAGTTCTAAGTGATGGATTTAAAAAAATCGTAATACAAGAAACCACTTACTTTTAATTATAATTTAAAATACCTGACACTAACTACATATACATACAAAATAAAATAAATCATTCGAGAATAGAATATACTTATGTAGGAAAAAAGCTTTTTAATGCAGAATTATTTTGCAAACTGTACTTTTCAAGTGCTAATCGAAAATTCAAAGTCATCGTCATAAATGTGAGTAATAGTTCGAGCATTCATATTAGTACTCACATTATTCGTAATTTCCGCGTGTTTTATCACATCTTGCTTTTTTAAGCTGAGTCTTCATACACTGAAACTGCGAAATTTGTTTTTTGTATTTTTGGCACAAATTTCCGCAGCCGTAATAAAGTTGTACATAAAAAAAAACCAAGCCTTATAGTAATCGCATTTGATATGTATAACATCTGAAATCCCAACTTTGTAAAGAGCAATATTAACATCATAATTATCTTCTCGGGAAATGGTTTGGTACCATTTGATAATCAATTCTAGGACCGCGCCCTCATTGGTCAATTTAAATAGCGCGCGCTTTATCGGCTTCTTTGTGACACATTTCCGTCCCTTATAACAAAAAAACTACTTTTTAACTAATGTCTTTAATTACAGTAAACTAATAAAAAAATGAGAGCGTTGGAAAGGGACAAACGACATAAGATAACTTCATGCCGTTTCATTCAAGTCGGTGTTATCCCAAAATCGCACCAAAAGATGTTATACATGAGAATAAACAAATGTTGATAATCATTTTACATTTTTAAGCAGTAAAAGTCACGTGAGGCGAAATGGAAAATTAGACACCTGATGGCAAGTGATGACTGCACATAGACATCGGTACTTTAAGAAATATTAATCATAAATCAATAAATCCTTCTTAGTACAAAGTATACGTTTCTATAATAAAATTCCGCAGATATTTTTAATATTGACATTAATAAAACATATTATTTAATACAAATTTATATAGATGATAAAAAAGCGTCGAGCTAATATTTGTTGAATTCCAGGAAGGATACATTATATATATATATTTATATTTAACCAACATAACTTTGTATTTTAAACGTTAAAAAGAGTAACTACTGAGTCTCTGGTCAGTCCTTATCGGTAGAATCAATATTCCAAACACCGGTTCGGTCCTTTACTGAATATAGTTTAAATATGACGATTCAAAAGTGCTCGTGAAAGCCTACTTGGATAAAGCACATTTTGACTTAGATTTTTTGATTCCTCATTCTACAAATCCACCTCGAACCTCGAACTCAAAAATACTAAGTATTACGGCTAGTGGCTGTGGGATATATTATGGTGAGTGGGTGATACCATCCTAGACGGTCTTGCGCACAGCCTACCACCAAGAAAAGTATGAAGTATGTTTATTGGCGTGTAAAATTTTTCATTTAAATTTATTCTAATTCTATTTCAACAACATTGAAATAAACTTGTTGATTTTATGAAGAATTGCAAACAGTTAAACACGGAATATCCAATTATTTAAGTGGAAACGCACCTACCACAACATAGCGTCGTAGCTATAATATTTAAACAATGAAATTTGGCATTTCTTTCTATCACCGTAAATATTATAATCCTTTAAAAGGTTTTTGTTATCTTATCTCGATACTAAATGAAGTAAAGCTTTATAGATTAAAGTCAAGATATCGAAGATACGGTGATCTCCTTTCAGCCTTGAGCTGAATCGATTATCCGTATCGAAATTAAATTGGGTACATATCTTTAAATAGATACTATTTAATTACTATTTAAGTATATATTTTAAGACTAAATAAAAAGTTCAATTATAAACTTTTTTTATAATTTTTTTTATTAAATCCACATTCCTCGTAACTTTTTTGCTCCCGACTATTTAAAAAAAAAGTTTTAATTAAAATTAAAGAAATAAAAATTAACGCTCTGTTGTTTAAAGATTAATAATATTGCAACACTAAACACTTCTTAAAGGAGGAATGTAATCGCATGATTCTAATTTCCCAGTACTTGAAGTCTTGGGAAATTGGATATCTATAACATGATGTATGTTGTGTGTAACATTACAAATACACACACATAGAAATATAGAAAATGCCTCCTTGGCTTCGTAATGGAGCAATCATTTCAGAATTGATATTCATTTGTGAATGAATGAAGCGAATGAATAGAATTGTATGTCATAATTTTTTGTGATTATGTTTAGTATGCTTATTTTCATTCGAAATTAAAACAAACGTCTTTCTTTTGTTACATAAAAATGTCTTCTGTAACTGAATGAACATAATTAAGCAATAATGTTGGGTAAATATCTAGATTTTTAAATTACAGTCTTTTGAACTAAATTTTTGGTCTCGACCAAACCAGGCCAAAGTAAAATAGAAATTGTTCAATGAACGATTTTGATATTTAGAAAAATAATAAATTAACATATATAAATAAACTATGACGAATTGTTTTCCAAATAAATAATGTTGCCAGTTCTTTATTTGAAAAAAAAATTAAAAGCAAGGAATAATTAAAACGGACCTTAATATTTTTGCAGTGGCAATAAAATACGACGTTTGTACTGCTCGTAGTGATGTATTTGTATATAATTTTAAGACAGAAACCGTTCATAAATAATTGATTAGATATTGTTTAAATATCTATACCAATATAAAAATGCCAAAGTAACTTTTGAACACCCAAAAAACTGAACCGAATTTGATGAAATCTGGTGTGATGCTTCACCAAATATATATTTTTATACAATCTGGGTAGGCATATGACTCTACTCTACCTGATGGTAAGTGGTAGTGGAGTCCAAACGCGAAGACAGCCACTGACGGCCCGCAAGATTCCTCCTCACACCTGATTTGAAGGTATCCAGGTTATAAGAGGAGGGGAACACGTGTGCTGTTAGAGAGTTCCATTTTTTGGCGGCGTGACAAAGAAAATAGTTGTCAAATTTCTTCGCGTGATGGGATCGATGTCACAGTTAGTCGATGACATCGGTGATTTCCAGCAAGCAAGATCCGTTATGCTTGCCAGCTTGGACCCCAAAATAGCATTTTATGCTTAGCACCTAACGACCGACCCCTAAATTGCAAGCGAAGTCGCGGGCGATAACTAGTAAAAAATAAACTACGCGAATATAAAATTAGTAATATATTTTATTTACGATATTTGATTATCATCTGAAATTAATAAATCATTATCATTCGCCCTTAGATTGAGTACAGACGAACTTTTATCTATTTTGCACTTAATATATTAATGGCGATATTAATCAATCAGATTAACATTTCAAAACAATACGTACGTGATAAATTCATGCGCCATTAAAAGAATTAGGGATCAAAGTACTTGGAACTTTAGAAAGATATTCGTTCGTATTAAAACATATATATTATTGTTTTATACTTTTTATTTTTTTATTTGGATTTTTTGGCCAGTCGATCGGAAAGGGATATCCATTCATTATATTCGAAACTCGAATCTTAAATTGATGATTCAAACATGTCATTTAAGTCGAGTTTTGAATTGAGATTTTTTTGGATAGTACTTTTGGAAAGTAAATGTTTGTATTTTTATAGATTTCTAAAAATAAGCAGGTTCTCACATGCTCCATACAAAACTCCTTCAAAAGAAAGAGATTTATTTTGAAATGGTACCATTTATTTTCGTAAAGATCTAATGATAAATTTCAGATATAATAATAAGCAATTCAACCGCGATTGCTATATTATAGTTATATGCTTTTGAAGTCGGTTTTTTGGGAACGAAGTTCTTTTACGCGGCTTATGGTAGAGTGAATTGCCATTAACCGTCACGTAAGGAAATCTATATGGGGGGCATTCCAGGCGATCTTCTATTATATAGAGTTTTATATAAAATATTTATACTCACTTTTTTATTTTTGGATTTTAATAACAATTTTACTTCTCGTCAATTTAATTCTCGACCAATATTAATTTATTTAATTGTGAATTATGTAATGTGGGAGTACCGATCAATTTTTTGTTAAATTTGAAATGTCAGATGGTGCGCCGTCGGGGGACTCGTGTGCCATGATGGGAAATGGCGTAGCGCTCTCTTAAGGTGGTGCTCCTCTCTCTGCTCCATTGTGTGTGTGATGCCTGTAATAATAATTATCTACATCATAAGCACACGTAATAAAAAAACTTCGTATTTATTTGATTAACGTAACCCTATGTTTTTATTGATATTACTCAACATTTGTTTTTTTTTTAATAAATTATTTTTTTAAACCTCCAGATCGATGGTTTACGTATGCCGGTTGTCAGTTTATTAGGATTTAGTTAAAATGAAAAAGGTGCTATTTCTTCGGCGTTATTAAAAATAGTTTTGATTTGTATACAAATAATTTATTAAAATAAAATAATTAAAACTGCTTATTAATAATAAAATATTTTTTACTTTCATAAATGTAATTTATTCTTTAATCACTACTAATATAACACTCAGAAATTTAAACATTCACAATTTAAATTTGTTATAAAATAAACATTTTAAAATAAGATAATGTTTGAAGTTGTCTATTTCGACAGACTTGCTTGACATTTAATGATTTTTTATCGAGCAACTTCACCATGTAGGAAGAAGTTAAACTGTGCGCGCGGATCATAATAATTCACGCATAAATTTTCAATACCGTGCAAAAGTAATATTAAAAAATAATTTCGGTTAAGTAAACAATTAGAAATAAGACTATTGCTTCAAGAAACAACAGCTTAATGTTACATTTAAGAGGACAGTAATTCACTCTAGAAGTGGCGGCAAGTCCAAAGCGAGTCTGAATTTATTTATTTATAAAAACGAAATTAGATAACAATTTTCATAATTTTACATCGTTAATATATAATTGTGTTTTCTGAAATATTTCTAATCTTATTATTATTTGTCATTCGATCGACCTTTTCTATTGGAAACAAATGACTTCTGAGTTTCTTGCCGGTTCTTATCGGTAGAATCAACATTCCGGACCCTATCGGTCCGTTTTATCTTTGCGTTTTATACAATTCTGTAAATTTTATCTGCATTTCTTCTTTTATTGCATCTGTTTAGTGAGTAACCTGCGTAAATAAAGTATTTGGTTAATACGACTGGCCACTTACCATTGGTGGTTCCACGCTGGTACACTGACCATGCGTTGACCCGCTCGAAAATTTCCCTTACTGTCAACATTAGTCAATTTTACGTGGAGGTAGGGCTTTGTGCAAGCCCGTCTGGGAAGGTACCACCCACTCATCAGATATTATACCGGCTAAATAACAGTACTCAGTATTGATGGGTCCCGGTTTGAAGGATGAGTAAGCCAATGTAACTACAGGCACAAGGGACATAACATCTTAGCTTCCAAGTTGGTGGCGCCTTGGCGATGTAAGGATTGGACAATATTTCTTACATTGCTATTGGCGGTGGTGACCACTTACCATTAGGTGGCTCATATGTTATTAAAAATTTTAAACAGGAACTCTTTTGAATAATAACTTTTAGACGATTCTACTTTCCGTTATCAAAACGATCGTATCTTGAATAACGTGACCGGGGACTAGTCCACGCAATACATAACATCTAACTTCCCAAGGTGGGTGGCATATTGGCAATTGGCCGCGGTGACCACTTACCACCAAGCGTCCTATTTGCTAGTCTGCCTGCCTATTCAAGCCATAAAGAGTATAGGATTCCGTGTGCAAATGCCACTTGACTGTATCGAACATTCGACTTATATGATTTATATAACATTGTAAACATAAAATATGTATTTACATAAGAATAAAAAAAAATTTTCCGTTCATTTTTAAAGGATACACGAAACCGTTCGTGAAATGTGGCAAGAAGGGGTATGTGATGCCGGGCGCGTTCAGGAATCACGCGGAGGCCATATACAACCTCAAAGTCCGACCGGACGATATCTGGGTGATCACGTTTCCAAGATCAGGTAAGAATTCTCATATAAAGTACCCACTATTATATAGATAGGCAAAGATAAAATATTTCAGTACATTTTTCGCCTCAGATTTTCAACCAATTTTTTATTTTTATTTTTGCTATCGACAATCTTTATAATTCATCAATAAAATGTCGCCAATATCAAATATAATCGTGCCGTTTTATTTCTACGTTTGAGTTAGAAAAAAAAATATCTAACTTCAAATGTTTTATTCAAATTTAAATGGGACGAAACCGGAAGTATGGGGTTTACTTCCCGTTTGCCTTTCCAAAACCCAAGTTATAAATGATGGAGTTTTAACAAACATAAAAAATATATAATTCAACCAAATTCGAAACGAAAGTTGGTTTGAAATTTGAAAATTTGAAAAAACACGATTAAATTATGCAAATTTGTTATATTATATCTTTCGAAATTATTCAATAGGTTAATGGATTAATTTTGACCATATAGAGAACTAGTGTACTTCATTTCGTTTCGGTTCTTGTTCTATTGTTATTGTACTAAATAAGTTACTGATATCTTTTGCGTTGATGATGGTCAAGACAGCCATCGGTGAGGCACCCCAAAATTTCTCTTATAAAAGTTGGGGTGCGGGGTGCGTAGTGGCGTACTGCTTGCACTTTAAAATATATAAACTACTAAGGAATTATTATTATAATTGTATTTGATGATTACATTTAGGTATATGTGGGTTTCGAGAAAAAGATTAAGTACACCGTTTGGTTATTGTTTACTCGGTAGAATCTTAATTCTATACTAGTGATGGCAGCTTACATTAAATTAAATCTTGGCTAAATCTTCTATATTTTAAGCAGATCGGTCCAAGCAGTACCCCTACAAAAAGATTTTTATCAGAAATTCTGGGGCGCCTCACCGATGGATACCTTGAACATCATCAACAAGGCGATCTATACGAATATAGCATAAATAAGGACTGGGCAGTACTTTATTTTTTTCATAAATAAGCGAAAGAGCGATATTGAAATACGACACAAAACAAATTAATCAAAAGATAAAAATCGATTGCCTGATAACTTAATTTGTTTATTACAGGTACGACATGGACACAAGAAATGGTTTGGTTGATTGAAAACGATTTGGACTTCGAAACAGCTAAAGAAAAACCTCTCTATGAACGATTCCCTATGTTAGAGTAAGTAATTTATAAAAATAATAACATCCTCACACATACAGACAATACTTAGTATCGTTGTGTTCCAGTGACATCTTAGCTCCCAATGTGTCGCATAGGCGATGTAAGGGTTAAAATTTCATACGGCTAATGTCTATGGGCTGGGAGTGACCAACTACCATCAGGGCATTTGTCTCTGCTGTTTGGTTTCCTTTAAGAACTGACTACGTATCTTTCTCGTGAAGTGTTTGTATGCGTAATATCGCATTTCAACGAATGTCAAATGTCATTACATGAAATTTCACGAACGTGTTCTGCGATTTTAGAAGTAAGTTTTGAGTATGGATTCACAGAATAGGTGTACTGGTGAGGCTGGTAAGGAGACATATAAATGAAATGATAACTGATGACGTATATTTGAAACGTCGAAAGACGAATAAACTGTTAACTCACGCAATAAACATTCCTGATACGTTATGCTAATTAAAATTTACGACATATTACCATTATTATCAATTACGTATACATTATCAATATTACTTAGCCTACTATAAATAATAAATTAAGTCTCGATATGTAAATTCATTTTTAATTCCAGATTAACTGCACAGATACCAGAGCTGGCGTTTCAACTTATCAAGAATAATTTCATGAATCTAAAGAATTTTCAAGGTTTGAATCAAGCAACCAAAGTTTCAAGTTGGAAGACGATTGAGGATGCACCTTCTCCTCGATTGATTAAAACTCACTTGCCCCTTTCTATGCTGCCCCCAAATCTATTGAGCACTGCTAAAGTCATATACGTAGCTAGAGATCCAAGAGATGTTGCTGTTTCATACTATTATTTACACAAAATGGTTGGCAAAAGTTTTGTGAGGACAACGTTCCAAAATTTCTGGGAAGCATTCAGGAGGGATTTGCGTGAGTTTTTTTTTAATCAATTAGGCGACAACATATTATACGATAGGATAGGATAGGATTACATATTGGCCTCCTGATAAGTAAGCACCTACACCAATAGTGACTCAAATTGGAATAGAAATTTCATACGTCAGCCACGGAATTTGAGATATCTCTTGTGTCTGCATTCAAACTGACTCAAATGCTGATCACAATTCGTAGGTGAAAGGCACCTTTCGGGTCTCACCAGATATACCACTGGTATAAGCTTTAAAAAAAATTTCTGACGATAAATGTTTCTAATTCTAACTTAAGTAACTGAATCTAAATTTTGAAACACAAGTTATCTATACTAATTAATAAATGCGAAATTTTTGTCTAACTGTTACATTTTCACAGCAAAAATACTGAATCGAATTTGAAAAAAAATTTATATGAAGCAAACATTAACTCAAAGAATTGTCATAGGCTACTTTTTTTTAAATAAATATTAACACGCGGACGAAGCCGCAGCCACAAAAAAAATGGCATTTTGTATGAATTGCGTTTGAGTAATAAGAAAAGGCTATATTAAAAAAAAAAATTGCTAATGTCTAACAAAAACTCATTAAAAAGTCTCTATTCAAGTAGGCTCTTATGAGAAGTTCTGAGACGTCATGTTTCACGATTCAATTATAAGGCTGATTGTAAAGCCGGTACCACCGGTAAATTGATTGTACATTATATCAAGAACATTCGGCAAGAAACTTATATAACAATCAAAGTTGAGTAACGTCCGTCGTACCATATCGTCTGTATATTGGCTTTCAAGTGGCCAAACTTAGTCAAGTGCAGACGTACTAGAACTGATTATTATTTTATCTTTGTAATAAAATTCCGGACAAATCTACGTGTACTGATAAAAAAACCATTTATCAATTTTTGAAATATAATTGGTGTAAATATTTATCGAAATCACGTGGCATGATCATTGCATAATTTCTTGATAACGGTGAACAGTACAAACAGTTGAAATTTTAAGAATAAGCTATGTATTTAATTCCATATGGATTTTTTTAAATCTATCGAAGTTAGCCCACTGCTTGGGTCATAAAGACCACCACTCACTCTATATACCCTAAAAATTCAAGATCAATTTATTAAAATATGTTTTGCTTTTAGTACCTTGGACTCCAATAATCGAGCACACGAATGAAGCTTGGAAGCAGCGACATAATGAAAATCTCCATTTTATTTTTTACGAAGAAATGATAAAAGTAAGTAGACAATATTACCTGGGGGATTCTGGCCCCAGACCCCAGGCCTGCTGCTTAATAAAGCAGCTGGTCCTTGAAATTAACTGCCGTGACCGTAATTCGATCACGAGGATGTTATCATTCAATATTTATATGAAAATTTAAAAAGAAAATAAAAAAACGAAGCCTCGTAACGCCCGTGAAAGAATTTATAATTGAAGAGAACAAAAATAATAATATATTTTTTTATTATTATTTGTAAAAGCATTGACCAACACATACGGCCCGTAATCATCCTCAGAATCAGTCATCAGAGGATATAAAATCTTATCAAAAGACTACATTATATTTCCGATAACAAATGCAACCCAATTTTCTAAAAATTCAGATTATTTAAGAGCAATTCCTATTTTTGCCAACAGGATTTACCGAAGATAATTCATGACGTGAGCAAGTTCCTAAACCGAGATTTGGCTGAGAAAGAAGTAAATATCTTGGCGGATCATCTCAGCTTCGACAACTTAAGAAAAAACAAAACAGTTAATAACAGTACAAGTGACAATGGCGAAGTTCAGTTCATACGAAAAGGTATTATTTGATCAGATAATAACGTAAATATGTCACTATTTTTGTTTATTGTTATTTCCGAATTTACGCCAAAACTATTATCTCGTTTGATAACGGCGAGACATTTTATTATGTAAGAGTTAATCACTTGAAATATTGAAGACTGACTGACGTTGATATACAATTTTGATACGTGTGTCCTTTAATTTTTATAAGTATTATAATTCACTTCCATCTATGATCGTATTCTGCGGGACTTTCGAGTTTGTTTTTAGCGAATAACTCTACTAGAAAAAATATAAGACATACTAAAATATTAAGTATGGTCAGGTGGCACATATTTTTGGTGCCTATGTTCTCAATTCGGTAGACGCTTTGTATTACTATTTTGATCCGATAGGCAGTCCTTAAAGAATGACTACTTCGAATAAGATTGGTAAACTAGGGGTTTCTTACTCATTTTACTAAGCGGTTCTATCATGAGACTCGTTAAAACTTTTATATACATAGTAAAAATACTGACGTCAAATATTGATAATATCTTATCCAGTTTTGTTAAATTAGAATCAGCGAAAGCACTTCGCTTTGGTTGTGGCAAATATATTTAGATAGCAACACCGGCTCCAAAACTGATAACGTATTGATAATATTTAACAGCTATTTTACTTCGTTCCCTTTTTTGTTTTAAACGTTAACTTTTTAAATAGGCAAAGATAGTTCAGTCCCTGTTTTGTTTGATGGCAATTGACGAGTTTAATGATCAATAAAATATTAGAAATACAAAATCAAATCGTATTCGTTAAAATAATATTCTCGGATGTATTCACAATAATACATTTATTAATAAACAGTAGTGATGTTTATGTAACCGATGCTAGTGTTTAGGAATCACATAGGTTTCGAAACTTCATTGGAATCCCTCATTTATCGTACCCAACAATAAAACTCAGCTCCTCCTTATAAGCGGTTAGAACAGTTGGACAACTATGAGACGCTGTTCCAATTGTATGCTTTGGTTCTTTTCATAGTACTGTGTCTAATAGTATATTACTTTGGAATAATTGGAATTGGAATCTACTATCTGATCTGTTTATAACCTTGGAGCTATACTTACAATTACATCTCAATGTCATAACGACTACATCATGTATATATGACTTTATCATGTGTACAACAGTATTGATTATTATAAGCTTATAACGCCAAGTTTCAGACTCTCCAAGTCAATAAATAATTCCCGGGGCAAGGTTTCCGTTTCTTAATAATGAAATACCAAAGATGTTTTAGCCTTTTCCAATTAATTTCCAAACATTTCTTTCAATAAGTTTAGGAAAATCGTGGTTTTTAATAAGGTTTGATGAAATAAATAATATAACCTTCGAGCATTTTCGAGAGAGTTTTGGCTCAGTGTAGGAAATTTTTAAGCTGTTTCTTAATTATATATGACACTAGCTGAACCTGCGGATTTACCCGCGCGAAGTTTATAAAACCTAACTTTCAACTCGTTTTTAGCGGATACCTACACCCTATAAAGAACCTACCTGTCAAATTTTAATTTTCTAGGTGTTATAGTTTTTGAGATTCGTGATTAATCAGTCAGTGGTATTTCGCTTTTGTATATATAAATTGTATTTAATCAACAAGCCTACGTAAATTAGTCTATAAAAGTAACCACTGAATTTCTCGCTAGTTTCTCTCGAAGAATTTACATTCCGAATTGACGATTACAAAGTACTTTTATGAGACTACTTGAATAAGGAATATTTTGATTTTATAAAATATTTTCAGGCGAAGCTGGAGGCTGGAGGACGCACTTCGATGCTAAGATGGAGATGGAAGCCGAGGAGTTCATAACCTCAAGACTACGCGGTCTCGATATAAAATACCCTTCAATCAGCAGCGATAAAGAGGGCTGTTCACATTATTAGATCAAACTTTACTTAGTTATTAAGAAATTCAGCTCAAACTCTTCTAACTATATATTAAATATTATATTTTGTACATACAATAGTATTTATGTTTGTATAAATCCAAAGTTGATTACGATTGACATACAATTGATTTATTTTTCAATATTTTTACATTTACAACTCGCTACCGGTCCCGGCTTTGCACGAGTAGAGTAAGGGGTCAACATATAACGTATTATCGTTATACATACTATTGGGTTAGGCGGCGCACGCCATTAAAACTACCAGTCAACTATTGCCATCGTCATCTTCATATTCCCACAAAACCTCTAGCATACACCGTTCACCATGATTCACTTGGTTTGATATAAATACGTGGCGGGGCGCTTTTATTTGTAATATAGCCTATTCCAATGTAAGTATGAAAAAAGATAAATAAAACTTATATTTACATATTTCATGCGATTTGCTAATAACTCGGCTACATTGTGCACTAATCAGAGTTAATGATTAATATATCTTTATTTATAATACAACACTATTACACTTAACTACTTACATCCACTTTAATTTTTCTTCTAAAATTCCGATAACAGTATCGTCGACGACGAAAAATCATAGTGAACTTCATTGATTAATCAAGCTCTCGACCACGAACACGGCAAAGTGCTCGAAACGTCGGGATGTTAAAATAATTAATATACGCGATTAAATCCGTTAAAAACTAGTTTTATTTCAATTATATCGCGTCAATTTGCTGTCAAATGTTGTTTATTTGGCTTTTTTCCACTTATGGTTGGAATAGAGTATAATTATGTTACTTTATTATTAAACACATAATGTATTTATGTAAAGATTTAGTTCCTAAAATGACGCCGATTTGAATCGTTGCATCCAATCCTGTTGCTGTTTAGTTTATGAATCTCTAAAATACTGAGCAGTTTTATATAGTAATGTGTAGATTTATTATTTTGATAATTAATGTAAATAAATAATGTATATAAGCTAAGGCATATGTTGTGTGTATGTATATTGATTAGAAATAGATTAAAGTGGAAAAATAATATTGTTTGAAAGGTTTTTTATTTACCTGCACTTATTTCGATTGTGATTACTGGCAACACAAAAACAAAAAAAAATGCAGACGCATTAAAATAAGATCAGTAAAATTATAAATGCGATATGACAACGACGCCAGATTAAATAATAATATGAAGATAAAAAAAAAAACTATTACCTGAAATCGATTATATTAAAATATTCTTCTACTAAAAACGAATCGATTCTAATTTCAAATTATAAAAGGTACAAATTAAGCGCAAAATGAAATAGGCTATTAGACTGGTTTTTAAAATCCATTTTATATTATTTAGTAGAGGTTAAGGAACCTAGTACATATTTGCTGAAATATATCAAATTAAAAATTCCATATTTAAATAGCGCGCGAAAACGCTACTTTAACAATATGGTGCTGCAATGGGGTCGGTGACATCACTTACCTGTATTGTAATCTGTGGCAAATATAAACCACATACAGTAGGCAAACGAGGTTACCAAGCAAGTGACATCATCATAAGTCCGATCAATCAGGAGCGTTTTGTGTCACGAGACAAACGTTTAAAAAAATGCATTTTTATTTATGAATTTTTGAATAAATTAATTATCATTTTCAACTTTCATTAATAAATAATCATTTTTAAACTCATAATATATACTGATTACAATAATTGACACTTTATTCGATTGTCAAATAGCCTATTATTCCTTGGCAGGGCTTTGTATAAGCCCTTCTGAGGTACTCACTCAACATATAATCTACCGCTAAACAACTATACTCAGTATTTTTGTAATCTGGTTTGAAGGGTGAGCTAGTGTTACTACATGTACAAGAGACATAGTTTCTTAGTTGCTACATAAATGCTTAATACTTTTTACGGCGCCAATGTCTATGAGCGATGGAGATCATTAACATCAGAGGGATTATTTTCTAGTTATTTCTGACTATTAGATATTGTTAGATGATTGACGGTAAAGCAGGACGAATAGTATAAAAGGCGGAGCGCAGACAGCGCGGACACTCTTCGTCGGAATCTCGTGCGGAGCGGATATGCAAATATATTTAACTAGCGACCCGCCCCGGCTTCGCACGGGTAACGCTGTCACGAAATATACTGCAACGTTTACAGCTTTTTTGTTATTAGACAACACGAACCGCTATCTCCCTGCTTTTGAAATATGTCATATCTTCGAAAATATTCATTTAGGCATATACCATCGCGTACTTTTTTGTAGACCTTTTTAAAGTGTACAATACTGTACATTATTTTGATCTATCTCGTAGGGTTCAGCCAGCGTTTGTTTATTTACGACATCACATTAGAAACATTTAAAATTATCAGCGTTTCTCTATTATATTATGCAAGTATTATACATATAAACCTTTCTCTTTAATCAATCTATCTATTAAAAAAAACCGCATCAAAATCCGTTGTGTTATTTTAAAGATCAATGTCGCCCGAGTTTGACCTCAAAATTATCAACCGCGTCTTCTAACCACTGGGCTATCACGGTCTTTTGTCAAACTGGTGATTATTTATATAATACAATTCATAATTAAGATTTACGAACCATAATTTAACAATATTTGATATTTATCAAAGCCGGGAATATTAGATGTAATATTTATTAGTGCTGATAAGATATGTATATCGTACACATAATTTTGAGCTAGATAACTGATATGATACATTTCTCACAGATATATTGTAGATAATGAGCGATACGAGCGACTAACAGTTGTGATCCGTCCGTCCGTCTTTGTGCAATATTACATTTATATAAATATAAAAAATCTATGTTAGTATTCCTGTTAATGACTTCGATTTCGATACCGTTTGACTGACAACCACGAGGGGTGTTAAAGCAAAGCACTAGAATTTTTCAAGTATTATTTCAATGCAATGCTTATTTAGTAGTCTTTCGGATGTTACTTACTTCTAGATCGCGCAATCTAAAGAATTAAATATACTTTATTCAATCTTATTTGAATCGTTATTTTACAGAATTATGTTAAAAGTAAACATACCACCAGATATAAATTCTACCGACAAGAAATTTATAAGTTAGTCTTTTCCAACATTTGAAATACACTATATCAGTTATATACAATTATATATGTATAATATATCTTGCCTGAAATTCAACAACTATTAGTTCCACGATAGAATCTTTTGAAGATTATTCTTTATTTATTAATGTTTCTTAACTAATGATTTGAATTTATAAATTAAGCAAAGTATTTGCAGAATTTCATTATTTAAAACAACAACATTAACAAATTATAAACACAAATTAAGCACATGAAATTTCAGTGGTGCCTGCCTGTTGGTGTTTGAACCCGAAATCATCGGTTAAGATGCACGCGTTCTAACCACTGGGCCATCTCGGCTCATCTTATTAAATTACATAGAATGTATAGAAAATAATAAAATTATTATTACCATTAAAAATATAATTTAATTACTATTACTATATAACGCCGATATGTTTATTTATCGATCGTTGTTTATTTTAATCCTGTTATTTAAGTAATTTTTGTAATTTATTATACGTAGAAAAGATAAGCATCTTGATTGCTTTATAATATTAATTAGGTAATTGATGGCGATTTGAAAACTTTATTTACTGAATAGCTTGATAAATGCCGCTCTGGTTAGGTACCCACCCACCTACCGCCAAACAGCAATACTTAGTATCGTTGTATTCCGGCTTAAAGGGTTAGGTTAGGTTAGGCTGAGCTAGTGTCACAGGGATACAGTATCACCGTTCTCAAGTCTGGAGGCGCATGAACAATGTTTACAATTTCTTACGGCCGTAATGTCTACGGGAGATGTTGACCACTTAACATCAGGTGGCCTATTTGCTAGTTCTACCTGAGTTATAAAAGTCAGGTATCTATCCTAAGGACTGGTAGGATAAAACATATTACCTTATATAAACATTATATTGCTGGCGTCTGTAGAACATCAGAGAGCAGTTCAGGAACTCGTAGAGGACAAACGTTAATTATCAAAACGAATAATAAAATATATATATTCGCGTAACAATATAATAAAATTATTTTTCATGTAGATCGTTTTTGCAACGTAAAGTATAAGTAAATAATATAAAAGTCTGTTAATGTCTAAATGCTGAGCAAAAGAAGGTTTAGAGGAAAATCCACCATACTGCTTCACCCTGTGCAGGTTTAATAACGATGTTTTCGTGTGAATTATAAAGACAAATTAAACAAATGAATTCAGAATCATCGGTTGAGATTCATATCTTGTCCACTAGGCCATCGTAAAGAAAGTCGACAAAACAAAACTAAGCCATCTAAAAATCACCCTAAGATTCACTTAGTCCCACTGGGCCTCGTCTAGCAGAAGCCTTATTTACATAATTTAATGTATTTTTTATATTTGAATTTATTAATTGATAAAGCTAAAAGCATTTATGAATCATATACGGCAAACACTTTATCTCTTTTAAAATTTCTCAAACTTTGTGAATATAAAACGAATACTTTAATTAATTTAAGTGTCAGGTGATACTTGACTAGGATCACTGGAAGCGCCTGAACACTAAAGAAACGTTTTAACGTTCTTTTACTGGAGGTCATTCCAGTTCAAACAGTGAACAGCTGCAAAAAAAAAACATCGCGATCTATTCAAGTTCGTTAAGAGAAGGTAAGATCAATCAATTTGTGTAATCATTAAGATGGAACTAAACAAGAAATGGGAAGCTGAGTTTCCCAGACTTTCGTTTATTTTATTTTACAAAAGTTTGTCTTTAGTTTGTTCTGAATGTTTTTTAAGCTTTAACGATAAATTACCTTGATGTGTATTTTATATACAACTCATAAATACACAATTTATCCTAGCAAAACCGCCGACCGACGTCTGTCATCTTTGACATATATTCTACAATAGACAAGAAAATCTATGTAAACAATTCGTTCAAATACTTGGAATAGTGAGAACTAAAATCCGCTGCAGCGATAAATCTTAATTATGTCATCTAATCAAACTATGAAAACATACAGCGCTAGATCGCTTACAAGGAACGCTTACAAGTTGTCTCGCGACCAAAACGTCGTAAATGTTGGGAATTTTATGACACTTTCGCTTTTCGTTCATCGTTGTTCAACAATATCTCGTCTTTATGGACTTGACAGAAAGATAGATAGATATTAATAGCTAGGTGTTTAATCCGTTGTATAAGAAGTAATTTTAGTTACTTGACACTGATGTGTAAATCCAGGTACATCCTCTGATTTAGATTTTCGAATTATCAGAATACAAGTAAAGCAAAGTCACACTAATTTCAGGTGTAGAGTCTGCAGTCCAGTTGTCATATCTACTGTGTAGTACATATCGCACTTTTAATTAAATACTAACCGAAATCAAAATTAGCCTTTGGCAATACATGCTGCATTTTCATGTGTATATACCATATTTTTGTAATTTCGGTAGAATTGTAACTAAAATATATATAGATGTCTGTCAAATGACGTGATGACAATCTTCTGGTATAAGTTCCATAAATTGGTTTATTATTATTTTTTTCAGTTAAAATTACGACTCCTCTGTTATTTATATATAAAAAATAAAGTTGTCTTCCTGTGTAAATATTTCACGTACACGTTGAAAGGTCATTCTCGAAATAAATTTTAATCGTTGATTACTTCGCTAACAAATTATCGAAATATAACTTGCTTCAGGTTTCAATGTCTAGATTTGTATGAAAAAATTAAATTCATATATACTAAATATCAAATTATATTGTTATAAAGATCATCTTTCCCAGTTTTCATCCCTTCTATTTTTATTCTATGATAAATTTAGCGGACGAGCAAATGGGCCACCTTATGGTAAGTGGTCACCATCGCCCATAATGGAGTTGTAAGAAATATGTATCCTTACATCGCCAATACGCGACCAACCTTGAGAACTAAGATGTTATGTCCTTTGTGCCTGTATTTACACTGTCTCACTTACCCTTCAAACTGTTGTTTGGCGTGAGAATATCAGAACCAAGAATATTTCACATTAATAATAATATCTAGAAGTCATATATGATTATTATAAATATTTAGGCGGTATATTATAATAAGTTCTCTAATAGCAATCACGGCGAATAACTTTAATGTGAACTATATCGAGTTTCAGTCAGAAGCAACGAACGCCGGCGATACTTGGCGAAGTTACGAGGGTTATTTGGTTAAATGGAAACTTTACACATAACATATATCGATACGATAGAATAAGTTTCAATGTATAATTACGTTATATAATTAATTAAAAGGACATTACAAATGATAATATTTTAAACTGTGCTTCCGTAGGGTTAATTTGGGAGTGAGTTGTCGGGGTTCGGAAACCGCAATTGTTTTCGAGAGGAAGTTTCGATTAATTATTTATTTATTTGAAACACCACCGGCATATTTACAAAAAACAATGCAATCAAAAATACACGGAACGATGCACAACTACAGGCATTTTCAGCACTATTGAATAACAATAAAAAAGTAACACACTCTTAAATTAATAATAAAATCTTATTGCAATTAAATACTTTAATTACTCAAATATATATTTATTCAGTACAAATAATAATAAACAAAGAATTGAACAAAATAAAAAGGAAAATGTTAGTAAACAAAACGTTTCACTCCACGGGCGCAGGAGTGGAGGGAACAATCAAACGTTGACCTTTGCCTTTAAATTACCGCGACGCACTCATTTGTATTTTTAAAGTTAGAAGGAACTAACGCGGAGGGAAGTGTCAAGGACGAATTGCACTGGACGTCGTCGTATTCGTTGCGGCTTTAAGGGTGACAGGCTAGGCACAACATTTGCTATAATTTTAATCAAACACAAACTTAGACAAAGATATGGCTTAAGACTTAACACAAACATATCAATTGTAAACCTTCAGAAACAAAAACAACGATAAACAGTATTCATTTACAGCGTATAATAATGATTGATTATTTATAAATAATATCATTTTTGTATTGCCGAAGAGCCCTTAGTGCATAATTGGCCTCTCAATTTATTGTGTTATGTGTGTACGCAAAATCATAAATGATTTTTTTCAGAAATTAAAATGTGCATACTATTAATACTAGGAACAAGCGTGGTCTTGTTACTTTGATTATCTGATTTCACAGGATTAGTAACTCTTTCATAGGAACATGTATACGTTTTTACAACAGGATCCCAGAAAACGTTCAAAAAGTCCAGAAAAAATTCAACTGTACAACACAGGCTGTTCCAAATAACATTTTTTTTTTAAATTCATTTATGAAAACAATAGTTGGATGACTTTAAAAAAAACCGGCTGAGTTGAGTGTGGCAGCATGTATTCATTACCAAACAGATTATTATTTAAGTCTATAGTTAAAATTTAAACATAAAAATAAAATTTAAAATACTTATTCAGTTACTATTAGCTGTTAATATCAGTCTACGCCTTGCCTCGTGATGCCCTTCCTTGCCTTGCCCTGCCTTCCTTTAGTTACAAACACAATAATAGAACTACATACACTTATAGGTACATATTGTGTTCAGGGCGTCAACGGTGCAAACATTAGGTACATAAAATCATTCTTATTATAAATATTGTATTTAATTCAATGAAATAACGAGTGCACTTATTAATAATATCAACTTTCATTCAGAGACACACTTGTGTACACACTTCTAACTTTCAGATCCCGGGCTGCTACTGAGAATTTTGAGACGGAAAAACTCAATATTGGGCAGACCTGGGGTTTGAATCCAGGACCTCGGGAACTGCGGCGTTGAACATCTGACTCGACAGTCTACATTATATCTAAAATGACAAGTTTATTTACTTCCGTTTTCTTGTAGACACTACAATAAAATGAAATGCCGAAATCATGGTTATAATTTTTTTCAAAATATGGTTACGAGTACCATTCATACTAATTTTATAAATGCGAAAGTAAATCTTTCTGTCTGTCCTACCGAATATGATGTATATAGGTATGAAGCACGCTTGAGCTCCGAATAAGGACATAGGCTACTTTGATACCTGAAATCTGACAACAAACCCCTAAAATGCGTGCGAAGCTGCAGGCAAAAACTAGTATTTTATACATTTAATATGAGTATTAAATGTAAAAAAATGTAAAAAAAATTATTAAATGTAAAAAAATTGTCAACAATTTTAAGGTGACTGTAGGTATTAAGGACTACTAGAATCTAGAAATGTACGGATCAAATTCATTAACCATTAGTGCAAAATAAAGTTGATTTTTATAATGTCGAGCTGTTCACAAAGTGCCTGGTGTATTAACTCTTAGAAGGTTGTTGTTATTTACTATTTGATTCTATATGTTTCCAGAAATGCCATTGGAAAATAATAGCAGCCGTATATAAATGGTGAGTTCTGCGAAAGCGTGATCAGTTTACTTACAGAAGTTTTATTGAATACGTATTTTGAAATCGAAGAAAATGTAAGATTGCAAAGGGTCTGAATTTCTGCGAAATGAGAAGTGATCTGGCATGATGTATTTTCTGTACTGCAGTACTAAATTATTTATTTATTTCCATGCTGTAATTTTTGCAAGCATTGAAATTTTGCTACCATAAATGCTTGCCGATTATTTAAGATGCTGTGCGTCATCAGATCCAGAAAAGATGGAAGGTGTAAAGAAAGTTTTTTTAAATGTAATAGGTACGCGGTCCGGTAAATGACATTGACGCTGTTATGATTATTAACCATCCCTTAAATCAACACTGGCCCACCAGCCTTGGGAACTAAGATGTTATATCCCTTGTTCCTGCAGTTATACTGGCTCACTAACCCTTCAAATCGGAACCCAACAATAGCAGATATTGCTGTTTTGCGGCAGAATATCTGATGAGTAGATGATACCTACCCAGAAGGGTTTGCACAAAGCCGTGACATCAAGAAAAACATGTCATAAAGATGATACAAGATACAAGGGTAAGTCAAAGATAAGAGGTGACTTGTGTCAGCTTGCTTGCGTGGCTGTAGAGAAAAGGGAATGTCCGCTAGGACTGTTATTGTAAAAAAAATTACGCTCTCTAATTCTGATCGTCGATCAGATCTTCGGCTAAATTAAACATAGCCAAATTGCCAGATTAGCACTAGTCGGTCAGATCAATGTGGAAAGTTTGATCGTCCAGAGAACTATTAAGGGTTTGCCTAGTTTTGAAAGAAACATTTAAAATTGGTGACAGAGCCATTGCTAGTATATTATTATATACTAGCAATGGCTCTGTCACCATATATTAGGGAATAGACTTCAGAATTCAATTTACATTGAATTTTAGATATTAGAAAACGTTAGATTTTCATGGTGTTAATTATAAAAAAAAATATTTTGAAGGTCGAACTGTCCAGAAAATTGAACTTAAAACTTATACGTTACTCTGTTCGTTCGATTGTTAACAAATCACATAATTTGATTTATGCTTAATTTATACTGTTGGTTGACCATTCATCTTCCAATCTGTATATTCTAAGGAGTTTGACGTCCTTTCGGATTACATAATTTTTGGCAGTTTGTCTTCAGAGCAAGGTTCTCATGAGAATGTCCTCATGTTTGTCTGATGATACGAAATAAAATTCCAAATCAAAATCTTTCCTCAGTATAATATTTTTCAATTATATATTATGAATTAAGAATGTTGAAAAAGAAAAATGACTGATTTTTCTTTTTCCTCATCAGTCAAATTTAAAACTATTATAGGAGCTATAGGAGCGGATACCACAATTGTTAAATCGATCCACCGTCTTATACAAAACTAGGCGGCTGAAAACAATCTCCAAATAATATAATAATAATAACATCTGTACAGATATAGTACATAGAGAATGACAATGATATATACTACTAAAGTATGCCTTATTGGTTCTTACACGTCACTACCCTCTGTTAGACTCGTTCCCGAACGCAGTAAATCAAATCGGCCTTGTAATAACCTGGACCATAAATCAAGAGCGTAAAGAGTCATTGTACGTTTAAATTTCTGGTATGTTATACTCTGAGTCTTATGTGAAGTACCTAGTATTCATAATTTTCAATAGGTATATAAATGCAATATTATTTTTGTATTAGAAAGTTAATTATAAAGGATATCCGGAATATACGTATCCTTATAAAATACTTCCTAGCACCGGCCATGTGGAGATGGCCCAATGGTTAGAACACGTGCATCTTAAACGATGATTTCGGGTTCAAGCCCAGGCAGGCACCACTGAATTTTCATGTGCTTAATTTGTGTTTATAATTCATCTCGTGCTCGACGGTGAAGGAAAACATCGTGAGGAAACCTGCATGTGTCTAATTTGTGAAACGAAAATCTGCCACATGTGTATTCCACCCGCATTGGAGCAGCGTGGTGGAATATGCTCCAAATCTTCTCCTAAAAAGGAGAGGAGGCCTTAGCCCAGCAGTGGGAAATTTACAGGCTGCTAATGTAATGTGAAAATGTAAAACCGGCCATGTAATGCTTATTTAATTTTTTGTATATAATTTTGAACGACTCGTGGTTTTGAGAAAAAATAAAGCCGTAAATTGCCTCCACCGCATACGAGTCCTGACCTGAATTCACGTTAAAAGTATCTCACAAAGAAAAATCTATACGTAACGTTAATGAAAATCATACAAATACAGTTGTTTTTTCAAACACAATATTTTTTTTTTCCAATCAATGGAATTGATCATACATTACTGTTTTGTACAGATGTACCACTGTGCACTAACAATATATGGCGTCGATGTGACGTCAATAGTTTAGCGGGTTAAACTGCGAAGCAAATCTACATAAATAATAAAATGATATACTAAAACCTTATCCGGAACGCACTGCATCTTCTGGAATAAGTTATACCTATGTACTAAGTGTAGTAAACCAAATCAAACGTATTTTATTCAACTCTACCACCGTTTCAGGAAGCAGCTTCCAGTGCGAATAGCTTCCCGATTTAGTAGTATTATAGTTATTAGTAAAAACAATCACGTATATCAATAAGAGACTTAATAAATTAGCATATCGAAACATTATTCCGTACTTTAAACCGAAGCAAATACTAAACAATAGAGGTGTTTGGCAGGCTTTATTATAAATCCGTAGAGCGTTAATTATAACATTAATCAAGCGATAAACGATGACTGAACCTGAAACAGTAGTCTCTGCCGCTTGTTCCGTGATAAATCGTCCCGGTACAGCGTATATTTGTTATATTCAAAAATTACATAGTTTATGAACAGTAGTGATTCTGTTACCACAGCAAAATATTCCATAAAATAATTTGAATGAATGATTTAGTCAATAATATTGAATTCACAAATTTAGAACAGCATTTGGCTAGAGGGATTTGTGTTAGTCTACTTTTTTTATTAAAAATACCGAGCAAGTTCGATTCGGACTCGCGTACTGAGGGTTCCGTACCACGAGACAGATAAATAATTTAATAAATGAATGTATGGGAAATGTTATAGAAACGACCCTATCTTTCAGACCACAGTATTTGGTATTAATTTAAACTTTATACCTCCACGCGTTCCTGAGAAAAAGGGTAATGACGTACAGATAGACAGACGGTCAACTAAGTAACCTTTTAAATATTATTGTTTTGTTTATATTTTTCAAAATATAAACAAAAACGTTTTAATTTTTGTATGTATGTACAATATTCAACAATCTTAATGCTACCAAACAGTAAAGCAAATTTGCAGCCTGTAAATGTCCCTCTACCGGGCAAAGTCTTTCTCTCATCCTAATGGAAGGTTTGTAGTTGATTCTATCACGCTGCTTCAATTAGTTGGTACATAATAGCAGAATCATTCGATACATGATATGCAGTTATGCAGTCTTCATCCTGACGTTTTTCTTCACCGCCGAGCATAGGATGAATTATAAACACAAGTTAAGCACATAAGAACTCACTGATACCAGGCTGAAATCCCTGGGAATCCCTCACTGATACCAGGCTGGGCCATATCGGAGCCAAAAACTCATTTTTTCACAGTCGACGTTGCAATTTATGTTTATATAGTAGGCTATTACGTCTGCATTGAACGATTTCTATTATAGAAACAAGATTGAGCCTGATGAAAAATTTTAGCAAAAAAATATTTACAATTAATTGCTATATTTTATTAAATCTATAGCAATTAAATGTAAACAATACCTCAGATCGAAGTTGTATCATAATTATTAAATTATAAACGAGTGTTTAATTGAGTGCTTTAAAATATTATAATAAATTATTTTTAAATTTGTACTGTGACCCTTTTTTTGCGTAAATATATATTTTGTAACAATACTATATTATATAGTATATATAAACAAATATTTATTTATTTAATGACACCAACAAATTATTGTGAAAAAAAATCAAAATTCGTTAATATTCTAATATGTAGATTTACGCGAATTAAGTCACGTAGTGCGTAAGAGAACAAAGCAATAGGCCATAATGGCGGACTAAATCTCACCACGGTTCATTGTGAAAGACAAAGCGCTGCAAAATTAAGATAAAACCAGCACAAATGAACTTAATACATTCAAAATCGGTTAATCTCGGGCTAAAGCAATGATAGGCTGAATAAGAAACAGTGTTTGTTCACTGATATTTGAGTACTTGCATATTTTAACATTAATTCCGTACCATTGATGCGCAATAAACTGGACTTTAATAACTCCACAACTCCACTCCTCCTCCATAAGTGGATTTATTAATACATTTTATATAATCGCCTTATAAGTCAAAGTCATTTTTTTATATATTATATAGAATCGTTGCACTTGCTTATTAATTGACAAAATAAACTCTTAAGAAAAACTGGCGATAGAAAATCTACGAGATTTTTTTAATGTCATATTTTTCAATTATGGTTTTCTAACAATACTAAAAATAATTTAACGTATTAGGTAACCTGGACTATAAACAATAACGTAAATCAAAATAAAAGGAATAATTAACCGGGAACGTAAATAAGTATATAGAGATATGATTGGTCAAAAAACTTGCTAACCTATAGCGCAACAGATCCAAAAACCTAGGTTTGAATAGTGTATAAAAAAATCGAGTTTTTCTTGAATTCATGGTAGCTCAGGTCTAAGAAATTTTCAGTTACACTCCGTGGTTTGGATCCTTTGGATTAATCTCTCACTCCAGTTTTGTGAATAAAAAATGTACTCGTGATTGCGCGTAAATCTGTGCAATTTAATAACTTCAGTTCATTTGGGTAGCCCATGATACCAAAGACAAAATTGAGTATATAATTAGGATTGGTAATTATTAATGGTAGTAATTTTATACACACAAATTAAAATAAAATTTTGTAAGACATTTTACACAAATATTTCTTTAATATTCCGAAGACATGTACTATAAACATTGTCGCATCAAATGTTTGATTTTCATCAAACTTTTCAAGTAACGAAGAAACTTGCATTCCACAATTGCCACCGCATTTATGAAGCACATCATGGATGCGACGCAAATTCCCAATTACCTTTGTGGCAAGAGAATAAAATCAATCTTCTGTTACGACTTGAAGATCCACAAAACATCAGAAAATAAAAGCAATTTACAATCAAAATCTATGTGACGACCAATTTATTACGAACAGAGCGAGTTCTGGTGCGACACGTTTTTGTCGCGAGTAATTATTCAGAATCAATTTATCTGATATGATCTCATACGAAGAACATATTAAAATAAACTGTTTGGTCACTGAGGGATGGTAAAACTACCAAAATTATTATTATTTCATTCATGTCTATGTCAATATATCCTATTATGTTATATTTTCCTTGTACAAAATGTATCCTGATGATTAAAATGTACACTACATAAAGCTCACAAGTTTTGGGCTTATTAAAAACGATCACGTACTAAAAAAAAGCATTTTCTAAATTATATAATAGACCATTTAGATTTCTCTTGATAATTATGTTTGCATGTGATACAATACAAAAATACTAGTACTAAAACGTACAGCGAGGTGGGAGTCATTTCACATAAATGCTTGCAAACGAAAATTAAAGAGAAAAGATTTTTTTGAAAATTAAAACGGTATTTTTCCAGAAAAACATTACGTTACATATTATTATATAGTAAATAAAACATAATTTTATTTTGCCATCCCGAACTACTGAAATTACATATCTACACTAATATTATAAAGAGGAAAACTTTGTTTGTTTGTTTGTTTGTTTGGTTGTAATGAATAGGCTCAAAAACTACTGGACCGATTTTAAAAATTCTTTCACCATTCGAAAACTAAATTAATCCCGCATAACATAGGCTAAATTTTATTTTGAAAAAAATAGGGTTCCGTAAGATATTTTGGGTTTTTCGTACAAAAAAGGAAAAAAACTACCAGAAAAGTTGATTTTTTGCGTATGATGCCTAAACTATAAAAGATAGAACTATAAAATGTTCTAATTAAGTGTAGATCTCATTAATATCTACAAAAAATTCCGCGACACACTATACCTATCTATGTCGGGTGAAGAACAACAACCATTTTTTTATTTAAAAAAATTGATTTTTTTTTGGGCTACATTAAAACGCGTTTATTTTACTTATGCTACTAATCCTTATCAAAATAAATTATTTCATCACTAAGAAAAGTTTATGTAGATAGTATTTGGTCTTTGAATGATTAAAATTGGACGTTTGGTTTTTAAGTTATGGCGAAATTAAAATATTATTCTGCTGCACGTCCGTCCGTTGAAAAAGAATCCGTGGTTGACAGCTGTCACCGAACCCATGCTAGCTGAAAAAGAGTATAATAACTAGAACATCCACATGCTCGATTGCCCTGTTGTGTTTAAGAGGCACTCCAAACACCTAGAACGGCCACTCCAAACACCTAGAACGGCCACTCCAAACACCTAGAACGGCCACTCCAAACACCTAGAACGGCCACTCCAAACACCTAGAACGGCCACTCCAAACACCTAGAACGGCCACTCCAAACACCTAGAACGGCCACTCCAAACACCTAGAACGGCCACTCCAAACACCTAGAACGGCCACTCCAAACACCTAGAACGGCCACTCCAAACACCTAGAACGGCCACTCCAAACACCTAGAACGGCCACTCCAAACACCTAGAACGGCCACTCCAAACACCTAGAACGGCCACTCCAAACACCTAGAACGGCCACTCCGGTCCTTAGAGGGCATAATGGCCTCCGACCGTAAGAACCTCATCAGATTCGTGGCTGATGTTGGTCTGGCTGAGGTGTTGTGATCACGAATTTGAGGTTTATCACAATAGATCCAAGCGCCGGTTGTAGTAATTCTTCAATTGTGACCGTGCCTCAGCAGTAGGGATATTAGAAGACAGATTATGAACCGTTATCTACGCGGGCACAGCCGCGGGCGACCGCTAGTGTTATTATAAAATAAGTAATTATGAACACTGAAAACATCAATAATCTCTGCAGTCTGAAAGGAAAAATATAAAGTTAACACTATTTTTGGGAATGCCGTGAACAGCATTAATAAAAGATTTATTAATTACATTTTTAATTACTATTTCCTCAGTGTTGTAGCTCGTAATATTACTTATTCCTAGCCTAAGTATTCATAATTAAGAACTTCGGCTATAAAAGCGGACGAATGACGACTAATGAGAATAGTTTGGCGCGGATAAACCATTAAAAAAGTTCAGTTATATTTTACGCGTTGTATTCGTAAATTGCGATTAAGAGACTCATCAGCGTATACTTATGGAAGGCCTCAAATACAAGTGGACAAAACATTATCTTAATATGCATCAGTAATATTTTATTTTATACTTTCACAAACTCAGATCATAATATTTAGGCAGTTGTAAGTGTATGTGGTGCGGACCATGTCTGAGGTGTCAAATTTTAGCACGTTCGGTTTTGTGGCTAAGTCGTGACGATGTAGCATATACGTAAAGTAACTTTTGCGTATATAATATCAGTATGTCTAAGTCGAAGAAAAAAAAGAGGATGGTGGATTGGATTTTTTTGAATAGACCTAATTTACTACAGTGGTAATCGAGAATACAGTCTGACTAAATTTATTTATTTATAATATATTTATTGCATTTTTTATTCGATTTTTTCCTATCTGGTAATATCTCTATTTTAAAGATCAGTAAGGATGATGAAATCAAATAGTTCACTTCAGCAAAGGGTGGTTTATTGTTGTCATACTGCCTTTTTTATTAAAATTAATAAATGACTACACAAATAAGCAGTATATCACTAACGATAAGAGCAGTAACAATTATACTGCTCTTATCGTTAGTGGAAACTATTAGATCAAGTTATCTTGCAAATAAAATCTACAGTATGTTGCGATACTGTACTTTATGGGTTATTTTTTAGTTATTTCCTTTAAACACTGTTACAAAACTCGACAGGGTTTTTATAACACTGGTAAAACATAGGATTTTAAGTCACTTGTTCAAATCAGTGGAGTACTGCTCTACTAATTTAAGTCCTTACTCCTGTAAAATAGTTTTCCAGAAAATATTTGTGTCGCTATCTATCGTCATTTATTCCTAAAATAGTTACTGGAAAATATTTGTGTCGCTATCTATTGTAATTTATTCCTAAAATAGATAAAAAGATATAGTATTAACTTTTTGAACCTTTATTTTGCAACGATGCTCTGATATAGAATAGTATTTACAAATACTAAATAATAACGGAATTACTGCTGAGAACTGAGAAGATATCAATAAAATATTTAGGGCCTTAAATATAAATGAATGTTAAGAACTTTTACCATTTGATTGAAAAATCAACAAAGGCTAAAGAAGGCGTTCGATTTTAACGATTTTGTCCATTGTGTCAAAGGTTGTAAGACTGTATTTAAAATAGTCTATAACTGATTATAAACTGACAATTTCAAGGTAAGTTATTCCAGCACAGATTTCGGAAGTCGCAGCCTAGAGTTTACCATAGAGAAATACTTGCGTACAAGTTGCCGTAGTTTTGATTTAGGCTACAAAATCAGCCACAGGGATGAAATCATTAAATTTTCTACGAGTAAAATTTCTAAAACTAGTGATAATAATAATAAGGGCTAGTGAAAATAATAATTAGTGACTGAATGACGGATGACATTCCGACAAATCTATATTATTTTGAAAACTGCAAAGTGCGCATACCAATTTACTATAGATATATAAATTTCGCACTGAAATGAAGAGTATGGTTGTTTAATGTCTAGTAGAATCTGTACAAAGATTTTCAAAACCTAAGGAAAAGGGCAGTAAAGTAATATAGGTACAGTATACAGTAGTACAGTAGAGGTGTAAATCTGTTCGATGAACTTGCTGGTTCATTTATTATAGTCTAAATTTAATGTATAAAAATGTATTCATGAATTTCAGATTACGCTTCCATAGAAATGCCTTTGAACATGCAGAAATCGGTTCTCGCTAATCATGTTTTGGGATTAAGTTCTAGTTGAACGATTGATATAGAGGTTCTGTTGAACTCCGGCTAACCGCTAAATGTGGTCTGGACCTCGCAACATTTTGCAGTTGAATAGCGGCTTTTTGTGGTCAGACCGGTACAATATATCTGCTACGGCATTTATAAAAATCACTGATTTACACCTGATGCTCGTTTTACTTGTTCGTATAAATATATTAGCATATTATATATATATATATATTATAAAAACTTTATAAAAAAAATTAATTTTAAAGAATTCTCTGAATTTCTTACTGATTGACTTCAAAAATCAACAAAATCTTCAAAAGAACTGTTTTAGGAATTTAGTCCGAATACATTTCTGGGTCAGGATTTACTTCTCGATACTACTACTACTACTGAAACTACTTCCAAATCTTGACAGTCAATGAAACTCAAATTCAAAATCCTTTATTACCTGCTTACTTATTGTTTGTCAAATTAAAAATTAACGACCCGATTTGTTTATCTGGATATAATTCACTAACCAATAATAATTATACCGACAACCTCAGCCGGCAGCATTAATATTTCGTATTGCTGTGATCTGGTTTAAAGGTCTTTGTTTCGGTATTTCTCTTTCTTGAAGCCATCCACGTCCACCCCTAGCTTTTTCAAAATATCTCGTATATACCATAATAATCGTTTTTGGATTATTGTATTTCTTAATATGGCAATGCTTTCGTAAATAAGAATGAATTTACTTGTCCTTTTCAAGAGAGGTTATCTTAGTTTATCCGACATAACAATAATTCTGTATAATGTAACTGTTATACTAGTTGAACGTGTAACTATACTTGCCTTTATAAAAAAAAATGCAATTACGTCAAAATGTAAAAAATATACAAAAACAATCGAACAATTTTTTATTTAATATTAGGTTTAATACTATTATATATATACTAAAAAATGTACTTGAGCAATCATAACCAAATATAAAAGAATATATGTATATTATTTTAGTCAGGTTAGTAAATTAAGACTACTTAATTAATTGCTTATAAACTCATTGCTTACCCAAACTATTACGAATTATGTAAAATAAAATTACCTCAAGAATTAAAGTACAAATAACACAGTATAGTTTAAAACAGAATAAAAATCCATTTGATAGTATTCAGATACAGTTTTCCGTGTGTTTAGATTATAATAATAAGTGTCACGCCTTCTCTGACGTCATTTAACCTTGAGTGGCCCAATTCTATGAATAAACAACGCACTATTAGGCCGATTACACACTATTAAAATTCTTTATATACTCTACGTCATAGCAATAGAATTATAGTTATTATGTTTGTCGTTTTCTTGAGAGAAGAAATAGGAATGATAAATTGTACTAGCAGATACTAAGAGGGTAGTATTTAAAAAAAAAAAATGAATTTGTAAAAAACTAGTTTACTACTAACCATTTTATTATTTGATTTATATTTATAATTTTAATGTGTTCTTGTTTAAGAATAAGTTCATGGCTTTAGGTAAAATTGTAAAAAACATATAGGTACTTACAAATTTTATAATACTAATTGTTGTTCGTCATCATTTCGTACGGGCAAAATTGATACAAGTTATCCTTCCCACTTCGACCCGTAATGTTGAAATTTCCAAACATCATTCCTGAGCGAGCATACACGTCGCGAAATTCGTGTCGAGATTATTCAAAATTTCACGTCAATCGGACCTATTGTTTCAGAGATCTCATAGTGAAGTAGTCAGTAGTATCATTGAATCTTAACCGCCTGTTGCCACCAAAACCCGGATAAGAACCATTGAATTGAATGTGCTTAATTTGTATTTATTATCCGCCAAGTAAGGGAGAACCAATTCGCATTGTAACAGCGTGGTGTAAATCGTCAAACTTTCTCCTTAAGAGGCGAGCCCTCTATCACTCCGTGGGACATTGTCCAGCTGTTACTAATCACTCTTACTAGCAACGGAACTCATAGGTAACTTCGCATGTAAAACGGGGCTTATAATAAAGTCAGATATTCACAATACGGTAGGTATTCATTTAAATATATACTTAATACATACAGAAAGAAATAATGTACACGGTTACATAAGTATTTAAATTACCCACTTCGATATATAAATGGAAATTGAATAGAATAATTACTTTATTTTATAATTTAAATATAAATTTATTTAAATAGACGATAAACAAAAAATATCTTTTCTTTTTCTGAGGTTACATTGTAATAAAAAACAACCCAAGTATTTAACTTGTATAATTTATTTTACTAAATTATACAAGTGAATTTTGTTATATACACCTTTGCTATTTATTTGTATATGTATGTAGGTATTTTTTATTATAAAAGGTTGCTTAAATACACCTACATACCTATACAACGAATATAATTATGCAAATATACACACATGCTTATGAAAATATCGAATTCAGAACGAAGAGAAAAAACAAACTTATACCTAAACCCAATTACTTACATATATATCTATGTATATATGATCAATCAATCAATCATCAATCAAACGAGTCAATTTTATTCATCTTAACATTACAAATTAAATCGACAGCGTAGCTTTAAATGATAAATACAAGTTTTCGATTTAATAAGCCTTTTAAATTTCGTTGATTCATGTCTTTTCGTTGAAAACTATTCAAAACGTCTGAATGTTCTACTGTTGCGATAATCAGTACATTATAATTAATAATAAATCCTCACCTACTTATTTAATACTTCTTAATACGTTTTCTGTTATTTTTCAAGTCGTTATATTTTTTCTTAAATACAATTATCGAGAACTGTATTTTAAATCAGCAGTCATCAGGTTCTAGCAAGTACTCGTTGAAGGACGAACTATTAATACATAGCAAAAAGTTAACATAGTATTTGTAGTCGTAAACTAATAGTACAACTGTTAGTTTGAAATTATAAATCTATAAATGACAGCCTCATGTATAGAACCTTATTAGTCCATACAGTATCAATTACTCGTAGTAAAACAAATCTCTGTTAATAATTATGTCACTACTGGTCTGATACCTCAGTCTATTTTGAGAACATTAGAGCCCTTTACACCTTCGATGCGGTTTGGTTAATACATTGACTGAACCATCTTTTGACTCATACTGGTCACCTAACAATGTTTTCGTTACCGCTGTGAACGAGATGAATTATTGAATATATAAATGAACCACATCAAAACTCAGAGGCCCCTGCGCGGATTTGCTTTTTCGCCAATGCCAGTTTTTATCAATCTTCGTTCCAAAAAGTTTTCAACGTAACAAACGGAACACATTTAGAATTTAGAACAATTATGTTGTTCTTAATACGAGTCAAACACGAATAAAAGAGGACTTACTGTTATCTTTGAAATTACACTTTTTTTATTAATTAAAACATACTCGTGTAAAAATGTTAATAACGCCAATAAAATGTTTGTTTTAAACAATTTACGTAATTCAAAAACATACAGGAATTAAGAACAAACACAAATTATAATTCTTATCACAGATTAATTTATTGTAAACAACGTGCGCGAGAACCCGTTGCTGCTATGCCAGCCCGGTGCCAGTCGCGTTGCGCACACGCCGGTAACGAACGTGTTATTCATAGCTTACAAAATGGCGGCGCGCACGATCAGCCGGTGTTTCGTTGTGTCCACGAGGAGTTATAGTTCGAAGACAGATAAAAATGTCGCTTTCCTCGGCCTCGGGAACATGGGAGGTTATATGGCGGCAAATCTTGTCAAGAAGGTAATTCAATGTTTAATTGTTGTGCGTGTTCTTAATCGTATTCTGTTAACTGGTAATCATTCGCATTTATATCGTCGGAAACTGACACGCCTATTCTGGTATTGGGTTATTCTGTAACAACGAATTCGAAACTCGACGGTATATCAAGATACTACTATGTTAAAACGTGATATGCGATATTGGCAGCAATAATCACAATACAAGAAGATACGTAAGATTGAACTTCGTATCAAATTATTTTCTTAAAGAAAAGCCATGTATATATTTGTAGTAGACTAATAGTATGCTCGTAGTATGCTCGTAAGCGCTAGTATATTTAGATATAAACTTGTATTATTCATTAGCTCGTTCATAACAACGCTTTTTTTAAACTTATTTTCGTTTCTGGAGTCAGTTAAATGACATCTAATATTTATTTCGAGTTTCTTGCCGTTTCGTCTCGCTGGAGGCTGCTTTCCGAAACGGTGGTAGTATTTTAATATTGACGATTCAAAAACGCTTCGTTGTGAAGTTTACTTGAATAAACTTGATTTGATTTGATTTATTATTAATTCGTAGGCGTTATGAACTTCGAATCATTGAATATTGTATGTATAAAACGGTTGCTTGTTGACGTGAATTGAAATGAACCTGTTGCGTAGTTAAATTTAAAAATATCAATAAATAAAAAGAAATGCCTGTTAATATCCTACTGGTTGGTGGAATTCAGGCAAAGAACTCAACATGCTTCTCCAATGGGATTTAAGTAGGTTTCTTTCACTATTAAAAATTAACCCGAAATGGAGCCCGGAATTGATCGTATGGTACATTCCATTTTGGTTACCATTTTATACCGATTCCTGTAAATACCTGGTCCATCACTACTCTTTTGTACCATAATATAAGAGACAAAGTTATCAAAATCCTGCAATCCTTCTGCTGGACTAAGGCCTCACTTATTAGGCAATCGGAGACTATTCCAATCTTGTCCAATGCTTTGTTCCAATGGAATGGATATGGAAGACAAACTATCCTTAAATTTGAATACATATAACTATTTATTAGATTAATTAAAATAGATATCACGATACCAATCGTTTTTGTGTCTTAGAACTTGTTTTAATGATAGCTATTCATAATCTCTTCTATATATTATGAATAAAATTATCATCCACAAGTATGTTCTGTAAGATCAAAATCAATTCGATAAAATGTCTTAATAAAAGAGGTTTGGAGCATATTCCACCACGCTGCTCCAATGCGGGTTGGTGGAATACACATGTGGCAGAATTTCGTTGAAATTAGACACATGCAGGTTTTCTCACGATGTTTTCCTTCACCACCAAGCACAAGATGGATTATAAACACAAATTAAGCACATGAAAATTCAGTGGTGCCTGCCTGGGTTTGAACCCGAAATCATCGGCTAAGATGTACGCGTTCTAACCACTGGGCCATCTCGGCTCTTTCGAATATTATTGGCTCAAAATAGCTTAATTGTTAGAAGACATTAATCGTAAAACCGTTTACTGGTCCAAATTCAGGTAAGCACAACTTTTAACATCGTAAGGAAACCTGCGTGTGTCGTATGTGTGCTACCTTTATAATCTTGTCACAACAAATCTTCTCCTTAAAAGGTTTTCGTGGATGATAATTAATTATTTATTTCCGTATATTTTGTCAAGATAATTAAATTACGGGCTCGTTTTAATGTTGACGAATATAATATTGTCTGTTCGTGTTTTATCTCATTAACGAGCGAATGGAGACAACGATAATGACATCGTAATTTCGATGCGGTTAAAGTTTATAAATTAAACGATTGTAGTTATTAAAAAATCGAATATATAAATATGTTGTAAATTGTTGAATCTGTAGGTACGTATTTATTTAAATTAACTTTAAAGCATTTATTTGAATATGAATGATTGACATTGAGGACTTATTTTACAAATCATGACGGCGTGGAAATTTGGTAAGAACTCTACCTGCACTAGCCATCCACGTTCACGGATCCGATTTTCTATGAATAGGATTATTTTATATACTCGTATCATATTATTTTTTGATATTAAAATATTAATATGTCTGTTGAGTTTGGGGCCCTACTAGGGCTTCGTGCAAACCCGTCTGGTTAGGTACCAACCTCTAAATCATGTGTTGTACCAAACAGTAATATTTAGTATTATTGTGTTCTGGTTTGAAAAGTGCTCACTCACTTTATAATAATATAACCAATGTAACATGCACCAGGGATCTTTGGTTCCAAGGTTGGTGGCGGATTATCGTTATAAAAAATAATATTTTTTTTAGGGCCAATGTCTGTGGGCCGTATAGACCACTAGTCCGCCTACCTGAAAAAAAAAAAGTTGAAATTTGTTATTGGAGAATAGCCCAATATCAGAATAGATGTTTAAGTTCCTTTAAAAATAATAGACGTTACGTATACTTTTTGAATTAATGAATAATAATTCGTTTGGCAACATTGCCAAAAAAACGTAAAATACTATCATCTCACATTTCACGACCATATCATACCCAGTTTCATGTTCGTTCATAAAATAATTCCACTGACGTGAGCAATCACGTTAATTTTATTCAACTTTTTTCTCCGCCTTTAAGCCGAGATGTGAGATGGAATTACATACATATAAATAAAGATAATATTTTACATTGACCTTGAAACGCAAGTTTGGTTTCTATCAGAGCAAATATAATAAATGTTTGTGTTAATGTATCTGTTATCGCGTTTTAAATGATAATAACAGCGTGATAACGAATAGTATTTCGTTGCAATCTGTATGACCGCTCTCCGATAGTATTTATTCTAAATTAATGTTACATTTATTAAACTCTAATTATAATACAATTTAATTTAATTTTTTGAAATTAATTAAATTTTAAAATGTATTCAGTCCAGTATAGCTAACA
Organism: Vanessa atalanta; assembly: GCF_905147765.1. Lineage (NCBI taxonomy): Eukaryota > Metazoa > Arthropoda > Insecta > Lepidoptera > Nymphalidae > Vanessa > Vanessa atalanta. The sequence continues at coordinate 1,036,576 of NC_061878.1, forward strand.
TTTTTTTTTATTTATAGTCCACAGCTCGTAATTTGAGTTCATGACTAATAATTAATAAGTCTAGCATAATATGACTTGCTCTAGGCCGAATAATAGAAATTACTAATCTCAAAGACTAGCTCCAGATTTGAATGTATAATGCATTTTAATGTACCCAAACTCAAGTTAACACTGTATTAACTCCTCATAATTGTACGACTGCATGGATATCTGAAATGTTCGCTGACACAGAAATTTGGTTCTGTGCTGCGGTACAGAAATCTACCACATCTAACTTTCTAATTCCGAGATGTAGATGTATTATGTAAGAAGATACTCGAAACTCACCGCAGAACACGAGCGAGTAATATCAGAGTTTGATATACGACAGTGATTTAGTCATTGCCAAATTTATTGCGTACACGTATCAAAATGGCATATCACTGTAAGTTGCTTGTCATCATTTCACGGGTGAGATACGAAGTGAATTCTTAGGCAATCACACTACTATTACTAACTTACCGGTCTTGGACCTATACCAGGCATTGGGGTCTGTAACCCTTTACCTAGCTACATCTTATTTAGCATATAAAATGCTGACATAATATATTTATTTAAATACGCTACAACTATCTAGCGGTTACATATTATATATGTTTAATGAAAAGTCAGTCAGTCAGTCAGTCAGTCAGTCAGTCAGTCAGTCAGTCAATTCAGCAGAAGAGTGTTTCATTAGGTTATCAAATCAAATCAATTTTATTCAAGTAAACTTCACAATGAAGCGTTTTTGAATCATCGATATTTAATACTACCACCGTTTCGGAAAGTAGCTTCCAGCGAGAATAATACACTTTTTAAATTTAATAAATGGTAAATTGATTTTATTTCCCGGTGTCTTATTATATTATATGTGTATATTATTGCTCAAAAACACTCTCTGTACCGTATGCAAGTGAAAAGTAGGGGTTACAAGTTTGTAAGGGTTAATTCTTTTAATATCTGATAATTTATTTAACATATTAGTAATGAAAAGTAAAGATCAAATGTCGTAGAAAATTAAATCAGGATTGCGAATAAAAATAATGTATGAGTCAAGAGCTAATATTTAATCACCTTTAAAGCGATGCATTTGAAATCGTTTTTACAATTAAAAATTTAAAACGGCTGATCAAACTGTATAAGGATGAGGGACAAAGAAAACAATAACATTGAAATCCAGTTAAATTCTCTTGATTCCGTACATGAATGACTATTCCGAGTATTTACTTGCACAGTGGTCGAAATTAACAAATACATTTTTGTCTACTTTCTTGTCTACATTAATTTCCAATTTTATTTATTTTATTAAAACGAAATTACGACAAATCGAGAAAAAAAAGGGCAATGAACTGTTTTGTCTTTTTCTATTTAAACATAGATTTATACTTAAAGTAACAGAGGGTAAATATGCCACTCCAGCGTTGAACCTTCTCGCACAAGGAAGGTTCGAGAATTAATCACACCGCTCCAATGTGTCCTTGGATACACATTTGGTAGAATATCCAATAGATGCAGATTTCCTAAAGATATTTTTCTCCATTATGTGGCAGGACATGAATTAAATACAAATTAATCACATTAATATGTTCTGTTAACGTTGTTTTTAATATATGCCGAATGGCATATGAGTCGGTCATACCCCCTAGACGATCCAATAGGTATATCACCACAGCAGGTACCACCCACTTATCACATATTTTTTCGCCAACTAGCAATTTGTTTTTTTGTGTTTCAGTTTGAGAGGTGAGCCAGTGTAATTACAGGCACAAGGGACATAGCATCTTCGTTCTTAAAGTTATAGTGGCGCATTAGTGATTTGGGGAACTTACTACTTACAGTACTTATTTCTATAGGCACTTACCATCAGGTACTATTCGTCAGGCCACCAAATTATAATATATATATATAAATAGTACAAGAAATCCATATCATCCATCGAAGATATTGTCAAATCATTCCTATTTAGAAGTTGAACCCTAAAAAATCCGAGACACCAGTTAATACTGGCTTTTACTGGTATTTAAAATTAAAATCAGTTCAATTAATGCAAATATTATGTTAAATAATGCAGATGGGCGCTTTTCGCGTTAATGTTTAAGGTCGAGTAGTAATGAAAAATACATTAGCCTTATATAATTGTACTAAATGTCGTTTTCGTATACCAATAGCGAGAGTTCAATTATTTCATATTACTTTAATGTGGTATGGTCCTGTAGGTGAATCTTAACTTAAGTATGCCGAGCTGATCTAGTCAGAACACCCCAATTATAAACTACGATTTCAGTAGAATTAGCTCGCTGATATGGAAGTGGTTGTGAATAAAGTATGGGCTGGTCGTGTTTTCAGGGGTCTTGATTGGCGATGTTGTCGACACGTGTCAGAGTGGATACCACGCTTAGCCAAACATAGTGTAGGACGGTCTGTGGCGAGGTGGATAGACCATTTAAAAAAAGTGGCAGATACGGGATGGATGCGGGCTACTCAAGATCGGGATCGGGAAAAGCCCAACGATTTTGGGTTAAAGCCTGATACTTTATTAGTTTCCACTTTTTTCCTAGACTCCCAGTTTGTTTCAGGGGTGGGCCCTGACACATATTTAATTTATATAACACAAAATACGGTCGGTTAAAATTAAACTGTTAAGGTATAAATGTGTTGACTTCAATAAGAATTACGTCCAACGTAAAACTTTAATGAAATTGTGTATCAAACTTATCACATTATGTTCAACAGAAGTCAGTCATTTATTTAACACTTAGGTACAAGGTTATTACTAACTAGATAAAGTTTTATTTTTTCTTTACACAAGATAAATTATATAACGATTACCTAAATGATATATGGAATAAAACGTGACAGGTGCCTCCTCAATTCCTTAGTATATACGTAATTATAGAAATATTGTACTTTGCCGTAGTTGAGCTTTGTGCAAGTCCGCCTTGGTAGAAGGGGGAGGCCCTACCACTCATCACATATTCTACCGTCAAACAGAAATACCGTATTGTTATGGTGTTCTGGCTGGGAGGGTGAGTAGGCCTGAGTGACTATAAGTATCAGGGACACAAAATCTTAATTCAAGTGGTTCAAGCCCATTGGACGTCTCTAAACTCAACTTAAAATCAGAAGTTGGAAATTTTATGAATTATTTTCCGTCTCGATTTATTTCTGGCAAATTTATCAATTATGTTTGCGTAATTTATTATTTTACTTTAAAATATTGAATGTTGCAAATTCGTGACTTATTGCGGTCAGCCTTGGCGCTGCTATGGTCAAAGTAGACAAACCTGGAAATTAACTGTGCTTGAAATATTTAAGTGTATGCGAAAGCATTTATTCCTCGCACTTTCTAAATACAATGATACGGCAGAGTAGGTTTTTTAGGTGTCAAACGTGTCAAAGTAGGAAACCAACCCATAAATTTATAAATGAGTATAACCAGCCAATGAATTTATTTTAACCAATAACTGTTTGTTACGTAGCGTGTTCTATGTTACATTATCAAATATAAAGGTTTCATGAATATTATTGCAAATATTATTTCAGTAAGTAAATTGTTGAGTGAAATGTTAACTACGTTTTTCCGTTTGCCAAATAATTTGAAAAGTAATCGATATATTACTGCTAAAACGGCTTACGTTTAACTTTTCTGATACCAAAAATAGTTTTATTTACATAATAATTATTAAAATTAAGTCCTTAAAATAACTTTACTGTTATAAATACGAAAGTAACTCTATATGTCTGTGTAACGAATTTAATGAAATTTAGCTACGGTTGACAAATAAATATAATTTAATTACATAAAAAATTATGTTATCTACAGTAACCAAAATCTGTTCATAGTCACTATTGTGATTACAAAAAGTAAAGGTCACTGACCTTCTAGGTACACTACATTACTACGAAGGTACTTTACATTATGTCGGTGTAAATAACAGAAATGTTTCTCCGTTAATATTATTGTTGTGTCCGCCTATTGTGTGTATGTACATATCATTAATTCTATTATTTGTTTATACTATGTATGTCGTTCCTTACTCTTTTGGTACAAAACAAATATTGTTAACAATATAGCTGTTAAAGAAATCTATACTTCACCTTTTTTCAGGGTTTCAATGTACGTGGCTACGATCCGTCAAAGGACGCTTTGACTGCCGCTTCCAAGAATGGTGTAACTGGTGCCACCTCAATCGCCGCAGCGGTAGACGGAGCTGATGTCGTTGTGTCCATACTGCCAAGCAACAAAGTCGTCCTTGATGCATATCTCGGCAAAGATGGAGTTGTTAAGCATGTGAGTAATAAAAAGCTATCAATATTCTAACTCGTAACGGTTACGATACGTTCGCGTTTCTATTCCAATCAAACTTCCAAAATTCCTCACAAAAGTAAATCTCAGCATTATCGTAACTGACGGTGAATTCTTATTTCTATCGTTTTTATTTTAATTGCACTACATCCACGGGCTCACAGTTTCCCGTGTCTTTTAACAATTTTCGGTTTTAGTTTGGTGTGGTGGTTTACATTATTTTTTTTATTTACCAAACCACAGCAGATATTCATTGGAGTTGTATCATTGTCCTTCTCGAAAGACGTGTCCAACGCTGACTGTTTTTTTTTATGTTATAGCCTATACTTAGATAAATATATGTAATATATTTAATAAAATGTATATGTAATATATATAATATATTTGTCTAATTTGGCTATAATTAGTGATAACAGTAATTTTATTATTATCATTATTTCGATCCAACTCCGAACGTACCGCAACTGGATTGTTGCGTTAGTACAATATGAAAACGGATAAACGGCAACGATTAAATTTCGATTCGATTACGATAAAGTAACAATTTGTTCGTAGAGTTCGCAGTATAGGATTATGTTAGATGATGAAGGCTTTGAATAATAAATGATCTAAATTGATAAAGTTACCAGAGCAAAACGAAGGCCGTTAAGTCTTTCTTCTTCTATGACATTTTTAATACGTCACAGTCGTTTCAAATGTATAATTACCAATTACTTTGATATAACAACAAACAAGATGAAGAAGGAAATAAATCACGTTACTTTAAATTAACTTTGAATAACAATAGGCATTGTTTAAAATCCTTATTCAATAAAATCTTCATTTGAAAATAGTAAATTAAGCAAAGTCGTTTGAACTTTCCTATTAAAATCCTTTAAACTTTATTATTGAAATAAATATAAATATAATATACAAAGTATTTCACAGGGTTAAGTAAAATGTGAAACAATTCACAGATATACTCTACTATTATGTAACTTATTCTCCTAGAATTTAAAGAATTTAATTTTAGAATTTAAATACGATGCAGTAATTTTATTAATAGGTTACTCAACTCAGATTAGGGCACAATGGGACTGACATTTTCACCTGTGGAAAAAGTCCCTAAATAAAAATAGAAAAAAAAACTCATTCTCCATTCAATTGCTCTACGGATACATAATACAGAGAAACAAACATAAGTAAAAAAAGTAATACTTTTTTTGTGCCTGGAACATTCACTGAGTACGCGAAATAACGAACTAAAGATTCATCACTATCGAAGAAATAGTTTCGGAACGAATTGATCACAAACACACGAATAAACATATTTATTTTATTTACTTAATGATATATAATAAACTTTTGTCGGACATAAATAATATTTTACTTTTTATATTACAGTATTAAATAATGATATAGTTTTTTAAGTCCATTTATAGTGGCAGACTATATTTACGTGATGAAATAAAATGAAAAGAAAAATAAAACCTCTTTGTGTAAAAGCTGTATCGTGATGTTTTCTTTATACGAATCTACGCTCACTCTCTTGAAGTGAAACAAAATTTCTATAGGCCCCTGATGAAAGGCTATTTGAAACAGACGGAGAAGTCAAGTCTCGAGCAATTTTCAAAGAAATGCGGATTATTTTTATGTACGACGACGTAAAATATTTTTAGGCAATTATTATAGTTTTCAGTTTCAGTGGTTATTTCCCGGTTAATAATAATAATAATGAGTATTTTTTGTAATATTTTGTTAGTAGGTCTTTCTAAATTTTTAAGAAATGTATAAGAAAAATTACGATGTTTAATACTTTTCTTATTTAAGCACATCGTGTAAATAAATACTATGTTTGGATATCGTATTAATTTCTTATTGTTTAAATTTAAGGTCACTGAAAGATGAAGATACATTAATATATTCAGATAAAAAGATCAGATAACACTTTTAGTTTAAAATCTAGTAAAATGTTATTACAAGGATAAGTTAGACAACTATCAAATAATCATTTAGAAAAACTACACTCAAGATAGGGTGAATTCTTTGTCATAATACTAACATCAACTAGCAAGTCTAACTTGTCGTTTAAAAGCATCAAACGTGCCTATTAAATGCATTTCACTAAAATATAAATATTACTGTATTTAATTAAATATCGGTTAGGTATTATTTAGTATATTTTTGTTATTCGAAAGTAAGAAAAACCTTTTTTTAGGTCCCAAAAGGTTCACTACTCATCGATTCAAGTACCGTCGATCCGAATGTGCCCAAACAGATATTCCCCGTCGCTACCGAAAGTGGTGTTGGCTTCATTGACGCCCCAGTGTCTGGAGGTACGTTTTCATTTATATTTAATGTTACTTTTGCAAAGACCAAAATTACCTCATCTGGTGAATATATTTACTTCATCGTTGGGTTTTGTTAAAGGTGGTCTAGATGAGTAGTTTTATTCACCACTTATTCTACCTCCAGTGAGCTAGTATAACTACAAGCACAATGGACATTTTTATAATCGAAATATATATCTTAATATAACCCTACCATAGATTGGTGATGCATTGACGAAGTAAGCGATGGTTAATTCTTTTATAGTCCCGATATCTATGGGCAGCCTCTTACCATAAAGTAGTCAATTTGCCAACCTATATTAAAAATAAAAAGTTAATCGGCTAATAATAGTTATGAGTCAATTAATACATGTCTAAGTTTTCGCAAAGACCCCTGAGTATTCAGGTTAATGTATGCTTAAAAATTCCCAATTTTTTTCTACTCGGTGGAATGAGAACTTTTTGATGAAAGTTACTTTTGTGGGGTGGAATTCATAGGAATTCTGTCACATGTATATACAACTGTACACGTGTCAGAATTTCCAATCCCATCTGGGAACAGTGATGAATTCAACTCCAAAGTTTGAAAATCGGTTTCTCCTTAGAGGAGGTTGGCTGCCAAAACTTTAACCAATATTTAAAATGAGTTTATTATTTCATATTGCGTCCTATACTTTAGATTTTTGTTTGTCAGATAGACTAGCAAATTGGCCGCCGAATGTTAAGTGGTCACCATCGTCAATAGACATTGGCGCCAATGCCTCAATAACCTTGGAACCAAGATTTGTCTGTAGTTACACTGGACATACATTGAAGTCGATACTACAATATCGATTGTGACGTTTTTGACATATGATTTGCCATGTTTCGTAATTATCAGGAGTCAAAGTTCATATCAATACGAATCGGTTGGTTCGTATCGAAGTCCTACGTCACTGTGTTTTTGCATAAAATGCAAATTAACTGTTTAGTAACACTGTAGATTATTATAATTTAATAATTTCCACCCGTGGCATGATGCTCGTGGAATATTGGGTCGTACCCTGTGTCCATTTTTGTACCCTTGACAAATATTTATGAAATACCAATATTATCTGTTTGATAGGTGATTAGGTGGACGAGTGTTTAATTTGACCATCAATAAGAAAGTGTAATGCTTCTATATTGAATAAAGGAAATTGAGTTTGAGTTTTGAGTTTGAGCTGACTGAATGAGCCACCGACTTTGGGAAATAAGTATATCCTTTATGCCTGTAGTTACACTGGCTCACTCACCCTGCAAAACGGAGCACAACAACATGAAGTGTTACCACGGAGACGAAAAATTAAAATTGAGAATATGAAAAGTTAGTGACAACTGGATTTGAACTATAATCCATTAAGGTTCACATGTTTTTAGCCACTAGTCCGTCTCCGATCTTTGTGTGATGTATTATTGTTTTATTGGTTATATAATACTGCTCGATAACTTACTGACCTTTGTCTGTTGAATACTAATATGACGCATAATGATAACGCAAATATATTGCCATTTACGAAATTGTGTCAATTTTATAATCGACTGATTATTATTATTTTTTTTTGTTTTATGGCATTGGTTGGCTGACGAGCATATGGGCCACCTGATGGTAAGTGGTCACCACCGCCCATATACAAAGGCGCTGTAAGAAATATTAACCATTCCTTACATCACCTATGCGCCACTAACCTCGGGAACTAAGACGTTATGTCCCTTGTGCCTTTGATTGTGCTCACTCACCCTTCTAACCGGAACACAACAATACAGAGTACTGTTATTTGGCGGTAGAATATCTGATGAGTGGGTTGTACCTACCCAGACGGATTTGCACAAAGCCCTACCACCAATAAAAATGGAAAAAAAAATAAAAATATCTCTACCTAAATATTCTTTATTCAAATATACTTGTTACAAGCACTTGTTGTTATGTCTTGTCATGTTAGGTTAAGGTTTAATTTTGTTGGATTATATAGTCTATGGTTTTTTTTTTTTTAAGTCAATCAATACATATTTTGTATGAAAATTACGCAATACTATTTTTAAGTACAATAGCACAATAAGTAAAAAAAAATCCACGATTAATTTTTTTAAAGTGTAACGTGTTTCTATATTGAATGTAGATTTTGACTTTTGTTTTTCTTGAACGATTATCTAACCAAAAATTGGTTAATATTAGTAAATCGAATTTCAGCTCACTGCTATAATGTTTTCTTGACCTCCTCGTTGGTAAAGTGGGTAGACATTGCTAGCTGGGTTCAAGTCCCAGGTGAGGTCGATAAATAGTTATTGGTTTTTTTTGGGCAAAAAATTTGCAGTCAAAAGCCAAATAAGTCCGGATCTTGATTGATGATTTGACATTAACGGAATAGAGATAGTGCTGTGTTTGTATGTATACACTTGTATGCATACACTTGTGCACATATGTCCTGCACAGTTGGCTAGTCTCCCTTGACACATGCTACCCTGGCCGAAATCAGTCAGGATGACATAAAAATAATGTTTTCTTGGTGCAGGTGTAATGGGCGCTCAGAATGCAACTCTGGCGTTCATGGTCGGTGGTAATAAAGACGATTTTGACAGATCCTTACCAATGCTCCAAGCAATGGGAGCCAAGCATTTCCACTGTGGAGGCAGCGGCGCCGGCCAAGTTGCTAAGCTGAGCAATAATATGCTCATGGGTATCACTGGTATGGCGACAGCTGAGTGTATGAACATGGGTATAAAGTGAGTATTTTTCTTATAAAAATAAGTTTTTCTTATTTATAAAATTAAGAAGAACACGAATTTCACGCTTGTTATCAATATATATATTTAAAGAAACAAAGTTGAAACTGCGAAGTTTATCTCCTTATACACTAATATTGTATACTAAAACATTACATAACACACACGCTAAACCTGGTATAAGTTGGATTAATAGTTTTTTCAGTTAGGTATAATACAAAAAAGTCATCCATATGTATAGGTCATTAGTCTTGTATGGTGGATTACTAAGAATTCAAATAAGTTGGATTGTGATGAAGCCACTGAGCTCGGGGACGGCTCAGCAATTGTAACTACCAATAAGTATGTACCTAAAGGTAATTTGCAATTGTCAATGTTTAAAGTGATTGTCACTCATTAAGCAAATAATACTCGTTTACTTTAGGTAATCACGAGTAATTGTCAATATTGTTACCTCATTGATTACGAATAACAAGAAATAAAATAAAATAGATTGACGTTCAATGGCACATATCAATTGTTATTTTAATCCCAGTGAATCAATGGATGTATCAGGAGTCGCACTTAAATATATTTTCAATGTCAAAGAAATAACAAATTTAATATGTTATGTACCTTGCGATTATAAGATTAATTTACAGATTTTCTTGAGAGATCTTTTTGTATTATATATTATTTAGTAACTATATTACACACAGACACACTAACGTACTTTCAGGTTTGTAATATTAGTAAGGATAAGAGGTTCTCTTTTTTACGGAATAATATTCGCCTCTTGCGAATGTATAATGCTACGACATTATTGTATTTCATTTTAATAAGGTATTTAAATTTGATTCATTTTCCAAATATCCATTTAGTTTAGTACGAAATAAATCAAAGGAAATTCACAATTTACAGGCGTCCAAGTTCATAGCTTTTCATTATAGTTAATTTGCCCATCAGTTTCCCATGGAAGCCGGAAATATAGTCACGTAGTGTAATAACAAAAGGTTCTTAGTAGGGCTGCCTTGAAGTGATGTTATAATAGGAAATTCATACTTTGCGTTTTGAACTAGGGCTGGCATATTTACTTTTTATTTTTGACAACAGATAAAAAATTGAACAACAGCCAAGTCATATTTAAAATTAATTTTATAATCATCGTATAACAGTATTGTATTAATGTAATTCTACTTTTTCGGGGAGTAGATTTTACTATGAAGAACCGGCTAGAAACTCATTAGTTACTCTTTTAAATAATATTAATCACAGAGTTTATGTCAATAAAGTAGAATTCAATTTATATATATGTACATATATCCTAGAAATATTTTTGTCATTCATGTAATATTCAGTATAATGACGTATTTAATTTATTTTTGGGATGAGATTTAAATTTATTAAAAGGCCAAATTATTGTAGTCAATATTGTATATTACATTCCGACATCACACTCATGTTTTGCTGTGACTTTTGAGATACTTCTTAGAGAATACCTCTACTGCTCAGTAGATTTTTATCCTCTATTTGTTGACTGTTTTTGCTTGTTAATATACTGGACCAACGCTAGTCAATTTATTTATGTCACGTATTTACGACCTTACTCTTTTCGTCTTTGTAAGATTGAAACGTATATTTGACTATAAAAGACGGGGCCGCATTGTGTGAACGTCAAAGGTTCGATATTTACTCCCTCGACATTTCATCTCACAACCATCCGGAGTAGCGTAGTGACGCTGCAAGCCTAATCCTCAAAGGGAGATTCCTTTGTCTACCACTAGGCTAGGTTGTTACTTAAAACTTACTCTAACTTAGAGCTATAATCGCCTCTATTTCTAACTCAATGAAAAATACATTATCTGTTTGAGAATTGCAGATTTTCTCAAAACTTACGATTACAAAAATAATTTTGAATTGATAATAAAAAAAACAGCTTTTATAACAGTACACTGTATTGTTGTGTTCCGGTTAGAAGGGTGAGTGAGCCAGTGTAATCACAGGCACAAGGGACATAACATCTTATTTCCCAAGGTTGGTGGCGCATAGGTGATGTAAGGAATGGTTAATATTTCTTACAGCGCCTTTGTCTATGGACGGTGGTGATCACTTACCATCAGGTGGCCCATATGCTCGTCCGCCAACCAATGGCATAAAAAATATATATATATATATATATTTATTACTGAGAGCACTATGGTAATAAATTAAAAGATAGGCAAGACGTAACCCTATGTGAAACTACCTTCATCTCTAGACGTGCATACGGCTTAATTTAATTAAATAAGATAGATGCATAAAAGCAATTTACTTGGTTGTATCTTCTTGTTTTGCATTTAATCACACTAATAATATAATAAGCTGACTGTAACATCTTTGGTTTGTGTTTGTAATTCGTGTATTCTAACATAAATTAATTACTGCGTGTTATCGTGTGTTCATTTTTAGTTATTTCAAAATTTAAAATGTTCATTTTTTTTTTTTTTATTAATATTTCGTGCTCGGTGAAGGAAAACATCGTAGCTATACTCTGACCAAAAAAAAGACCCGCTGAGTTTCTTTCACCGGTTCTTCTCAGGTCAGGTTTCCTTTCCCGAACCGGTGGTAGTGTTTAATTTGACTATCAATAAGTAAGTGTAATGCTTCTATATTGAGTCAAGGAATTTGAGTTTGAATTTGAGTTCAAGAAAAAAACCTACATGTGTCAAATGAATATCTGGCAAACTTGTGTCAACCAACTGTCATTGGAGCAGCGTTGTTAAATCAGCTTCAAACCTATTTAAAAAGGAGAAGTGCTTCCTTCCACAGTGGGGGATTAGTAAACTGTTACTTAACCAATTACTTAACTTTATATATGTTAGTCTCACAGAACAAAAACGTTCATTAAAGCTAAGCGAACATTGTGGGCATTGTGAGCATCGTGATAATCGTGTTATGCCTCTTATAAAATATCCATCACGCGTTTTTCCAAACACAGAAAGACCACATAGCAGTAATTTTACTGACGCAATCTTCAGATTAGAGGCGGTACTCAGAGACACGCAGAGAGCATATACACATGTTTAGAACATAAATACAATGTTCTGAGTGGTTATTATCAAAACTCATTTTAAATTATAGGACATAAATCATCATCATCATCCTCCTGCCCTTATCCCAATTTTACTTGGGGTCGGCGCAGCATGTCTTCTTCTTCCATACTTCTCTGTCAGACGTCATCTCACAAGTAACATTCTTTCTAACCATATCGTCTTTCACACAATCCATCCATCGTTTCTTGGGTCGTCCCCTACCTCTATATCCATCCACATCATTTATAGGACATAAATAAGAGTTGGAAAATCCGAGTTCTATGATTAAAAGTCGCACTAAGAAATTATTTTGTGAAATTTAATTTTAAACCTAAAACTCTTGCTATCTTCGACCATCTGTTTGAAATATTATTATACTGAAAAAAAAATCGACCGCGCAGAATGTTGACAGAAATGCGGGTAATATTTCCTCGTAGAATTGCAATTCCAATCGGCGTCAAAATAAACCAGTCCTCTTATAACCGATCGAGGCATACGATGAATATAAAGAAAAAAAATATGTTTAGGTATATACATTGAGATCAAACATACCGCGCTAAAAAGTCTTATTATTGATTTCAATAACGAAATTTACAAAGTTAACTTTTCTATTGTTATGTGATTTGTTGACTTATGTTATTTTGATGTTTGCTTTCGAAAGTGAAATCGCGTTTGTTCACTAGTTCATTTTATAATTCTAATATTGAATTATACATAATAATATATCAGTAACGTGAGATATGGGCTATTTGTGACAAGAAATTCGAAGTCAAGGAAAATTGATATTCTGATCGTCTCAGCCCTAATTCATAAGGAAACTACCGATCCCAGTTATACTAGCAGACAGTCCGGACAAAATGAAACCTTCCAATCATATTTATATGTAAATGAAAGGGTGTAGGGTTTTTTATTAAACGAGTCGAAGTGAAATTCGTCGCCAATTCGTTGAAGATTCACGTCTGGTTGGCGAGTTGAAGATAATTTCATTTTTCTTTTCGTCTTTCGTTTTTTCAACAACACTCAATAATAATTCTCCATTGTTAGGGAAATACTTATTGTATACGTAATTAATGTACTTATGTATTTCATCTTGTAAATACTAGATGGCGTTATGTCAAATTGTAGATAATTCTGAATCGCGATGGCAAGATTCGCTAATTGTATGCATATAGCATTTATAAATTTTTTGAATAAACATGGTTACCAGTGGCACCTAATAGTTTTATTAGTAAAACGTTAGTGTTGTGGAGCATCCTTAGGATCGACTGAGCTAGTTGTTCACTTATATTACAATGATTACTTTTGTATTTTACTACCGTTAATATTAAATCTTGTGTCAGGAGTGGGAATGAGTCCAGCTCACGTCAGGATCGTACCTGAGACTTTCACGTCATTAGGTTCGCCAGATACTGCTGAGCTATTGACGCTTTAAAGTATGCTTTTCGTACACTCCTGTCGTTTAAAAGGTCGTGCGCTCGGTGAAATATCACAAGAGAAATTTTACGACTCACTCTAAAAATACTGCTGAAATTTTTCTATTGTAAAAGCTAAAGGGTTGAATTCAGTTGAAACACAGTTCTGTAAAATGTTGGATAAAGAATCGACGTGTCTGACGAATTTTCTATTTCAATAAAAAAAGTGATATTTCAAAGTAAATAAAAATAAAGCTTATCTAACAATTTATTTGAGATACATCTATAAAACATGTACAAATAATTTAAACGTAGTTTAACAAAAAACATTTATATCACTAAACTGATATGTATATTCATATTAACATATTTATCATTATGAGTCCAATAGTACATCGTTAATTTTATGCTTAAACTAAGTAAGGAATTTAATAAAATATCAATACTTTGCATAAATGTACGTATGTCATTATACTGACGGCATATTCTGTTGATTGGAGACTATTTTGCAACATTGGTGCGAGTTAAATATCACAATCAAAATGTACTTAACTATATACACATAATAGCCCAGTAGTTAGAACGCGTGCACCTTTCAGATGATTTCAGGTTCAAACCCAGGCAAGCACCACTGAATTTTTAATGTGCTTAATTTGTGTTTACAATTCATCTCGTGCTCGGCGGTGAAGGAAAACATCGTGAAGAAATCTGCATGTGTTTATTTCAACGAAATTCTGCCACATGAGAATTCCACTAACCCGCATTGGAGCAGCGTGGTGGAATATGCTCCAAAACCTTCTCCTCAAATGGAGAGGAGGCTTAAGCCCAGCGGTGGGAAATTTACAGGCTGTTAATGTAATGTAAATATACACCTAATGTGATAAATTCATTATGTATATTTTTGCAGCTACTCGTCCCGGCTTCGCGCAGGTATAATAAGGGTTTATATCGTAATCAATATTGGTTAAGGGCGGTAATTTTTGAGATTATCACAATCAGATATTCAAAAAGACGAGGGGGGAAAGATTTTTATAATATGTAGTATTTTTTCTGATTGTAAGTTTTATCTTTCAGAATGGGTCTTGACCCGAAAGTTTTGCTGGATGTGCTGAACAACTCGTCAGCAAGATCTTGGTCCACTGAAGTGTACTGCCCCGTTCCTGGGTTGGTGCCAACTGCGCCATCCAGCAGGGACTACGATGGTGGATTCAAGAATGAGCTGATGGTTAAGGTATGTTTTAATATATATTACATATACATACAGATACATATTTGTATCTGTAGTTGCTTATAAAAAAATTACGAAGTTGTTACATATTTTTTATTGATTTAAATGATGAAAACAAATGTTAAATGTATTAAATATAAACTCACTTGAATTTTACTATCATCAGGCAGGTAAATATTTATAATATATGATAACAAGAGATTTTAGTGTTACTTTTATGTCCTTCGATAGGCCAAGATACTCGTAGCACATTGGAAATGTCAACAAATAAAACAATCGCCTCCAAACTGCTTCAAATAGAACAATAAAAGATTACCATTTAAAAAAAATCATTTAGTGAAATTATTTCCGAATTTCGAATGTACGACTACATAAATTATTATAAAAATATAAACGTATATAAAGACGATTAGCTTAGATCAAAACTCACAATGACTTGTCTATATGTGTGAGCGATTCATAAAAATGTCAATTTAATATTTTTCCACAATACGACCTTCCAATAACAGTTATTAAAAAAAATATGAAATCAATTTTCTAACAATAAAATACGTGACAGCGAATTTCCGCCGCTATGGTCCGCTGGTGATATTTTGATTTCATATTAAACACAATCAGATGGACTTGGTGGGACTTGATCCGCCACTCCGCTAGAGTATCAGTATCAGGTATATAGACTCGGCATTAAATATAAATTATTATATTTTACTGGAATTTGTAGTTAAACATCAATAAAATAGTTAAAAGACATTAATTATATTAAACATTACATTGGCAGATGTGAACTCCATGTATAATTAAGCCAAAAAATAAAAAGCCCAATAATTCTTCTATCATGATATTAATATACCCTTTATCTTGATTTCAGGACCTGGAGCTCGCTAGCTCAATGGCTCTAGGAATCCGGTCTCCCATACCTTTGGGAGCTGTTGCAACTCAACTATACCGCATCGTGCAATCTCGTGGCTACGGACAGAAGGACTTCTCATTTATATATCAGCTCTTGAAGGAAGAAGCTGCGAAGAAGTAGAATAAAATGTAAAACAGTCACCTTGAGTTTTACTATTTATTTTGGCGTACGTTCTTTTCAGAACGTTTCACTACAAAACATGAGTACTAAGCTAGTGTTGCATATCGATAGTCCATTATCGATAGACTATCGATAGACTATATATACTAGTCCTTAAATTAAAGGAAACATTTTTTTTTTTATTATTATTATAAATTCGAAAGTATGTTTGTTTACTTTATACTTTCACATGTGATAAACTCAACCTTTCATCATGAAATTTTACATACGTGCTATTCAGAAAAACACAGGGTACTCAACACCTACCGTCTACCTTAATGGCAGGCAAAGCCGCGGACGTAAATTTGTGGTCCAGTAATTAAAAGTTAAGTAATCGAAGCATAACACCTGAGGTTAATTAGTAATTTATTGAGTAAACAGATACTTGAAGGATTTATTGTAATTAATTAAAGTAAGCTTAGATTAAAAGTAAAATCACGTTCGGAAACTTCGGCAATTTTTAATAATAAAGTAATTTGATTTCTAAAAACCAAGATGCTATATTTATAGTCAAAATCTTCATCACAATAAAAACATTGTATATATATCATAGACCAATATATATAATCTTTCTGTGCGTTTGTTACTGAATTTCTTCTAAACGACTGGAACGATTTTGGTGAATGTATGTGTTTAAGTGGGTCTCTGAATTGTTTAGATTGGTAGGCTAATCGATGTGTACGAAGTCGGGACGTTATTGTTGAAATAAACTGTTAATATGACCATAATAAGTAAGTTCTTGTGGAGAAGATCTAGAGTTACTTTAATTTTCACCACGCTGATACAATGTCGGATGGTGGATACACGTGCAGAATTTAATACAAGATGGCCATCTTGTAGCTCGAAGATGGACATCGCCGAGCATGCGATTAATTATTTAAATTTCTCGGATTTAAACTAGAAATCTCTTTAGTTAAGTTTTAAGAATAAGACTAAGAAAAAGTTTATTTGAGACATGTCTACGTTCTGCTATTTAAAAATAAGTTAGTATTGAATTAGCAAAATAAGACAAAAACCTAAATTAATAAATTAAAAATTCAATTAAAAATCTTGCTCTAAATAGGTATATGAATGTATAGTTCTTAAATTGTGTTCCAAAATTTAACACAGAATTTCAATGGGACCCTATGTAGTTATGACGGGTTGTGACAATGTGTCTATTCTCTGTAACGACGTAAGGTAAACGAACATAAAGTAATAATAATATTTAGAGACTAAATGTTTGTAGGCACTGGGCCATATGACTATAAATCTATACTATTATTATAAATTAGAAAATAACTCTATCTGTTACCTCTTCACAATGCCGCTAAATCGATTTATATAACTTCTTTAATTCACTCCTCGAGGGGATAAAATGGGGAGGGTGGGGGTAACGGTTTGTGTGCTATAAGTACAGTTTCATATTTTTCGCCCGGGTCAAGCCGCAGGTTCAGCTAGTGGGTAATAAAATAAAATGACATAATGGTCAACCAAATTCTAACTCACAATAAAAGTGACAGCGACAATGCGGCCATGATTGCTAGCCTTTTTTAATTTCCCGACTGGGCTTAGGCAGCAAAAATGCGAGCCATATTGAGGTTTTTTTGTGCGAGAAAAAAATCGAATAAAGGACAATAGGAGGGACGGTTTGTGTCATAATCATATTTTTCTCGGCACAAAGGAGTTCTTACGTTAATGTGACTGGATAATAAATGAAAGTCGGAGGCATGTTGGGTGAGGTTTTTTTTAACAACGTGTGAGCGTTTAAGTTGCATTCAGGAATTTCAAAAGTCACGCTCGTTCCTTTTAGCTTGTAATTATCGTTTGAAAGTGCACCCTTATGTTTTTAAAGGATGTCGCGTCGGGCCTTCAAGTTTAGTGACAAACGACGTCCTTAATAAGGGCGTGTAGAACAAAAAATTGAGAGAAATAATGTGGAGCTGAGTCATCAGATAAATTAAATATTTGTGTAATATTGCTAAAATGAATTTGTTTTTTTTTTTTTAGTTTTGATTTGAGGGCGTTATGTCATTCGAAATTTAAAATGTCAATTAAAATGTCATGTTATGTTGCCATTATGCGGTGATATAGTAAATTATTGTATATATTTATTTTATTTATAGTTAAGCGGACGTTCGACTGTTCCACCTGATATTAAGTGGTCACTACCTCCCATAGGCTCCTCTCATTGCCAATGCGTCAAACTTGGGAACTAAGATATCTATCACTTACACTCACTTGTGCTATTAGTTACACTGGCTCACTTGTATTACTGTGTTCAAATCGGTACACAATAATAATAAGTATTGCTGTAGCGCGGTTGAATATGATAAAGTCCTATCATCAAGTATATTTCAAACTTAGTCCGACCATAATTAATTAATAGTATTCACAACTTTAGTAAAATATACATTAATTACAATTATTTCTTAAATGTCTTTATTTATAATACTTAAGGTCGTTAATAGCAACCAAGGGAAACGACTATCGGATGGCAAACTTTAAGAAAGGTAACTGAACTGTTTTATCTTTGTCTATTTACTATATACCTATATATGTACGTATTATATATACATACGTACGTATGAATAGAATTTATAACAGTATTATTAAAGGAAAAATATTTTATGTGATTCGTAAAATGATTCAATAGTGCTTGTATGAAATATTTTACCGATTTTATTGTTTGATTGTTTGGAAAAACTGTTTGGTTCGCGATCGATCCGACCATAGAAAATACATTATCAGAGATTTTCCCCTAAAACAAATACGTCACACCAATTATTTTCGTATTCAATATTCATCAATATTCCGAAAGCGTGTACTTCACAGAGGCAAATTAAAGTGGCTTGTGTGAAAACGTTCAATGAAACTTTTTGAGTCTACTCTCAAAATCCGGAGCGAACTGAAAAAGTAGTTGAGAAACGTGCTGTATTCAATACAAATTTATATTTGAAATACTATATTATTATTATGAGTGAGAAAGTAATTATGTTTCTCTGTCTGTTACGCTATCTCGGCCAAACCACTGAAGCGAATTTGATGAAATTTGGTTTAAAGCAAGATTGAAACTTAACTAGTATTTATGAAATATTAAAGATTTTTCTAGAAATAGTTACTTAAATACTATCAGCTTTATGTCACATGACGACAAAGTATTAATAATCATTTTGTGGAGCAATAATTATGCTTTTAGAACAGGATCCCAAAAAAAAAAAAGAAAAACTAAAGGAAGTAGACAGCGTCATGCCATTTGTCGTCACGGCGTACGAGTAGGTCTTACCCCAAAGGCCTATCGACAGACGTATCACATCAAACATACGTTATGTGGAATATTATGTGTGTATGGTTAATAAATTAATTTAAAATTGTATCAAAGTTATATAACCTAACCGAAAGTCGCAGATGTGGAATTATCGGGGATAAAAATAATTCTAAAAAGTTATAGGAATAGGTTGGATTATTTCAGAGTGGCAAGGATTATTATATATAAATGACGTTTCCCGCTCTGACACAACTCAGGGCGCTAATGAGCGTGCGGGCGATCCGAATTGCCGCCATTACGGTTTTTGTGATCGGTTCACACCACAGATATATATACATTACGTGTTCCGTGAAGCGTCCAACCAAAGGTTATTTTGAATGGAATCATATACAAATGTCATTGAAGAAAAAATAAAACAAATAGTAAATTTAAAATTAATAAAACAATAAAATCAAAAAGAATACCTTGATATATGTATTATTTTTGATTTTATTGTAATTAAAAAGGAAATCTCGTGGGACAATTAGTTGAATCGAAGTTGCCTTCGCCATATATTATGTTTTACATAATCGAAATAATGAAACAAATTAACAACGCTCGAGAATTATCCAATGACACATATAAAATTGTTATTAAAATCCCGTGTGAATTGAAACAATAATAAAAAACAAGTTTAAAGGCAAATCAAAATCAAACTTGTATCTTTCAAGTAGGCTCATAAAAGCACTTTTGAATCGAAATGTTATAATGTTGAATTAAATGCTGGAAAAATGATTTGGAAAGAAGATTCTACCGAGGAGAACCGACAAGAAACTCAGTAGATATTCTTTTGCATCATTTTAATTACAGAGTATGTAAGTAAAGTATTTTACTTTTTTATGTATCCTACCTTAATTGGTATCTTTATCAATGTTTTTTGACATGAGCTTTAATTTTATGAATACCAAGTTAAAAATTACCGTGGTATCTTATTACAGAAACGTATACCGTGCCCCTAGAAGGATGTATTTACTTAGCAAAGTTGGAAACTTAGTGTTATTAGTTTCGCTTTCCTCCTCGTGTCTATACAATGATGTTTACCGTTTCTTTCGAAAAGATTCCTCTGAAGTTTAGTATCGCTATTCCTAAAATCACCAGAGTATCGGCTACATCAACGTTTATTGATATATTAGAATTTTGCTTTCTAACATTTTTAGGGTAAATCTACATATTTTGTTTTTTGAACATTCAAAGCTAAATTATTTATTGTGAATCAATCCTCAATCTATGATAATGCACTGTTTAAATCGTTATAGTTAGCTTTTTTTCCTGTTTACCTTAAAAACCAGTAAAGTATCGTCAGCATACAACACTATATATTTATACAAATACTTTTAATATCATTCGTATAATTATCATTATCACCTATCATCTATATCATCATCATTTATATACACTAGAAATAGAAAAGGACCCAAATATCATACTTGTGGAACAACTACTTTTTGCATAGACCCAGAAGACCTTATTCCATTAATGAACATTTTGACTTAAGTATGCAAGCATGACATCAAAGAGCTCTACCTTTAATACCGTATTATTTGAGCTTATATAGATATAGAGCTTATATATAGCTTATATAGCGTTTCGTTCGCTAAGCAATCAAATGCTTTAGACAAATCACAGAATACTCCAATAGCGTTCTGTGATTTTTCCAATGCATTGTAAATTTGAGAATATTCCCACATCAGTTGTCGAGCGACCCATCGTAAAACCGAATTGCTTGCTATGAAAAATAATATTTGTACCGAAATGGACGAGAAGTTGATTTAAAACATATTTTTTCAAATATTTTACTTAAATATGGGAGCATTGAAATAGGCAGTAATTACTGAGATTGCTTCTATTTAAAAATATATGCTATATACAGAGCAATATCATATATGATGTGATTAATGAATTTTACAGAAATACCCTGTACATCGTTAGTTTTTTTAATATTTAGTGTTGTAAATACTTTTATGATATCAATTGCAGACTGTTTCAAATGAAAAATCAATAAAGCATTTAGAAACATTATTGTTCAATAATCTAGCTACATCAATGTTAAAGATTTGAACTAAAATGTTTTACCATCCATTTTTACTTTATTCTACCATCAGAATTTAAGAATCTGCTCTTTATGTATAAATACCACTGGACCGCACCACTGTCTCGTCCGGAGTACAGTGCCGGTTGCGCGGTACTCACGACCTCGTTTCGTGGGCTGCCGCCGAGTGTGACACTACAAGTCAGCAGATTGGGATGGGATGCGGTCCTTCTTTGGGGGCTATCTATATATCTATATATATATCCTACCCATGGGGGCAGGTATGTTTCTCGCCGGATGATCCGAGCGTTTTTGCTGATTCTGTCGCCGATGTGGTACTTCAGGGTATGGAACTGTTCATTCCGTATTCTGCGGTCACCATTGGTGGCAAGTCCCAGCCAGATAACATAAAAGAAATACACTATGAATGCATAGTGTTTTAAAAAATTTGTAATTTTGATTGATATGGTTTAAAAAGGCTATGTTATAATTTCACTGTTTCATGCTACATAGGTCGTATAGTTTGTATTTACTTTTATATATACCATTAGTAGACCAGTCACTAAACTTCAATTATCAATTACATGTTATAAAATGATTTCATTTAAAATACTTTGAATAATAATTCAAAAAAGTAATTTACTATGAATTACACTTTATTTGGAGCTTGCGTCGTTAAATCTAAATTAGATAAATTACCCTCCACAATATCTTTAAAACAATTTAATGAATTAGCCTTTATTGGCCTGTAGGTATATATATATATATATTAATTAGTAATTTCTTTGTGTGACAGAAGTTATATTATTTATAATTGATACTTCATATATTTAACAGTGACAAAACATATGATTGTTAATAAACGTAGGAGTCTCGTTGTTTATTCGAGTCAGTTCATTAATTCTGTGCGTTCAATTAAACGATTTAAACAAGGTGACTCACAGAACACTCAACGTAGTTTCCTTTATTAAGTCGAAATTTGGGCAGGAGATTTTTTAATAAGCCAAGTTAAAAATAACTTTAGAATCTTATTATAGATCTCACTCACCTCTAAAATCGGAATCATTATGTAAACATATTATATTCTCATTGGCGAAAATTTGTCAGGAAAACGGTCCATTATAAACATTGTAACATGACGTAAATAAAACCTTTTTTCCCGGCAAATCTATTAAACGATGACACATTTTCTTCCCTAGGGACAGATGTCAATTTTAATTTACCGTAAAAAAGAAAATTCTATTTCCATCGTTATACATTTAGTCTTCTATTCTATGAGTTTCGATTTTCATCACTGTGACGCGAAGTATGGGATGATTACTTTTTATTTTTGAAGAACCGATATGGTTCAGTGGTTAAAACACGTGAATTTTAACTGAAGATTGTGGGTTCAATTTTAGGTAAGTGGATGAGCAAATGGACTACCTGATAGAAAGTGGTCACCGTCGAATATCATGGCCATCTACAATGATTGGCGGCGTAAGAAATAATAACCATTGCTTAGAACTGTTACGCGCCACCAACCTTGGGAACTAAGATGTTATGTCCTTTGTGTCTAAATTACACTCACCCTTCAAACTAGAATACAATAATACTAAGTATTCCTGTTAAGCAGTAGAATATTGGATAAGTGGGTGGTACGTACCCAGACGACCATGCTCTACTACCAAGTATAATACTAATTAATCTATTTTAATTCTTTTTGTATACGGTAATTAGCTTATTGTTGTTCCTATCTATTCTTGGTAAGCCTAATAAATGCAAAAAAAAACTGGTGCTCGGCTCGCGCATTGTAGCAGGTTTCTGTGTTAAGTGCTGGTTTTTGTTTTGATTTTTTTTAAATGTTAATCAAAGACTTTTGAAGTTATACTTCTTTTGAAGCGTCATGAATAAATGATGAAAGTAAATTTTTATGATGAGCGCGCACAAGGTGTCATGGAACTATATGATGAAGTTACTAGTAAGTGTCACCTCGTTATAGAAAACTTGTCATCTGTCGTATTGTACAATTTATAAATTTAAATTAGGAATGTTTAAATTTGTGAGTGAATGATATGTAGTGGAAAAAGAATAAATTAGATTTATAATAATAATCATTTCACTATTAATAAGAAGATTATTATTGTAAATAAAATTACTCGTGTGCAATTAAAAACTATTTTTAACTTAGTCGAAATAGCAGTTACACGAACCTTTTTATAATTTATAAATATTTTCGAAGTATACGTTTTAAAGTTAACTTCTTTGAATTTGTTTTTTTTTTTTTTATATCGCTTTCGTCTGTAAGATAGAGCTTTACATGCTAGGCAAAGTGTATCGACAAAATTCAAATGGCATTCCTCTCACGAACAGCCATTACTCGCTGACAGTGACTTCCAATTCTAACATTTTATGCTAAAAAGAAATATAAATATACAAAAATAAATTAAAATCAAGCCTTTTGTCGCAAGTAATAGAGTTGAATTTAAAAATTCTATAACGGTAAATGTGTCGCTTTGGAAACGTGTCGAAAATGCCGTAACGTGAAAATTTAAAATTTCGTGTTTAAGTGAAATTTTATTGGAAATACCTGTTTTTATTGGGTGTCTTCCAAACGGCTACGATCAAATAGTTAAATTATTTACATTTACTATGAGTATATCTAGATATATAAGTAAATTAAATGTATAAAAACATATCCTATTTTAATAGAAAAATAATATGGATGGATGGAAAAAAAAGGATACAAAGATTGTATATACATAAATACATACATGAGGCTTATTTATTGTAACTTTTATTTAAGTATATAAGCGTTTACAATGTAAAGTACTACTAAGAAACCTGTACGGTAAGAAGATTTTTTCATCAATCATATACACCAGTACAGTATATATAAATATATATATACGTAGATATTGTGTATAATTAGACCGCGTTTCGTAATAATTACAGTAGTTATGTATTAAATATATATTTTAGTAAATATATATTTTCAAAGTCACAATAAGAGCAAAGTTTGAATAAGTAAAGACATATACGTCTTTTGTTAGTTTTTTTTTATTTAAATATAAAAATCTCTGTGGAAATATATTACGATTTTTTACAATCTAACGCTATTAATAAGGCTATTTAGGAATAAACTAATCGTTTTTAAAAATAAATAAATAAATTCGTTTTGTAACGTATTATATTTATTTTTTGACCAATTTGCGCTCTTAACAAATAAATACTGATATATATTATAGATATGTCATATGTTCAACGATAAAAATCCAGTCAGCACACGTATATGTACTAGCATAAGACAGATTTCCAAAATATCAGTTAGTTGAATTTATACACATTTTTTGATTCTCCGTTAAGTCTGCTATTTTGCCGATATGTTAAACTAATCACACGATCTATTGGCCTTATAGCTTTGATAGCGTCAGATTTCTAGGTACAGTGACTTAGTCGTGAAAACGTGTACCCTCGAGAGATGTTAAAATTGACTTTCATCTTCTGAGATTACACCTTATCTTGCGATATTGTCAGAGAGAAGAAGAGCGCTTATATAAGAAAAACGATATTAATATCATTCTTAATAAACAATACCGCATAATATTTTTTAAAACAGAAGAACAACAATACTCTGTCATAATGACTTTTATCAAAGGAAACAAATGAATCCAGCTCTGCTGATTTGGAGGTGGAAGAAGACCGTACGTTCCTACGTAATTTCCGATGGGACGTTTCAATATTCTTCTCTGCTGATTATCATTCGAGAAGTTCCACGATCGACCGGTTCATTAATTACATCACAGTGTCGTCAGGCATTCCACATGATACGGAATTACTCCAAATAGTCACCAATTACGCCCAGGGAGCAAATAGGTCACTGACCTAAACCCCACAAACTAGCTATTGAACCAACGAGACAAGTACAGACATAATCAGAAACGACCGAGGAAACGTTTTGATTTGCATTGTATTGCTTATAATATTCAGCCAACGCGTCTAGTACATTAATTTGATTTCCAATACTAATACAAAGCTGTCGTACAAAATTCAGATTAAGTTTTAATAGCTTTTCCTAACTGAGATTCAAACTTCGAGCTATCACGCCGCTGTTGCACACTTGATACGCTTAACCGAATTAGTTTTTGGTTTGGAGTTCTGATGGTCTGTTATATTAATTACATGTTTTTGTTTGGTTATGCTTTTTCTAATGCAATCGTATTGATTATTAAGATAAATTATGTTATGATTGATGTTATTTAAAACAGTTAGGTAGTCTGGCAAATGGGCAATTTTAATTGGTGAAAGACGAAACTACCGATTTTGTGGTTGTTCTCGACATAATTTACACTTCGAATTGTGATAGCTTTATAATTAAATGATTGAGAAGTGATTGTAAGGGCCTGTTTATACGTCACGACGTCTTCAACGTGGAACGGTGAGGTAGCGTACCACATTACGTTGCCGCGTCGTGCTAGTGCACGGTACGGCAACGTCGCCGTGGGACGGCGCCTCGTCGTCGTGACGTGTAAATGTGGACAGGCCATATGTTTCTACATGAATTACGTATATTTTGATTTTTTATAACTTGAAAATAGTCACAAATATGACGCGGTATTTGAGTGCCGACCAAAACTCAGTTTGCTTCAATCTATATAATTTTCTTCAAGACACAAAGGTCTAGTAATTAAGACAGTCATTAAATAGTTTATACTAAGCTTAGAAGATGATTTACAACTAATTTCATAATTAATAATAATAGAACGGGGAGATAAATGGTCAATATCTATTAAAAAGCCAACTTAAAAACATTAGGTTACCAAAATTTGTGCCGAAAGAAAGAACCTAACATTTTTTTTTTTGCAAAATTGATTTTAAATTTGGTCTATTTCACTAAAAATATTATTAACCGAGGAAATTAAAATATATTTAGTTAGTTACCATAAAATATGAAGATGATGAAAAAAGGGGTGAGGGAGCCAGTATAACTACAGAAAAAGCAAACAACATATTAGTTGCCAAGGTTGGTGGTGCATAGGTGGTATGAGGAGTAATGTGTATGGGTAGTGTTCACCACTTATCATCAGCTGGCCCATTTGCCAATCTTCTTTTATTTAACATAAAAAAAGCCTTTTGAGTGACGTTCACTCAGGCCTTGCAATATTACCCATTGCCCCATCTGCCTGCAAAATAAATACTCACTATTTTTTCGTATTTTATACCAAGGTCGAGGCATAGATGATATCTTTGTTTGGTTTTTCTCAATTTTGTGCAAATAATTTGATAATTTGTAACATAATATGTTATCCATATGGATTATATATTATATTTATTTTTGCACGGACTAATATGGCATTCATTTCCAAGCTGGGCAAATTTATTGATTATATTTTAGTGTGACCTTAAAAAGTGTTCACGATGAATATTATTTTTAGTACTTTAAAAACATGAAACTTAATTTAAACATTATCTCATACAACCTACGTTCAATGTTGCGTAATGAAGCTGGTTGAAAAATTAAAATAAATTACTATGAAGCCAGTGACAGTTATAACTTGAACGCACTGCAGCATCTGATGACGTAGACCGCGGCAGTATCAAATTAATAGTTTGCGGACGTTTTATAAAGTGCCCGGATTAACACTCTCACCGCAACTTAACGTACCATAAAATGTTGATTGGCATGAACGTGGAATGGCAGTGTATTTTATCCAATGTGTTTGATTAATGTCGATCGTGAATTTGATACCCGATCATAGCAATTATTTGAATAGACGATGCTGACCCTAGATATATTAGTATCCCTCTTTATTATATTATTAGAAGAAATAACAACGAAAAGCCGAAGCATAATATATTATTACAATGAATATAATACGATGGAAATTAGGTATGTAGTATTTTTTATTTTATTATTGAATAGTTAAGGCGTACGGAGCACCATGTTTGACGTAAAAAAATTGTCACTTGTATGTTCATAAACTTGGAATAGCGAGGTCTGTAAGTAAAATATTTCTCAATAATTTTCCCCTGGGACATTTGTAGGCCGGCATTGCACTTACAATTTCTATATCTATATATGTATGTATATTTTTTTCAATAAACAATTTATGCCAATGAATAGAAAGAAAAAAGAAGGAGCGAGTTAAAGATACTACACATGAAATTTCTGAGGTATTTGTGAGGTATCGATTGATCGGGTTCAGATCAGGAGGTTGCTAGCAAGGAGGATTTTTGTTAAGGCCATAAAAATACGTAAGGTTTGAAATGATGATGGTAGTTTAATCAACTCTACATCTCAAGAGCGCTCAGAAGAGTTAGGCAGGCGGCCAGATTTAAAAATCTCGTAAACTCTTTATTTCTTGTAACGTAAAACAGAAACAGCCTGTAAATTTCCCACTGCTGGGCCACGGCCGTTTTTCCATTTGAGGAGAGGGATTGAGCATGTATCGTTATATATAGTTTGTTGAAATTAGACACATAAAGGTTTCTTCACGATGTTTTCCTTCACCGCCGAGCACGAGATGAATCACAAAAGCACATGAAAATTCAGTGGTGCTTGCCTGGGTTTGAAACCGCAATTATCGGTTAAGTTGCACGAGTTCTAACCACTGGGCCATCTCAACTCTCGTCAAACGGACGTTCATGATGATATAGCTAGTATTAAACATAGTTGAATATATTTTGCTCTGTCATTCCTCAAACTCAAAGTTCAGAGTTGCTTTATATTATATATATTCAATATTATAATGTTTCTAAAGAGTTTTAAAAGAACTTACTTTATGTGTAAAATATTCTGTTTTTATTGCGAACATTGCATAGCGTTGCGAATTCCGATCAAGATTGTATTCTATAAAAATAGATAGATATATTGTCATATATATAGTATAGTAACATAAATTATCACTCTAATGTTTGTATTTATTGTAATAAGGAAAATAAACAGAAAATAGAACGTGGTAATTAACTGAAAAACTGTGGGTTATATAAAAAGGGAGCAAAGTAATATAAAGCCTGTAAATGAGATGGTTTGAGTTTATTCCACTACGCTCCTCCAATCAATCCACTTAGAAATTCAGTAGTGCTTGTTTGGGCTTAAACTCGCATTCATCGGCTAAACGCATGCGTTCTAACTGCTAGGCTATCCCGGTGCTATTAATAATAAAAATAATAATAACATGATCAGGATATTTATGGACTGTTCCTTTTCTCACGCTAATTACATTGTTCAAAAGAAAATAACTTATTCCGGCGATAATTTTAAAATAAGCTAATAAAAAAGAATACACAACAAGTTTACTTTAAGATTTCTCCCCACGAACCGAGGAGTTCCCAGGAGGAATTTTGAATTCGAAAGACATAAGGCTCTGATGAGGCAATAAAAAGTGTCTCATTGTTACTTGAATCTCAACTTCTCGAGATTCAAGTCACGTACGATCTTCTGTCTTTGACGGGACGTGTTTTGGATTTTTTTTTGTTAAAACATTTTATTTTCAGACGAACTGTGAGAGGATTTTAACAGGATTGCGACTTGAGATTTGGAAAACTGTAATTTGTTTTTTTTTTTTAATTTCTTATTTGTATTGTCTGTCCGTCTAGGGAGGTAGTACCCATCAGATAACAACGACAAACAGACGTACGCAGTATTGTTGTGTTTTATTTTTATTTTAGTTTGAAGGGTGAGCGAGCCAATGTAACTACTGGCACAAGGGATAAGATTTTAGTTCCCTAAATTGACACATTGGCAATGAAATGACTAATATTTTTTTTATTAAAAGTGACAGTGCCTATGGGAGGTAGTAACCACTGAACATAGGGTGGGCCATTTGACCTATAACATAAGATTATATACGTTAACTAACTACATAACCATATAATGGCAACAAAACAAAAACCAATTTAATAGATATTTCTAATTTCGAATTACATCAAGGGTGGTATTGCCAATTTAATTCAGGTACATCTTAGTTCCCAAGTTTGGTGGCGCATTAGTGATATAAGAAATGTTAACCATACCTTAAATCCTCAACCTCTATGGGCAGTGACGACTTATCTATACCTTAAAAAACTCCTCAATAAACTTTTAAAATGACTGACTGACATACAATGCAGTCTTAGTCTTAATCAGCTGTTCATACAGATAGGATGAAATTTTACTCAGGAATCATTTTTGGGGGAGGAGGACTTAGCCCAACAGTGGGCCATTTACAGACGTTTACTCTTTAGATATAATTGCAAGATATGTAGCGTCATAATAAATTTAGCTTATCAAGTTAACTTAAATCAATTTATCAAGTTAACTTTGCTCGACAGAGAATATTCTACGAACCGGACGTTGATCTCAACAGATGGCTGGATCGAACAGTTGTTACAAAAAGAGCATTTTTTACGCTCTTATTTTATTAAAGCGCCCAAAATATAATAGCTGTGACAATATCTAAACCAAAAAGAGATTACATCAATTATGATAAATCATTTATTATTTTGCTTATATACGCATATGACTCTCGAATAAAAAACATTCATAGAGATAAGCATTCTTTTGTGAATGTTTTTTTTTAGGGTAATGTTGGTTGAAAAATATTTATTTTGAACCATTTTTTAAAAAGGCATATAAATCGTTAAAAGATCATATAGGTAATGAAACAGCAAGAAAGTAGACCTTTTTTTTTATTATGGCATTGGTTGGTGGACGAGCACATGGGCCAACCGATGCCAAGTGGCCACCACGGCCCATAGACAAAGGCGCCGTAAGAAACATCAACCATTCCCTACATCACCCATGCGCCACCAACCTTGGGAACTAAGATGTTATGTCCCTTGTGCCTGTGATTACACTGACTCACTCACCCTTCTGACCGGAACACAACAATACAGTGTACTGTTATTTGGCGGTAGAATATCTGATGAGTGGGTGGTACCTACCCAGACGGGCTTGCACAAAGCCCTACCACCAAGTGACATATATAATAATATTGATGTAATAAATTAAGAATAATAATTTAACTTTAACTACTGATCTTTGTCTCGGGTCAGTATAATCTTCATTCGAAACCGGCGATAACTCTTGCTTAATCTTGTATAGTACTTATCTTAAGTATGTTTACTGCGACTAAGATGATTCCATAAATAATTTACTTTTTGTTTTTATTAGTCGCAGGGTCGAATAGTCATTAAATTAAGGTACCAGAAGAGCTAAGGTAGGGAAGTATTAAACAAATAATGTGGGTCAAACCACCAGTAAAACAATTCCCCCAAGTTCAGGAAACATTTTACGAATTCCGAGATTTTCATATTCCGCTTGACAGTTACGTGCATAATTCTTTTTTAAACAAACCGAACCAAACCGACGCCTCTACTATTTGTTCTCTATTATAATCCATATTCAAAGTAATAGTATAAATATTATATGAGTTTGGTACATTTTCACGTCTTAATACCTCAAGTGATTATAACGAAATTTTGCATAGACGTTGTCTGGGTTTCAGTTAAATACTTATCACTTGAGGAGGAGAGGAGGAGTGTCTCAGATGGAGTGAACCCGCAAGCCGAGTCTAGTAGTAGCATAAAGTATGTTTCTGATAAAAATATCTGTCTTCGAGTTATTGGTTGATCGACCAAAAACGTTACAAGCGACAAATTTAAGGACCTCAAAGCTGTCTATCAATGATTAGTAGCTCACCTCACAAGATAGAAGTTTTTTTCTTGTATTGCAAGTAATAATTTTATGACAGAAAACCCGAACACTTTATATTGGTCTGACCCGGGATTTGAAATAACAAACCTTTTAATTCTGCTTTAAATTTCACTCAAAGCAATTTTGAAAATTATTTTTAAGTACCAAATAACTATTGGTTGTCACACGTAATTGTTGTAATGTCACTTACATTGATGAGAACAATGGTAGTGGTATTCGCATTATTTCAGTCACGGATTTACAACGCCTCTGAAATAAGACAAACGCTTCGACGCAACTTTGCAAGCAAATTTCGCGGCCAAAAAAATACACTCGAAGAATCCTAAGCGACGCTTTCAAAGGCTCACTGGAATTACCGAAGCCACAAAGGCGTTTATTGGCTTCGAAGTTATTTTTTATATTCGCATGTTCAATGGGGATCTTGTTTTTCAATATTGTAAAGGTTTGAGTTAATACGGCAGATCCTTTATGCAAATGTTGTTAATAAAGTACGCCTTTGATGTGGATTCTTTATTTAATGTTTGGAAATCAATTTCTTATATTTTTACACGTTGAAGTGACGGGAATTTTGGAGCTCTTTAACAAATGCCTAATGCGTGGCAGAATTTCATACGACATACGCTTATTAGCTCTTTTGGAATTTTTCGGTTGAAGATAATATTGTAAACAATAAATCACAATATTGATTAAGACTATAAAGAAACTTCTTTAAATAAGAACGAGTTTAATTTAATAAAATATGAATGTGAAACTCGGAGTATCTCTGAAGGGTAAAATGAAGTTATATCGAGAAGAAACGGAGTTACCGATGTAACTTGCATGATTAGATTGAAGTGGCAGTGGACTGGTCAAGTACATGTCGAAGGAGCGATCGCTGTTGGAGCAGAGTTGGAGGAGTGGACACCGTGGATCGAAAAACGCAGTGTAGGACGCCACCAGCCAGGTGGATCGATGGAGAAGGTATTGGAAAAGAGACCTGACTGAATGCGGAAGACGAAGAACCAGGAGCTTTAGCACACTTTGGGAGAGGCTTATGTCCAGGAGTGGATTGTGATTGGCTAATCATGAAGATGATTAAATTTTCTAACACTTATCATAATATATGCGCTATCAGGTTATTATGATATCTTAAAAACAACAATTACAGATATGTCATGGCTGGGCACAATATGGTAAAATGTCAGAAAAGTCTTATGCGCCACTAATTATAATAATGATGACGTTAACAGGATGCAGGTAAGCATTGACACAAAGCACCACCGTATATCGGCTTGCAGTATTTCAAGTTGCGAGTGAGATACGCAACGATTTCTGGCAGAAAAAAAAACAGCTGTTCTTTTACGTGAAAAGTTTCACTTCGAATTAATATTTTTTTCGTCACATAAGAATGATTTATAAATAAATGTATTTAATAATTTTATCTTATTGCATCATGTAGTAATAAATTAATGTATTTACATATAAATAGTTTTTTATTAAAACCCGACATAGAATTTTTCTAGTCGACTTAATTTTATCGAATTTTATGGTGGATGACAATTACACCGTACATATTAAATATAACAAACATATTTTAAGTTTTAAGTATTTTTAATGAGAAATCTGCGTTTATATCGTTTCAGTCTCAAGCCATTGTAAATTATATGTGCATGAAGCTTTGACGTTAAATAAATAACAAAAAAATAAATTTATTCTAATTTTATAGAATAGGATTCCAAAGAACTAACTACATTACTTGGTAGTCCCTTCCACCTTTGGGCAAGCCCATCTGGATAAGTTTCATTCACTCATCAGATTTTCTACCGTCAAAAAGAAATACTTAGTTGTATACCGATTTGATGGGTGAGTGAGCCAATGTAACTTAATAACCAACCATTGATGAAGTAAGGAATGTTTAATATCACAAACAGTATCAATATCTATATCTTTGTGTGGTGGTGACCACTTACCATCTGGAAACCCATATGCTGATTCGCCTAAATATATAATTAAAAAAAAACTTAAATATATATATATATATATATTATATTCAAAATTATAATCAAAATATACTTTATTCAAGTAGGCTTTCACAAGCATTTTTGAATCGTCATTTTTAACAAACTATTTAAAGTGAAGCTACCACCGGTTCGGATTGTAGATTACAACCTCAAAGATTTATTATTTTTAAACAATAAAATATTTAACAATAGGTGCTCTAAATTACACGTAAAATGACAGTCGCGTAAACGTTATAAAACCTCTGATATTGTTAATGCGTCCGACGACGAGACGAAGTTAACGTCTCGTTTTCTTTAATTACACCGGTTCAATCACGCTTCGCGGCTTGACTACAACAATTAAGAATACTGTTACTTGAAACTTTAGCTTATGAGCACTTAGTTATCGTGTAACATATATTTATGAAATTAAAAAAATTTACCTCGAAAATCAAGATCAAACTGGCTGTGTTTTAATCGTTTGTAGGTGATCTTTTTCGATGGTAGGGATCTGTCTAAGCTTACGAGTAGGTTTGGTACTAGCCATTTTATAAGTTGTACGATCCCTAAACATTATTTCACTTAGACGGATAAAAAATTATACTTGTTGACTTCTAGGCAGGATATATTACATATATATTGATATTCTACCTCCAAATAAAAATACTCTGTATTGTTGTGTTCCGGTTTGAAGGGTGAGTGAGCCAGTGTAATCACAGGCACAGGGGACATAACGTCATAGTTCCCGAGGTTGGTGGCGCATAGGGGATTTAAGGAATGGTTAATATTTCTTACAGCGCCATTGTCTATGGGCGAAGGTTACCACTTAAAATCAGGTGGCCCTATTGCTCGTCCGCCTACCGATATCATAAAAAAATTATATAATTGTATTTAAATACTGGTGGTAGCTTCACTTATATAGTCTGTTCAATGACGACTCAAAAGTGCTTGTTGGGCTGTTGGACAAAAGTTGGGCTTAGACTTTTCCTTTCAAGGATAAGATTTGGAGCATACTCGAACACTCTGTTCCAATGATCAAACGCCACATGCAGGTTCCTTTTACGAAGTTATCCTTTAACATCGAGCCCGAGATCAATTGTAAAAATAAATTAAGTTAAAGTTTTTTTTTTTTAATATTATCCATGGCAGTGACCAGAGCAGTTCTATTAAAAAAATATGAATTAAAAATAATTATTTTGACATCGGTGTGACAGACGGTATATTTTACTCGATAAAACTCGTTAGTCATAGCGATGTCGTTTGTTTGAAACGTTCAATTTGCTTCAATTGAATTTATTTTCTTCATTACATTCTTCGAGAAATCGAGACTTTCGAAGTTACTATAGCCCAGATTATACATCTTAACGTTCTCTTGTAAATACTTTATAGAGTTTTTATGGTTTAGATTTAATTAGCATTGAATATATATTTTTTTCCGGTTTCGCACGGGGGAAAATTATTTATAAAGAAAATTATATGACATTTATAATTTACCTATATTCCAAAACACACGAGGATATGAAGGTTTGTTATTAAAAATTGGATCATTAGTTCCGGAGTTCAGATTCCTCTAAAACAAACATACAAATTGTAACTTAATATATGTATAGATAATTAAAATGCCGTTATTTTAGGAACAGTACAATTTATATTCCACTGTTGGGATGAAACGTCCTCACCTTTGAGAAGAAGTTATGGAGGCTATTCCGCCGTTTTCATCCTACACGACAGTTTCCCGAAGAAAATGAATATAAAAAAAAACAAAAGAAAACTCTGCCAGGCATGAACTTGTGCCAGATTGAACCTAGTATCTTCAATTACGATTAAATGTTTCAAACACCTAAGCTATGTATTATAGATGGCTTTACTTATGTACATATGTAT
Source organism: Vanessa atalanta (assembly GCF_905147765.1). NCBI lineage: Eukaryota > Metazoa > Arthropoda > Insecta > Lepidoptera > Nymphalidae > Vanessa > Vanessa atalanta. Next base: position 1,071,564 of record NC_061878.1, read on the forward strand.
TTTAATTCTAATCTTTCGCTCCTATATTAAAAAGAAATACTTACCCGTTATTAAATTGTACGATTAGAAAAAAATGCTTTTGAAAGTAAAAAAATCAATGCTTAAATTAATTTCCCCATTACAAGATCCGTCTCTAAGCCATACAAATTAAAAAGTCGACAATCTCACCCATGTCAGGCGTAAACTTGGGTAGACAACCAATTTGGCGTCACGTGGGGGAAGGAAAAATTGAAAATAGATGGATCTTGTAACTCGAGCGTGTAGTATGCAATGGTTCAGAAGGAATAGGATTACGCATGCCTTGAACCAAATCTAGCTTGGTTTGAGAATAACCACCCCGAATACCGTATGTTTACGATGTGCGAAATTTCTTCTTTGTATACGTGACTGAGAGGCGTTAGAAACACAAAAATATAAATAAATCGACTTCATAAAATCATCCTGCATATAAATCGCAGACGACTGATTTGTTTCCAACTAACTAACATAATTTTGTATTTCAATGTTGGAAAAAAGTAACTACTGAGTTTCTTGCCGGTTTTTCTCGATAGTCTACATTCCGAATGTAGCTCCATTTAGTATAGTTTTGAAAAATAATATGTTATTCTGATGTACACAGCTATATAACTGTAAAGTTTGATTAAAATTTGCTTAGTAGTTTTTTCCTGAAAAAGAACTTCCTCACAAACTTTCGCATTTATAATATTAGTAGGATGTGACGAATGCATATATTAAAAACGAAGATTCGCTTCTCAAATGAAACCATATCACTCAAAGGTTATAAATATTGAATCCGCTAGTTTTTCACGGGTGAAAATATTCCACAAAAACCCCTTTAAGAGATGCTCATCAGAATCGGTTTATAATCGGTGCGAATACAAAGTGAAAAACAAATAAATTATAACCACATTCGATTTATCATCTAAAATGAAAAATTTCAATATTCCGATATAATTTTATTATTTAAATTGCATGAATTATACATTGACAGCACGCGTGACTTCGGGAGCGTCGTCCTTGTAATGTGCAATTAGAAGCATATGTCGTTACGCTAATACGATATGCCGCCATTTTGAAAAAATGTCACGCGCTGATTGGCCAATTTAAACCGCGTCCCTGGAGTTCGCTACGAAATAGCAATTATTTTTATCAGAGAAAAGTCAAACTGTAATTTCTGGGACAGGTTTTTTGATGCTCGTCGAGAGATTAAAGGGTTGTGCTCGTTAGTAGTAAATTGGCAGGCATTTAGATTTTTTTTATTTTCCCCTTTTTACGCGAGACCGAATATTATTTGTCAATTTCGTGTAATCATATTTTTTTTTAAATTAAATTTTTTGGATGAAAGTTCAACCTATGGGTAAGGTCATAATAATTTTAGTCTGAATTTCTTTTAATTTTAAGCTTAGTTGTTTTAAGTATGGCCACTAGCTTAATATTTATTCTGTCGCTAAAGAGTACGACTTATTATTGTCGTCTTCCGGTTTAAAGGGTGAGAGAGTGTAATTACAGACTCGAGTGACATAACTTCTTACTTTCCAAGGTTAGTGGTGTATTTACGATGCGCTAAGAATAACTTGATACGATGCTAGAAAATATTAAGATTTCTTGAAATGTTACTGATCGTGATGACCATGACAGATCAGGTGGAAACATTGTCAGTTCACATTCCTATTATAATTTTTTTTTTCTGTTGCCTACGTCAGTATTTTGTGTCTAACTGAATACCAAAAACCATTAGTGTCACTTTTTCTTGTATTCGTGTTTTTTTTTTTTTTAAATTTTAAAGCACCAATTATTGTACCAAATTAATTCATATTACTAATATTCCTATTTACCCCTCCTCTTAAGCTTACCAGGTGTGGCAGGAGTGGGGACGACAATAGCCCAAGGAATCAGGATCGATCCTGCGACTTTTTACATCGCTAGGCTCGTACACCTTTGCGCTATTGCCTCTTCATATTAGTAGTGTTTACACATCTTTATAACAAAAATGTTTTCTAGGACTCATGGTGACTTGTTACATCGTATTTTTTAAACTGTTACGTCAAACGGAATAGTATTCTGTAGTGGAAATATGCCTGTCACAACTTTGATTGAATTTGTCGCAGCCATGTTGGTACATTGTCAGCTGTTGCGGTCTTTCTTTTTTTTTCAACCAATGAAAATAATCGCTCGCTGGTGCTTAAATTTCGCTGTTACACGCGAGAATATTTTTCGAAACGTTTGATAAACAATATTTTTCGTTACGAATTTTATTATTTTTTTATTAGAAAAAATGAGTAATACGTAATATATCAGGTGACTCCGGATTTTGCAATAGATAATGAATTCGAATTTAATTTTGTTTTAAGGAACTTAAATCGATACATGATTCATATATAAAGGATAAAAATTGCAGCATGTATTTTTTATTTTAATGCGGGATATACATACATAAGTAGTGAGTTTCTTGTTAGCTTCTCTCGGTGGCATACGAATTCCGAGCGATCAGTAGCTTAACATTTAAATATGTCTTGTTAACTAACGATTAAAAAGCGTTTCAGTTATTTATTATAGGTATTTCGTTTGCAAAACTGAATTCAATTACATACACTTAAAAATGTAAGTACCACACATACATTCTTATTATAAAATAGATTGGCGGACGTTCGTTCAGCTATCTACAGCGCCAATATCTACATTGAAGAAATTTTAACCATTCCTTACATTGGCAATGTAGTCTCTTATGATTATTTATTTATTTATTGCTTTAGAAATACCATCGGCATATTCACAAATCATATTTAGGAAAAACAACAAAAGAAAACTTGTACAGTATGATACACCATTACAGGTATTTACATTTTACAACTTACATGTTAACAAAGGTAACTAAACACTACACTCAAACATTTAATAGAATCTGTGAGAATAAATTTTAAACAAAAAATATCAATACAATAGGATAACAAACAATCTTTGATAACAAAAAGGATATTATAATTATTTGACTTACCAATAACACTAATATTTTTAAATATTAAATATTAATTACTAACTAAAACAGTATCTAAATTTTTCTTAAAACGATCACTACTTAGTTCGTATATGTCGATGACATGGGAGTCAAGTTCATTGTAGGATCTCATACAACGAATTAATGGCGAAAATTTTCCAACATTTGTGCGATATCTAGAAATGGCGAAGGTGCCTTTAATTGGATATCGAGGAATGGTTTTCGGAACATATAAATTTATTTGAGAAAGTAGCCTTGGACAGTCTATGGAGTTGTGAATGAGCTTGTGTAAAAACATTAAATCGTTCAGAGACCGTCGTTTCTCCAATGTATCTAGCTTAAAGTATTTTAAACGTGTCACATAGTCTGCTCGATATGGACAGCGCCTGTCTTTATATGCTAAAAATCTTGTAAAACCCTGTTGAATTTTTTCAAGGCGACTTTTATAAATTTTGTAACTTGGACTCCAAACTGGTGATACATATTCTAAAACACTACGAATCAGGGAACGATACAACGTTATAATAGCTTGAATATTTTTAAAGTCATGACATGTTCTTTTAATAAAACCAACGAGTTTCAAGGATTTTTCTAAAATGTTGTTTATATGATTACTGAACTGTAATTTTTTGTCAATAACTACGCCCAAATCTCGGACCTCTTCAACTTCCGCTAATTCTTTATTGTTAATAGTATAGTTACATGAAATGATGTTTCTATTTTTAGTGAATCTGATATACTGACATTTATTTGCATTAAGTATCATTTTATTGTTATAGCACCACTGTTGTACGGAATTTAAATTTAATTTTTTTAATTATATTTACATTGGCTCATTACCAGTGGCGTAGATAGGTGGCACCTTTCCACCCTCCACCCCTCTTTAACTTGTATTGCCCTTCAAAATTATAGATAGTTAAAAAATTCTATCTTCTTCTTCTTCTTCTTTAATCAGGAGCTGGCGAGCTGGCTCTCCCGCTCTTTCCAAAGCTTAGGTTAGAGGGCCCACTGAGCTCAGCCCTGGTGGACTGCACCACATGGCCCTACGATAGCTTCGCCACTGTTAATTTCCCCTCAAATCAATACACAACAATGCTAAGTATTACTACTACTAGAGACAAACACAGCAATAAAATATATAAAAGTATCTTTAAATCACTAACAGCTGTGACAGATTTTTTAGCATACTCGAATTAATCCATGAATATCCAATAAAATTGTAAACACAAAATTGTATTGCTGTGATGATCAATAACGTATAGAAAGTGCGATGTCCCGGGTTTATTCCCGCTCGAGTCGATGTAGAAAAAGTTCATTAGTTTTCTATGTTATCTTGGCTCTTGGTGTAGGTGGTACTTTAGCTACTTACATTTGCATCAGAGTAATGTATGTGATGTTGTCCAATATTTATTTATTCTTTATATCGCCAATGCGCCACCAATATTGGAAACTAACATAACATATGTCCCTTGAGTTTCTAGTAACAATAAATCACTCACCCTTCAAACCGGAATTCGATAATACGAAGTAATGCTCCTTGGCGACCAACCTAACCAGATGAGCTCACACGAAGCCTTGCCACCAACATGATAATCTTGTATTAACAAGATACACATTTGAAAAAAAAAACTTTTTACATTATCACTTTTGTGGCAGTTTCAAATACTTAACCAAAGATAGACGGTCTCATAGTTAAAAAGCGATCACTTTCAAACAACCTTTAGGCATAGAACTCGACTTTATATGTAACTACCACATAGATATAATAGAGAACCCGTTAATGTTAGGACCGTGATGGATGCTCGAACTTTTAAAGGCAAAACAAAAAGGGTATTCTTAAACCAACAAGAGTATCGGAAGGGAATAATCTATCGGCACAAGTTTAGTCGTTAACAGTTCGCAACTCAAACAAGGGGTGTATAAACTTGCGTAGTAAGCGTTTTTTATTGTATATCTCGATGGCAAGAATGGCCATTGTAGTAAATTTAAGCTGATACAACACTTAAATTATAAAGACGATGGAAGTTATTATGGATTTCGTTTTGTTTATTGGAAAAAAATATATTCCTCAAGCATTGTCTGGCTACGCCTCTGCTCCCTGTTGCAGATGTTCATGGGCGTTGGTCACTTTAGGTGCCACCTGCTCATTTGCCACAATAAAATAAAATAAATTAGTAAACAAATCCGACTAATGTACTATTGATTCCTATTAGTAGTATCTATTGTTGTAATAGATTGAAATTATGTATTAGATAGAGCTTAGCGATAATACTAGTAACGAATATATTTCTCGAACACTTATCAAAGTCTGTTTTAATCCGATCAAAAAGTGTTTAAGTTTATTGTACAGTTATTGCCTCATCATTTGCAATCGACCACTATATATTCAGATTAAAATAAAATTGGTTGACCAAACTTTAACTTTCAGACGTGTGTGTGTGCGTGCGTGTCAATCAAATCAAATTTCTGATCAGGTAAATCGTCCATAAATGACATGGCCTGGCATGACATACATTGCTGGGCTTCTTTTCTTAATAAGTAAAAATCTTATTGGTATACAATTGTGTCAATATCTGAAAATGTGTGTGTGTGTGTGTGTTAATGTTTCATGTTGAAATGATGATGATTACGATGTTCTCCAAATCGATTTAACAACTATTTTTTAACAGTACCGGAGTGTACTGTGTGTACTGTACTCCTTACTCATAATTCAGGGCTTTACGTCCTTCATTGAGGCACGGATGCTTTATACTAGACTGCCTAACGAGGAAGTTATATAATGAATTATATTTAACGAAAACCCTCTTAAAAATTAAACATCGTTCTTATTTTAAAATAAAACTGTAATTTCCACAAAGACGTATAGATACACTTCGAATGACGTATATTTATTTTGAAGTTAACGCTCACCACTCGCTATTGAAGTATTTTAACAAGGTATATCTCCACGTAATTTATATAATCGGTTGTATATAAATCATAATAAATAATACTGATAACTTCAAACCAAAAACGAAGCGCATTGGGAACCATTGGACTAACACTAAAATATATTGCATTGGTTAGCCGAACTCTGAACATTAATTTAATAGACAATGTGTCTATTGGGATACATGAAATATATGTACATATAGCTTACTAACGATGATAATATAAATACATTTATATTCATAATTATTTTAGCGTATTCATAAATTTGTAGTAATGACACGCACACGCATACATTTGTAACATTTACACTTACATAGACAAATTTCGTTTATGTTATTGTTATTAAAAGTCGACCCATTTATTAAATATCGAATTAAGAGGATATTCAAATAACTCACACGCGAATAAACATAGGCGCGCAACATACACAAACACTTACACAGACAAAGTAAATTTATAATATTATTATGAAAACTCGAACCATTAATTAAACAGTCAAACGGGTGGGGATATCCGAAATATAGAACTAGTTCGAATTAGTGGCAAACTATATACGTAAATTAATTTAAGCTCCGTCGAAAACTACGGCGTATCCGTTTTGTAGTATAAACATTTGTTTAACTAATTTAATTGTTAAATATTACGTGACATGTTTCGTTGATCGTTGATTTATTTGATCGTTAATTAAGTAATTACATTTATCTATAATCATTTAATAAAACACTTAAAGGTATGGAGAGTTAAGTATTTGAAAAAAATATTTAAATATAAAAATAAAAATGGCTATTTATGTTCAGAATTTCTCAGCGAGATCGAATGCAAAATGACGAAATTCGCAGGCGAACCAAAGTACCCGAAGATGTGGCATTGGGTGGGGTACATGACTGATGGCCGTTTTGGTAGAAAAGTTCTCGATAACGACCACAAGGTGGACCGATGTCTGCTCGGGTCGGAGGAAGCTGTTAGTTGCGGGTAGCACAAGGCAATTGTGGAGATATTTGTGTAGCAGAGTACTGTCTTTCAGCTGATATGACTGATAGCCGATAATTAAATAAAAATCGTCGAAAGAAACCTTCACAAACACTAAGGAGCACTTTAAGAACATTCTCAATTCTGGAGACATTATAATTAAGAAATGATCACAATACGGAAATCTTAAAATGTAACCAATTACAAGTTATTACGTTTGGGTTCAAATGATGTTTATTCATTCAATGCTGATAGATGCCCTCATGTAATCGGTCGTAATCAATATTTTCCATAGACTGAGGCATTAATATTCTTCCAAGTCTTCATACAACCAGTCTAATCTCGACTCAATCGAAAGTTGTGGCGCATTAAACAGTTTATCGAGAGTGTCTTCGACGTGCATATAATACAGAACTTGTAACTATTTTCAGTTAGACCGAGGAGCGGTGGTAAAGTCTTTTGTGTTTAGTTTTAAATAGATAACATGGAAGACTGTAAATGGTATTATGTTTTCATTTTCGGTTAGTATTATTAAATATGTTTGTGAATTACTCTCCGTTAATATTCTAGTAATTGGCAAAGATCTTGTCTCCTGATAAGGAGAAGGTTTAGTGATTACTCCACCACGTTGCTTCCGTGTTGGTTCCTTACTAATACTATGTAATATATAATAAAACTACTAACGTACTAGGAAGTTTTCAAAGAAGAATTCAACCAACTGGTTTATATGGCAAATACTTATAGGTTGCCTCATGAAATTTCCTTTAGTAAAATAAGGGATAATGTAATTATTATTTAATCTAAATAATTAAATACTAGATAAATTGATGTTTCAATGTCAAATCAGTATGATGGTCTAAGCCACTAGAGAAAAACTAGCTGAATAGACCTTATTAAATAAGGAAGTTTACTAAAATAGAAATCTGTACAATACATTTTATAGTTTAAACGAAATTCGAAATATACAGACGAAGTCGTTTCTTTTACATTCTACCGCCAAACAGGATTACTTGGTATTGTTGTGTTCTGGTTTGAAAGGTGAGTGAGCCAGTATAACTACAGGCACAAGGGATATAACATCATTTCTTACAGCACCATTGGCTATGAGCGGTGGCGACCGCTTACCATCAGGTGGCCCATTTGCTCGTCCGCCTACTAATATCATAAAAATACCGAAATAAAATATCGAAGTAATACTACCGCTTATCATTATCATTTACATAACCATAATTATTATTAGGGTCAGACAATTTAAGAATATTTAATCTCGAAACTTCCAGAATAATGTTCCTGTTCTATATTTAACTATTATTAACCCTTTGTAAGCCGAGCACAAAGTAAATTTGAATAAAATAAACATTTCATAATAATTTACGAGACATTTAAATTAGGTCATAAAATTTGAGATAAGCTCCTGGTCTATCTGGAAATATGGCTTCCATTTTAGGACAGCTACTCGACTTAGAACATCGGATGCGTTTCAACAAAGTTGCATATAAGATTATACATATCTGTTAATTTTTTTAATATATTTAGTGCTACTCTCAATAAGATATTTATCACGAAACTTATTTTTTCAATGGTTGTCTGTGAGCGATGGCTGTTTGTATATCATTTAATAATTACTTTGTTAAAGTATCTGACTGTAAATACCACACTGGTGATCATAATTACGACCATTCTTTTAAGGAGACATTGAGGAGTTTATTCCAAGATTCTGATCAATTACAGGCTGATAGATAATAACATATAGGTAGCATAATTACTCCCAATACAAAATGATTATATATCCATCATCGCGTATGAGAGAACTTATAAGCGTAAACTGCACTTGAAAATTCGGAAGTGCTTGGTCGGAGTTTAACTCTTTAATTTCAATACTCACGTCCACTGGGCCATCTCGATTTAATAATGTTACCTTTTTATTTTGTCCTATAATCTCTACAGAGGTCTTGTCCGTGCCTTTGGTTTAACATATCATATCTTCCTTTTGTTTGGTGGAGTTAGGTAGTGTGATTTTTCTGCTTGTTGTTATTTCCAGGCAGAGTCAGAATCACTATTTCAGGATTGCATTTTTGTTTTCGTCTTGTGATGCTTTTGTTCTTTAGGTTGTTGTCGGTTAATCTTAGGGTTATTCTGTATTTCTATGTTGACTTGGATATTATTCGGGAAGTCGGTCCATTAATTATTCATCCATACGTTTTACTTTAAGACTCCGTGATTATAAAAAGTGTTATATTTTAGTATAGGTATATTTCGACCATTTTCAGCCCACTACTCGTCTATGTACTAAGGTAGAGATTTGAGGTGTATTTTATTATTCCATGACTACGCAAATCATTTTGCTTTTATCATTGCAAATTTTGAACACTTTGTAATATTTTTGAAAACAAGCAGTTTTTTTGTATAGATAGGCGGGTAAATGGGTTGTCTGATAAGTCATCACCACCGTCCATAGACCATTTCTCGCCAATGCGCCACCATCCTTGGTATTAAGATGTTATGTACCTTGAGCTTGTAGTTACACTGGCTCACTCACCCCTTAAACTGGAACACAATAATACTAAGTATTCCTCTTTTTTGGTAGAGTGCTACTTACTCAGACGGGCTTATACAAAGCCCTACCATCAAGTGCGTTTGTGTGTTTATAAAAAATACAATCGTATATTATATATAGAAAAGTGCGAGAGCTAAATAATTTTTTTTTAACACGCAGTATAAAATAAATTCATAAGATAGTTTGTCAATACGCTACCACGGTTTAGTACTTTGACAATCGACACCGTCCGACTAGATCAGTTAAAGTTTCTACAATGCGATTGTCGTTGTGTCGGGACTGGCTTTAGTTCATTAGTATGTATTTCCAGTACAATACGACAGCTATTAATAATAACTATAAGTGTACTAGGTACTACTATGTATTACTTACTTAAGGCTCATTTCAAAATTAGAACTGAATACCCGACTATAAGGCAGGAATTAAAAAAATACCTTTGAATTCAACTAGTGATATCATAGCACCAATATAATTATGTATATTTTTTGTTTAGCTTCTCATCTCTGAATAAAAAGTTTTTTTTTATTATTGATAGACTGGCTGACGCACTTGACATAGCCAATGTACCACCAACTATGGGATTTAAGATGTTATGTCTGCTGTGTCTATAAATACGCTTGCTCACTACTTTTTCCAACGGGATTAGAACAAAACTAAGGATTGTAGGTGTTTTGCAGTAAAATACCAAGTAATTAAATATTAAATAAAAACTATAATAAAATAATGTTATGTAATATTTATTATGAGAGTATAATATTAATGTTTCACAGAATAATGTACATAGTTAAAATAAGTGCTGCAGTAATAATTACCAAACGAAGACTCATTCAGTAATTAGTCAAAGCAAAACACGAACTACTCAAAGCAGTGCTTCAACATCGAGCTTCAGCGGTCTCAAAATGGTTATGTACTGCTAACTACGTTACGGGGCAACAAAAAAAAACCTTATAACGCTTACATTAAGAAAAACCGAGTTTCTTACTTACTTACCGGTTTTTCTCGGCCGTATATGTATTCGAAACCGGTACCTTTAAAGTTAATTCTGTTATATGACGATTTTAATGTACTTCTTATTTGGTGGTAGGCCATTGTATAAGTCCATCTGGAAAGGTACACATTCATCAGATATTCTACCGCCAAACAGCTGTGCTCAGTATTGCTGTTCTAGTTTGAAGGGTGAGTGAACCAGTGTGTGGTGCCAACTATAGACACAAGGGACATTACATCTTAGTCCCCAAGGGTGGTGTATTGACGATGCAAGGGTTGGTTAATATTTCTGACAGCACCAGTCTATGGGACAATGGTGCTGTAATCCACAAATCTTGGGAGCAAAGATGTTATTCCATAGTATCTGTAGTTTCACTGTCATTAATTTTAATGGAACTAAATCATTATATATGAGAAATTATTTATAATTAATATAAGTTTTTAAGAAAAACAACAGTCAAATGGAGTATTTCTAAATTTAAAAAAAGTTATTGACGTATTCAAAGTATCTCATTAATTTATCACGCTCTTCCGTACAACAGTTGGTTAACTGTAATTTAAATTCATACGACGTCGTCTAATTCCCAAGGGTGTCTGACAAGTAGTTTTTACAAACAGACAGTAGATAGTAATACACACGCGTACCAGAAATGATATAGGAACGAAGTTCCTTTGCGCGGTTTACAGTAGAGTGAACTGGCAGAAATCGGCATGTAACGAAAATGCGTTTGTCCCTTCTAGGCGAATTTTCTTTCTCTCTCTTTCTCACTCTCTCTCTCTCTCTCGCTGTCTCTTTCCATTGTATATGTTTTTATACAATATTATTTGAACGAAGTTCTAATTCGCGACTTACAGTAGAATGAACTGGTAGCAATCGTCACGTTATGAAAAAGCGTTATATCCCCTCAAGGGGATTTTTTCTTCTCTTTCTTTTTCTCTGTAACCCTTTCTTCTTAATGAGGTTTTATAAAAAAATACATTTCAAATTATTGTTTGTTATTGTCTTAATTCATACAGCGTTTTAATAGCTACTTTATTTCTTTCCTTTTAATTATTTTCAAACGTAGTTTATTTATTTCATTGTGTTTTATTTGAAACATGATATAAATCGAAAGGGGATGGGATGGGATACCCAGTTGGAACGAAGTAGTCGTTCCAACTGGGTATCCCACGATATATGTATCGTTATTTATATATATGACAGTGACGTTTGAATTTGAACCCACGTTCTTAGTTTAAAAGTATTCTATCTACGTAACCATCGCAACTTAATGAATGTAATATTAGGAAGTCGAAATATGAATTCCGCATGTAAAATCATAAATGTCATTCAGTTCTCATTTACTCGACTAATTATGTGAGACAGACTCCAATGTCAAGGGAGTTTCATCTCTTTTAAACTACACACTGTCCTGAGGAAAAATACTATAAAATTATAATGAAAAAAAAAAAAAACGATATCAAATTATAACGAATTATATGAAATCATAGATTATAAATAAAATTAGATCTTAATAAAAAAACTCCTGAAGTATTTTTTCATCCTTAGGGGTGGTTTTGTTTTGCTCCCAAGAAAAACTGAATTTTCCTAAGCGGGTCATAAATTAAAAATTTAGAAGTAACGAGCTTTAAAAAATATAATCGAATTGATAACATCCTTAATTCTTTGACGTCGGCTAGAAATGTTTTTATTTCAATCATATCATTTTATTAAGGATTACTAGATTATTTAAAAGATTGAATTTCAAATTAACTAAATTAAATCTTAGAATAATCAACTTAATTCGAGGACGTGGCTAGAATGTTAAAATGACCAAAGCAATTCAGAGAGCAAAACAAAAAAAATGACTTATTTCGAAACGTAACCTAAATTATACTTTTTTTTTTTAACATCGTATATTTATAAAATCAGCGCTGCAGCTGTGTGTGACTTGTGCAGTTGTCCGGGTTATATTCCAAGGGATTCACATTACTCTGAATATTCTCTCCTGACGTTACGTCTAAAATATACGAAGAAAAGAGGCATTCTCCGGGAGGCGTTGCGATTGTAGAATGTTTCAGGACGATTCTTGCATAATTTGTTTGGATCTATAGTTTTATATTCTTAGAGGAATTCTTAATGATTTTTTTTTTCTGGATACGATTAACGCCGATTCCAACGACAGCAGCAAATAAACAACTTTGACTGAGAATTGATGTGACGTAATTGGTCGACATCTAAATCTAATTTATGCTACATTGTTGATTGGTGAAAAATATGCGTGTTGAATGTCGATACAGTTGTTATGAGAAATTTGGAAGTAAAAGTCAACTGGATATAAGTAGTTTAGTGGTATAATATTATTATTTAATGGAATTTATAAATTAGTTTTGTTTATCTTTACTCTGCCATTAAGGTAGCACCCACTCTTCAGATTTTCCGCCAAACAGAAATACGAAGTATTATATTGTTACGCTTTGAAGGGTTGAGCCAGTTTAATACAGTCGTAAGGGACATAACATTTAATTCACGGTTGGCGTATTGGCGATTTAAGGTATAGTTAATATTTTTCAAATGGTGATGGAGACAACTTGCCATCAGGTGCCCATTATCAAAAATGTTAACAAAAAGAGCTATTTTTTTAGCTTTAAGCAATTTCAAAATTTGGCATGTTAACTCCGCTGTGTTTCTTTAACATGATTCTCCACAAATTTTTGTTTTCTTTTTAAACTAACCAGTTCTTGCTTTGACCATCAATGATAAAGATAAATAATAAATATAGAATTTAAATAAAACGTGACTATTATACTCTTATTTTTATAAGTTTTATTAAAATTAAGACCTTATAGTTTTTTACGATGCAAAATTGTATTTGAGCTTCGAATTCGTTGTTACAGAATATGTCCGCTGAAATCAAAACTCCGTAAAATTATAAAGAGACAAGTACCTTCTAAATAAATGTATGCAGCGAATGTTTCAAGGAAGTCGGATTCGGACGTGCTCGTTCAAAAATTTAAATTCAAGTTTCACGTTACGCAAGGTTTCCTCCTTTGTTTCTAAATATATTTTACATTTGATTTAGGACAGAAATTATATGAAAAAGTTAAATGTAACATTTCTTACGTCATTTGAATATGAAATACACAAAAAATGAAAATGTATAGTAATAGATATCTATACTATAAATAATCATACACCTTAACATACTCCCTGTTTCTGTGATCACCTAAAATTTATTTTAATACTAAAATCCTCCTCCAATTTCGTCCAAGATAGCCAATCTCAAAAACTGGCTATCTCCACAGGCTATAATATAAAATCAAATAGCCTGCAACGGCATTGAGACAAGATCAGAGAAAAAAGAGCCGCAGGACTAAAGGCATTACGTTTTTACCAAGGTACGGAAATGTTGAGAATTTCTGAACAACTGAACTGATCTCCCCGCAGTCGTTCTCACCATATTATTTCCATTCCATTGAACTATGATCACCTGTGCAATGTAAATAAATTATCGTAACATTGTTTGTGTGTGTTGAGTTAATGTTCAAGTGTGCGTAGGCACATGAAACTCTGTAGAGTATGATCATATAAATTAATAATATAAATGAATATGAATGTGGTTAAATACATCGGTTTCGAACAAAGTAATGAAAAACAAGAGAATCGTTACGTACTATATGAATATTATTTAATCAGAACTTCCAACGATAAATGATAATTACAACTGGCGATACTGTTTGTCGAATAAAATAAAATTATACCATTACTGCAACATTAATTTACGAATGTACGGATGTTTCCACACGAAATGTAATTTTGTTATTGTCTCTTTAAGTTAAATAAATCAACTGTATTTTTTTAAGTTATTTAATTTTATCTTTATATGATATATATATGATTATATTTGAACACATATAAAGTTTTTATTAAGATTGGTGTTCTAAATTTGACGTATATTGTACACGAAAGATAATTTCCTGTGACTTTTTACGCACATCTTATATTATAAGACACTGGAACTCTTCGTGATGTAAACGTATCAACAAAGGATTCATAATGTGCTTGATAATATTTTAAATACTACTATCTATGCCTGACTATAGGACTTTCATACAAACTTCCAACCGCCATTTTACCCCCTTAAGGGTGGAGTTTTGTATAATTTCGTAGTGGATGTCTGCAACTCATAAAGAATCTACCTACCAAATTTTAAATTTGTAGGTCTTTGTAGGTTTCTGAGATTTCCTGATTAACCAGTGAGTGATATTTTTGTTTGATTTTTTTAAGTATTAAATTAACCCTAATTATGACGGAAATCTACTGATCCTATTATTACAGCTTACCATCGATTCGGGATATTTCTAACCCATTTACGAACATTCTACAGGGTATAAGTTTGGGTCAATTTTTATTTTTAATATATATTAATGGTCTTCTATACATTTTGAACAATTTGCGTAATATATGTATATGCAAATGAGACATCATCAATTTACCTAGCAGGTGCCGTCATTCTTCTTAGAGCCAAAAGATCAGTCCTTGAAATGATTAACAATCTTAAAAAAAAAAGGATTCATATACAAGACTTTTTAGAATGTCAAATAATTTACAGGACGAGATAGAGATTCAATTAATTAGGAAAGCCAAATTTAACAGAAATTTGACTTCAATAACAACCGACAATTGACTGTTTAATATTAAGAGGGTTGATATATCTAAGATTATCAAAGTCAAAATGTTTGTTCATTATTATATCAGAATTAAGCTTACTCATCATCAATTAATCTACCAATCTGAGTACTGAATACTAAATCTGTAGTACTACAGTCAGTATTTCCTACATAAATAAATCAATAATTATTATTCTCACGTAATGTAAATTTTTGTGTGGACATGCAATTTTATATTTGAAATAAATGACATTAGTAATAAAAATAGTTCTAGCATTTGCCATTACTTGACGTAAATACGGAAACATTATTCAAAATGGTGCTCCCTCCAGACGTCGCGAGTCAAGAAATAATTTTGACGTCATTTTCGTTAAAGAAATGGAAAAATATGTAACTGCAGTTTTTAAAAGAGAACTCTCCGAAATATTTAGAAGTAACGTAATTTTTATTAATTTATTTTTATCTGGCTGGCTGTAAGGCAACCTGATGGTAAGTGGTCACCACCTCACATAGACATAGACATTGAAATAAACTTACCCTTACAACCACTAATCTTGGAAAAGAAGATGTTATAACTTTTATACCAGTAGTTTCATTGGCTGAGTCACCCTTCAAACTAGAACACAACAATGCTGAGTATTGCTGTGTGGCTCAGCTAGACGAATAATTAAACTTCTGCTAACATAATAATATATTATTTATGGAAATATGTCAATTCGAGTAGGCTTATTAATATTAAAGGGCCTTTGTGCGGTGTTTTGACTGTGTTTAAATTATGCAATACCATATAAATTATGCGATCTCATCATTAACACCAAATCAATGGTAATTATCGCGTCATCGTTAGTAAATAATATGTTGAGCTTTTCATAATTCATTTATATTATGTTTTACGTTAAAATTCGCTTTAAAAATGCGAAATATAAGACACTTTAATTTAACACAATTATTATATACATTATTCTTATATAATTTCTACAGGGATGGTGATTTTTCTTAATAGGGATTGACCACGAAGGTTACGACCAAATTTTACTTCGTGCAAAGTTGCTTTGTGCAAGCCCGTTTGGGTAGGTATTACCTATTCGTCATGTTTTCTTACTTTAAACAGCAATACTTAACATTGTTGTGTTCAGGTTAGAAGGGTGAGTAAACCAGTGTACCAACAGTCACAAGGGACTTAACATCTTAGTTACCAAGGTTGGTGGCGCATTGATGCTATGAGATATCATAAATTTTTCTTACAGTACTTTTGATAATGATGTCCACTTGTCATCAGGATTCCATTTATCAGTCCGCCTAATTATATGATTTAAAAAAGGAGATATAAAAGTACACATACACAGATGCACAAGCTATCCCATACTCTTAAATTTCGTCTTTATCATATTTGAACATACATATGTTTATCAGTTAGTCGAATATGTTTCCTAGTGTCTGTAACTTATCGAATCATAAAATCGATTCGATTCGAAAATAATTTAACCAATAATTAATCAAAAACTATGCCTTATTCCATATTTAAACCAATTGCAATTATTATTTTATAAAAATTGTTCTTATAACTAAGTAAGTAAATACTCGTAGTCAGTATACAAGTGTACTTGAAGATAGAGCTTCGTTACGAGAACATGATTCAAAATGGCGTCCCCTCGAGATGTCGCGCCGCTAGAAATTATTTCAGGATGTCACTTCCTTTATTTTGCTGAAAAATGACGAAGCCGAACAAGGGCATAAAGTTGAAATTTAAATATGAATCTTCGGTATAAAATATTTCGGTATTTTTATAATTCATGGAGACATTTTTTTAATATTTGAAATTAAAAGACGAGACATGAAAAGCAGGAATAATTTTTATGTACAAGTATCTATTTATTTCTTTTTATTGGAACCAACATTATGACTTAAAATGATGTTATACTTTAAAAGCAGTCACAGTACCATAAAGCATGACTTTAATATTAAAAGATAAAAAAGAAAATTTCAGAACATAACAAGGAACACAAAGGAAGTAAGTACTATATACCAAAAATAAATAAATAAATCAAAACAAAAATCACCATGTACTTAATTTTTTCCGTATTCACCTAAACAGTCATGCGAGTTTAATAACATGTATAAATCCTAACTTATTTGCAAACACGAAAGATAGTTTAGTGTCGATACTACTTTATATACGTTTAATTAATAGTGACATATGATATTCCATGCGAAAGATCATGCATGGTAATTATGCAATATAATAACAGAGGTTCAATTCAAGCAAGTACTACTTACTACGTAGTTTTCGTTTGCGCTTATCATTCATTTATCCGTCAGATGAAACCAGTCCTATATATCAATCTATCCTCAAACACGCATCTATTTGATGGGATGAATTTCGAGCCTTCCCTGCAACAGTACAGAGCTTAGCAGTGTTTGTTGTGGTCCGATTTTAAGGGTGAATCAGCCAGTGTAACAGGCACAAGAGACAAAAAATCTTAGTTTCAGACATAAAAAGACGTGAGTCTTAACCGATGAGTGCAAAATCTAAGTACCTATATACCTAAATACCTTCATTTTGTGCGCGTCGATGAAGGAAAATATCGTGAGGAAACCTGCATGAGGTGGATGAGAATTTGCCATTTGTAATAAACCCCATTGAAGCATCATAGTAGAAGAAGCTGCAGACTTTTTGGTCAAATAGGAATAGAGTCCTCAGCCCAACTTTGACATTGTGGGTCATTTACAGTATGTTATTTTACTTTATATTAGTTATACTCGCGTAGACTCACAGATTCTCTGACCACAGAGAGTTTTGGAAAGCCAGCGAAGACAAATGTAGTTTTTTATGTCCCGGTTCCTTAGTGTATCTTTTTATTCTTCTGGACGATTCGTCACTTCAGTGCTGTGACACGCTTGATAATTGGTCTCCATTCTTCTCTGTTAGCCATCTTTCTTACGCACTCGTGTGAATGTGTAAATTTAGATATGAGAGTGCTGCACTTTAATCGTTATGGTCTCAGCCGAATGGTCACCATTGTAATTGACTATTTTGACCAAATAGTGATTTTCAAAAAGACGTCGAGCATACCTTGAAGTATAACGTTAGTGAAACCAAAACATTCAATAATAATATTATAAATTGTGTCATTTTGTGAGAAGATGATAAATATTGTTTTGGTTTACTAAAATTATTTAAGAAAAAGTGTGAAATTAAACAAGATACCCATCATTTCAGTACAAACATTTGCTATAGCTATAACTTGTAATTTGAAAATACTTAGTTTTAAAATTAGCTGTCGTCAGCCAATGACCATTAATCCAGGATTTTGATCATAGTTTCAGAAATTGGAGGTTAGTAAAGTTATGACTTCATGAAAAACACTTCGCCTAATACTAAAGTATTGTACTGGCGATAGAATTGATGTTTTTTTGTTCATAGAATTGAAATTTATGACCGAGAAAATTACTAATAACTAATAAATGCCATAAGCGACTTTGTTTAAATTGTCAATCAACTCAAATTAAATTTGGAATAGAAGTCGATTATTAGATGAAAAAGGACATAGAGAATTAAAAAAAAAAGCGCTGTTAAAATTTAATTTACGTGGAGCGAAATGGATGTGCTAGTTCAATTAATTTTAATGCACTCTCGTGTATTACAAAATATTTAGGTTTAAAAACAAAATGTGACCAATTTATATAATCCTAGCAAAACTCTACATACGTCATGTTTGTGTATATAAACAATTTTCCTGGCGATCAGTTAACGGTATGGAAGTTGATGTCTGAATTAAACTAATATGGATGAGATAAAATCCTTCTATGTCTGATGATCTGACTGTTTTGGTAGTCGGTCAAAAAGTATCGAGGTCTATAAATAATCTCAAACAGATGTAACAACATCCATATTTATATACATAGATGCATCTTACACGTATGTGAGGGTCTTACCTATCTTTGTATGTTGTGGGTCGGTATATAAAACCACATTACATTGGTATTTAAGAAAAGCTACTTCAGAATTCTTGTTAGCAAATTTTCTGTCAATAGCTGTAGTGTGAGTTAGGTTATGCAAGTAAAAAAATATTAAAAACAACTATAAGGGTGCGAAGCCCGCAATATACCTCACAATTTGCATGGTTAGGCTTCAATGTACACCAGCTCAAAAGACGACGCAAGTTACATGGCATCTTAACTTTTGGTCCAAGTTAAAATTGTGTTGACTGTCTTGTCAACTTTTTTCCCTCAGGATGATGTTGAAAATATCAAAGGATTTTAGAAAGTAACAATAAATCTTCTATATAGCAAAACGTAGTATGGTGTGTTCCGGTTTGAGTGAGCCAGTGTATATGCTGGCATAAGGGACATTACAACTTAGATCCCAAGGTTGTTGTTGCATTAGTTACTTGAGGAATGATCAGTATTTCTTATGGTACCTATGTCTATGGGCAGTGAATGCATGCCTATATATATTATATAAACATCTATATTCCGAGTTCCATATTCTAAGATAAATACATATATTGGAAAGTGTAACCGTTTTTTTTTTATATCATTACATATTTATTTACTTAAGAAACATTAACATTAAGTTCTTAACTATACACAAATAAGAATTAAAAAAAGTAAATGTATAAATCATGATCGCGTGGAATGGTTGCAAGAATGCTAGCAGCATTTTTACGTTGAATCGTAATTCCGAGCCTCTGGGGACAAAATAAACCAGCTCTCCTGTCACCAGTGGAGGCAATAAGGAGAAGTGTTATTTTGAAGATATTTGTTTTTTTTTTTATTGAAGGTTAAAAAAAATTATTTATCGTTTCGATCGGGTTTTTCCACCTTATTGCTGCTTCCTTCTTCCCTTAGAAGTTCATAGCTTTTTTACGGCCAAATTTCAGCGTTCAACAACCCATTTGGTAAGGTTCTTAAAATCCGACATAATTTGCTGATGAAACTTCATAATGGTGTCAAGTATGACGTTTATATTTAGCTTATTTATTTTCATGAGTTTTATGTTAGGTTTAAGCAAAGTTTTCTAAAATGTACCAATTAATAGCCCAAAGTTGTAAAAAGGCTCCTTACATTTTAAGGTTAAGAACCTTATTCGATAACGGCGTTTTACTATTGGTTTATGGTTATATACTCGTACATTTGGCAGAATTAAGTCCGGCTAGTGCCGATGTCTCCTGCCTTCACCTGGTATCAGATAACTTAATACTAATTAAACGATTTAAAAAAAAAAACTGACTTATAATCTTTGGTTAAGATCATCGTGTTCTTAAGACTAGGCCATATTGACTTATTTGGACCTTTATTTAAAAAATAATACTAGTCATCAAAACGCTGCATCCTATGATATGTACACCACGAACGTCCCACAGTAATACTCGAAACACAATGGCGTGGTTCCTTTGTAGCTCTGAAGGATCGCGGTCGCCATCCGTCAGCGCAGCGCGCACTTTTTATACGTTTCCTTCCCATTAGCACATAAAAAATGTGAGTGGACTTTAATGCTATGGTAATAAGAATTCATTTTCAGTACGAAAAATATTACATCTAGGCTAGACGGTGTTTTAAAATGTACTAGCTTTACTTACAACTGTAAACGGAAACTTATGTTTTCCATTGTGAATCTGTCGCAAAAATATATTACTGCATTTTACTATGAGATAAGAAGTCTTTTTACTAAGATTTTTACATCATTTTAGTAGCATTTGTCTGCATTGATATTATTGGTTAAGTAGTATTTATTATATATACACACTTACATTCAAAACTACTTGTAAAAAATAATTTGGACAAATTATGTTTTGTATTTAATATAATTCATCTAAGCCATGTCATCATTCATTAATATTAGTCGTAAATGTTTTATATATCCAAACCCAATGACTTATCTGGTGTTGTAGCTGTTAGTGTTTTAGTATGTTTCGTCAAAGATATATTTAATTTGTTTGGTGAAAGTTTTTTTTGCATTTCATAGAAGTGCTGCCTATTTAGCTGATTCGAATCCTGGTCTCTAGAAATTACAGTTGCAAGTGAACTTTCCGAATTTGCTGAAACATTCAGATTGTGTAAGAAAGGGAGTAGACATTCAAAAATAATCTTTTAAATTCATTCATCATAATATATTTATCCCAAAAAATAAGTTATCAGTGAATGCATATAAAAAGAAGCCTCGAAAATCTCTAAGCGACAACGATTCTGGTTCGTATGTTGCAACTTATATTAAGTTAAATAAAAGTTTTTAACTATACATAAAAATATGATACTTAGTTTCATCATTTATTTAAACTTTAAAGACGCAATGTATGTGGTATACCTAGTTTTACAACAAAGCAAATATACTTTATCATAAAGGTCCTCCGAGAATAAATAAAATGTAACTGATATTACTCTGGCTCATTTTTTCTTGAAATTACCTCCGCTAGAAGTTTGCGGTGAATTTCGTCTCAGAGGAGTTAAGTTCATTCTTATCGTTTAACTGTTTGGAATAATGCGAATACTTCTTTTATACCTTCCAAGTGGTTACTAACTTTAAAATTAATGTCTATAAATATTAGTAAATAATAAAAACCCTACGGTGAAGTAGTAATAACTATGTGCAGTTTTTTAAATCGTTTGCAATTAGAATCTGCAAATTTCACGGAATATTGTTATCTTACTGATATATCTGAATAATCTATCGGATATTCTGTGATAAATTGAGCATTTTTGTATTTATTTGAGGTGAAGGCAGAACTGAATATGTGCAGTATGATTTCACAAAGTTATTAAAATGCCACCAGTCAAAACTTCAAGCATTTCATTTTATTAGAAGAAGAAGTGGTTTTTGCTCGGCAGAAAGAGCAATTAGTGGGTTAAAATCATATCTTCTCGTATGGAGAATTTTGAAACTTATTCCACCAGGCTGCTTCAATGCAGACTACCGCCCAGAATGAATTGTACAAGTATGCTATAGGTTATATTCAGCATCTTAAAAAACTCAACACGATGCTTACTCAGATTTAAATTCACCCTCTACGGCTTAAACAAATACGTCCCCCTATCTTTGCATCGTGTAATCTGTATTATACTTAAGAGCCTATATTTTTACTTTATCTAAAGTATTATCTGCAGGACGATTCTTTAAGAATTCACATCGCATCTCACTTGTGAAATGTTGACAAGCAACTTACTGTGATAAGCTATTTTGACACGTGTAACCTTTAAATTTTATAATTATAATAGTCAAAGTCGCATATTACATTTCACGACCGCATTTTGCTTACTGAGTTGAAATTTTTTATTACCGAGTACCTCTATCTGTCTTCCATATTTAAAATTTTAGTGACTGTATTGTTATGTTAATAACCTTTTTTAGGCACATGTTACCAAATACTATATTTTTTATTCCTCGTTTTTGTGGTCAGAAAATCTCATTTACCGAATTAAAATAATATACCAAAATGTTATTACTAGCGGTCTAATTAGTAAGAGTGTTACAATAAACAGTATTTATTAGTACATTACTCAAATATATTATTTTCGGCCATCAAGTTGTATCGGTTGCCTGAGATTTGTGGATCTATCAATTAAGAAAGTGCTCGGCCCGAGACAGAGTCGGCTCAAACAAACAATAGGGATATAGCGGCCTCTTCGCCTTATCGTCTAATTGGGAATAATTAGGCTCTTAACGCATCTAGCGTGAAAATAACGGTCTAAAATATGTTAAAACTGCTATAACCTAAATTTCCAAATGCATTTTTTTGCAACACTAATCTTCGAAAACTACAGGTTCGAAATTCAGATTTATAACAGGACATGTTATATATATAAACTTGTCGAATTTAAATTCGACGTTTGCGCTGTTTAATTTTTTTTTGATTTTGATAATTATTTGGTTGTACTTCTTGGAAGTTCTTGTGATGAAGGTTATATTTAAATCTTACACTACATTAAAATTTAAACAATTTTACCAGTTGTAGTAGTTTTACCAAAGGATTATGTTGGAAATGTCATTTAAGCGCCACCAGTTGGTAAGTCGTCACCAATGTCCATAGATATGGTGATGTATGAAATATTGACCATTCCTTAATTCGCCTTTCACTTACCATCCGGGGCTCGTTCGCCAACCTATGACAAAAGAAGAAACAAAAATCTTTGTAACTTGTTTGCTTTAATAACAAAAAATAATGATTTACTTACCTTTAATTTATTTTATTTTATCTTATAATTTATAGCCTGTTCGCAAAACTCTAGTTTAATTCAAAGATCCCTCCACACGAAGACGTAAAAAACGACCAGTAGAATTACCTAATTTAATTTTGTCCAAAGACAAAGTCGAAGTTAAATCTTTTTCTCCAAATGGAAAAGATATTTAGCACCCATTTAAGTTTCTCTTCGTACTATTAGAAGATTAATTCAGGAAGATAGTTAAATTTTTATATTTTTTTTATTATGAGCGTTTAATTTGTGTAGGCTATGTGTGCTAACATATATTCTTTTGATCGAATTTAGACAACTACGTTCACTATCAGTCATTGCAGGATAAATTGTAATGAGTGTTTTATCAATACATTTATTTTCAATTCTCATTTTCATAATCCAGTGAGATCGAAATACGACACGATCTTAGAGAAATAAGTCGCAGCACCAACGACGACAATACATGCTTTCCGATGCACAGAAGTGTCACACTGGCAACTCCCTAGCTACAAGACCCAACACTTTTCCACCTCGGTCTCTGAGATCTGTAGGATAAGATAATTACTAGAACAAAACTGCAATTTTGAAAACGCAATTTGAGCACGGCTATATTAAAATACATTTTATATGTTAACTTTTTGCAATGAAAAACAAATTTTGAGATCACCCATTTTGTTATCTAATCGTTGCCATTAGGCTTCCAGGCTATCTGCTTCATTTGTATTAAATCAGCTTGAGATCAATTGTAAACGGTCATTATTATTAAGATAAATACTCTCAATCAGTTAATGAAGAAAAGATTACCCAATACAAAAAAAAAAAAAACAAAACTTTTCTTAGCCTTAACATATTTTATTCCTAACGAGCACAATCTGTGGCAGCTCCGACAGTGAAAACAGAAAAAAAACTGCGTTGTTAGCGCGACACTTTTGTCTTTTCTGGAAAATGTACATGATCATATTTGTTAAATTTGCGTATTTAAAATAATTTCACTATGAATGGGGCGATAAATTTAATTGAAAATGAGTAGATAATCCCATACAATCAAAGGAGTCAAATGCAGAACCCACGGTTCCTACGTACTTTCCAAGGCAAGGCAGATACAATTTTAAAACAGTAAAGTATTAAATAATTGTCTTTACTATACAATTGTTTTTCCATTTAATTGATTAAAGAAACAAAAATAGATTACTTATAAAACGCCACACGTAACTACCGCTTTTTTATACGCCATCCGTTTAAGCGCAATCTTAAAGCCTACGCACTTGATTGAAAAAGTTCCCTTTACATTTTTCCCCCTGTAAGCGGCTTAAGACGGCCTGGAACAATCAATTAGGAAGTTTCATTCCGAATTGTAAATGCGATGTGAAAGTATGCTTCGGATTTTTGCGGATAAAATGAATTCTACAAATTTATAAGTGTTAATTGAAATTAAATTACAATTATGGGCATGACTGTATTGGATCAAGGGTATAATTTTCGTGCAAAATATCACGTCTAACTATGACCTGATGTTTTGCACTTGGCGATTTTGATAAATTTTACGGATTTTCAAGAAATACGTTCCGATTGGTTAGGATACTGTTTTAAACTTCAAACAAATTGAAATATAAAATTGGTTATTATTTAAGCTAAGGAATCTCTCCTGAAATAAATAAGTCAATGCATGTAGGTATATCGTGTAGTTTTTCTTGACAGTTTAACATTTTTCACAAACTTTTGGTAAGCCCAAGAGGTTTTCTGTAGGAAGACTCAAAACTAACTGCAGAAAACGAGTGGAAAATGTCAGAATGTGATAAATTGATGAAATGATTAACTATGATAATTATAAAATTCATAGAATACGCGCATCGATTTCGCGATTCATCATAAGTTGGCTGTTAACATTTCACGAATGAGAAGATTTTTGGAGTTTATTCTATTCGAATATTCTGACAGTGATGGATATTCTTGCTTATTTTGATCGCAGTCAAAAATGCAGTAACCATAATAAGTCTGATTGATTGTGTCAAATCGCAAAGTAAATTTAAACCCAATATGTTTTGGTAATTTTGATCCTAGAACTTTGCTTCTTGCAGAGATCCTATAGTATAGGTTTTTATAATACACATACGGTAATCATCAAAGAGTAATGAACAACATAATTGTGATAGATTCTAAAGATAAGGTAAGTAATGAATCTGGTGACCGGAGGTCGTCCATCCCCAGCGCCCCGGCCGATATAAGTACGGTACAAAAGTTTTTTTAGAAAATTGATGTGTTGATTTTATTGTGTTTGATTTTGATTCTGTTCGAAACAAATAGACAAACAAGTTTAATTCGTAACGTTTGACGTAGGTATTTAAAAAGACCAAACTAGTAGAGACAAAGTATGTCTGGATCCGCATAATACCATAACAGGTTGGAAATATGATTTAGTATAAAAAAATAAATTAAACTTAGTATAAAAATATTTCAACATTTCTAAGAAATTATTTCGTGTCGCTTTTGCTGTATTTCAAAACTACTCCGTCGTATCTAAAAGAAGATCCAACAAACTTACTCATTACACAAAGACTTTGAGACAAGGGTTTTCTTTACGAATAAAAAATAACGTCGAGTGTACAGGGTGCAGACGAACGTTCTTTTATTTTCGATACGTCTCTAGAAGTCAGATGTTAGCCCCTACCATCAGTTTTACAATAAAATCTGATAAACACAAAAATATTCATGTATATTTCTAGCACTATTTCAGATACTGCTTAAATCAATGTCTGGGGATTACCAATTTAAGAAAAACATAATCGTATTACGTAGTTATATTTAAATTAAAAAAAAAACCTTTAATCATTTCGGCTAAAAAATTAAATATATCTAGTTTATTTACAATGAAACGATTTCAGTCAAAGTGGCGTGGTCATGGTCAAACCATGGCTGTAGGCGATTTGAAGGTTAGTACTGCCATTTTCCAAACATCGGCGGCTACCGAGAATTTCTTGACAGAAAAAGGCAATAACTTTTTATTGGTGTCACTGAAGGCTTGAAAGCAGCTAAATCCCTTAAGCCTTGTGTGAGATTGTTCATTGTGGCCGAAATAGGATCGACTACTGTTGTATATGCGAATGTTTGGATGGATGGATGTTTTTTACTCAATCACGCTAGAACGGCTGAATGGATCTAAATGAAATTTGACACAGAGGTAGATTAGATGTGGGCAAAATCGCGGTCGGAAACTAAATATTTACTTAAATATCAGATTTAATACATAATTGAAGTCTAGCTTCTCGGTTTTATTTTATTTATTCAGAATATTTTATTCATTGTAATCTAAAAAATCATTAAAAATACATCGATTTTCTTGGTTTTGAATGTATTTTCCGAAATTTCAAATCTTTCATTGTGAGATAAATAATCGCATTGCAGTTTCCCTTTTGGTATTAGTATTGTCAACTGATATTAAATTGTTCCATTTGAATTTCCAACTAAAATGGATCCTTAAATAAATAGCACTTTTCAATCAAAGCGTTTGCGGACGAAGACTTTATTATAAATTGGGCTTGAGTTTCGAGATTAAATAGTAGGTACTCCAGCATCATGTTTGTTGTAAGTAAAAGAACTCAGATGTTTTCACATTTTTATGACAAAATGAATGTATGTATGCGTCTCGAGTTTTCTACAGACTTTAAATTAAGGAACATTCTTTTAGTTTATACAAAAATGATCTTAAAACAACAAAAGGTGCAGAATTTAAATGTGACATTTGTTTAAGAATACTTTTACTGCACATTTGAGTAAAATTAGAACCGCTTGCTTGCGTAATTTTAAGTGTATATTCTTTATATTTATTCCGTGTATTTGAATTTAGATGAGCTAAGAAGATCCAGTAAATAGGATAAGTGATAAGTAAAGAGCTATAGTTCAAACTATGACAGATTATTTATTTAACACCGATTAATAATTTTTTTTTAAACCTTTTTCAGAAAAGTCAACATAATTCAAACAAACATTTTGATGGTACATTTTTGACAATTGTGCGTTGAAATACTAACGACTACGTTTTGCAAAAAAGTAAGCATTTTTTATTTCAATCAGGCATCGAATAGCTGAAAATTGAAAAACGTTCCATGCTAAAAAAAGAGATGTGCTATTCATGTATTTATAAATATAATATAAAAATATTTATAAAAAATATCAAGAGCCAAGATGGCCCATGGATGAAGTGGTTAGAACGCGTGCATCTTAACCGATGATTTCGTGTTCAAACCCAGGCAGGTATCACGGAATTTTCATGTGCTTAATTTGTGTTTATAATTCATCTCGTGCTCAGCGGTGAAGGAAAACATCGTGAGGAAACCTGCATGGATCTAATTTCAACGAAATTCTGCCACATGTGTATTCTACCAAACCGCATTGGAGCAGCGTGATGGAATATGCTCCAAAACTTCTCCTCAAAGGGAGACGATGCCTTAGCCCAGCAGCAGGAAATTTACAGGCTGTTAATGATGATGATAATGAAAATCTGCATGTGAATTGGAAATCCTAAAAAGATGATGATTTTTTTTTGTGTCGATGATGAAATACAATCTGCAATGTTTTTATGTGTGAATTCACTTCGTAAATCACTCGTGAAATATTGAGAAACAGCTTACGGTGATACGCTATTTTGATACGCTTATCCTATAAATTTTATAATTACTATAGTCAACTTTGCATATCAAATTATAATAAATCACGCTTGTGTTCTGCGGTGAGTATCGAGTTTCTTCCTACACAATGGCTCTACTGTGGAAAGAAAATGTGGCACATAACTCATTAAAGTTTTCGTCAATTATGTTTTTGTTGATTGGTCAATACAATCAGTTTCACTATACAGTTTATATCAAATATTCTAAATTTCCATACAATTTAACTCATTTTTAAATATATATAGATTTCGATATAGTATATGCTACGTTCGATTTAGCTGTTTGGAAATTATGGATAGTCGTGATAAAACGTTCTCAATAAAATACAAGCAATAACCTTATAAACATATTTAAGTATACACTTCAATAGAACACCTCCGAGCAAAATATATATTCGAACTCGTAATAGATATAATATTTAACATATCGCGAAAATGTAGCGAACTCTATCTAATAGTTAAAACAATTCCCTAGTGATTTTCAATTCAACTCGCAGTAAAGTTTCGCTATTGTAACACGGATGTGAATCAGGAATGGCACAATTGAAAATCCACCTAAGGGCGTAAAATATTTAGTGAATTTTCAAATATTTGCCTTAATAGATCACTTAGGAAGTATCCACGTAGCCTTTATTGGATTATCGAACGTTATGAGAGATATATTCTTTGGTTGTTCTGTACCATCAGGTTTGGAGGAATATAATTGGATTTGAATATAAGTTTATTAAGGTTTTGTCTCAAAAGACAGCATGTGTATAGGACGAGATGACCCGGTGGTTCATACCCGGAAAAGCACCTCTGAATTCTCATGCGCTTAATTTGTCTTTATAATTCATTTCGTGTTCAGCGATGAAGAAAATCGTGAGGAAACAGCTATGCGTCGGATGAGAATTTGCCCCATGTGTATCCAACCCGCATCGAAGCCCGCATACCTGTCCCTCAAAAGGACAGGCCTTGGCCCAAGGGACATTTACAAGCTTTAACTTTATGTATATATTTTAAAAAAATATTAAATAATAGAATAGATATTACCATTCGAAACAAGTATTTGATAAACAGGTAAATTAAAAAAATTGTAAAAAAGTCCTTTTATTTTAATAAGAGCATAAGTTATTTTCTCTTTGTGCTTGCTGTCGCGTTGTTCTCGTAACAAGTTGGTCAGACCTGGATTTAAATCTCGCGTCATCGGATTATGAGAGTGAGGGATTAGAGAACGGATTTTGTTAACACACACACTCCGCTCCGTAGTAAGAATGACCGCTGTAGCCAAAATCGGGTCGACGATAATAATAAATCGTATAACGTACGTGCATTCGTAATTTTAAAATTCACTTGGTGGTAGAGCTTTGTGCAAGCCCGTCTGGGAAGGTACCACCCACTCATCAGATATTCTACCGCCAAATAATAGTACACTGTATTGTTGTGTTCCGGTTAGAAGGGTGAGTGAGCCAGTGTAATCACAGGCACAAGGGACATAACATCTTAGTTCCCAAGGTTGGTGGCGCATAGGTGATGTAAGGAATGGTTAATATTTCTTACAGCGCCTTTGGCTATGGGCGGTGGTGACCACTTACCATCAGGTGGCCCATATGCTCGTACGCCAGCCATAAAAAAAAATGTTCGAATACAACGCCTCATATTCGTTCTTGTATCATTCATTCTGATTTTTGTCTACAACTCTCGTTGCATTCATTAACTCGTTCAATTTAATCTTTATCACATACAAATTGTTCTTTGTTTAATTCATAATGTATTTTCCGGTTGTAGTTTAAATAAATAGAACTTTTCTGAGTCAGAAATTGCATTTCTTATTATGAGAAAAATAATCTTATTGCAGTTCACCTCTTGGGATTGGGCGTTACTGGTATTGTCGGGCCCTGTCGTTGGATAGCATAGACTATGAATAAACAGTACTTAAACATTATAAGTCAGTTTATACCTACAAGTATGTCGGCTCTTCGATGATCATAAGTAATAATATACTGAGATGGAAATATTGCTATTTCATAAAGAGGTGATTAATATTGTTCGCTTTTTTATTGTTAGTCTTAAAGTTGCATTTGTTGTAAAGTTGAAAATATTTTTATGATTATAAAAGTGTTTTTATTTTTTAATTAAGAATGTTCGTAATTAATTAACACACTATTTGTACAATCATATATTTTATTTCAATTTTACGAATCGTTCGAAAATTAAAAAGTGGATGAAAATTAAAACGATATTCCGGTTTCAATAATTATAACATAGAGATTATTATTGGGTCAGCGTCTTGAAAAAATGCTAACATAAAATATATTATATAAGTTATTTATTGAAATTATTAATCTGTGAGCGAAAATGTTGTTTTCCAGAAATTAGACACTCCTCCCTCGCCCGCGGCGAGCCGCTTATTTACATACAGAGTGGGTACAAACACTTCTCGTTTGATTATTTCTATTATTATCGCTTACACTGCCTTTTCCACGCAATTGTTCCTATTCTGGACAACTTTTAGATTACTATCACTATCACCTATAAGGAAGACTCAGCTCAGGATTTGTGGATTGTTAGTCATGGTCGAGTGGCGACCATGGGCCGGAAGACGCAGCGTGGGTAGGCCTACAAGGTGGACGACCTGATGAAGGTCGCGGGAAGCCACTGGTTGCGGGCTGCACAAGACCGGTCGTTGTGGCGATATTTGGGGGAGGCCTATGCCCAGCTGTGGACATCCGTCGGCTGAGAGATGATGATGATGAGATGACTAGCGTCTAATACGGTGTCATTGAATGTCATAATGAATCATAACACCTTATTACTACATATTATTGTAAATAACGCGAAGCTGGCAAGATTGTTTGGTTCGTGGTCACCATTTTCGTCATATTTACATTACATTACATTTACATTATGAATATAATAATATAGATTATTTTAATAGGACCAGCGACGATCAAGAGGCTAGGGAGAAAAATAAATGTAAATTTGTATCACCAAGTATCCGAAAACGCAGTCAGTAAATCATTCCTGGGGCTTCCTTCTTTTCTATACTAAAAATCCGCAGATAATTTTTCAGAATTATAGATTTAATATTAAAATAACATTAACAAATCACTATTAGCGAAACAATACAAGAATATAAAGATAAACAAGACAGTAGTTAGAAATAATTAGTCAGTACCTGATTAAAGTAAAATAAAAATCAGGCCAGTTAACCTCTCTAATAGCCGTTAATATATATTTATCAACATAAGAATCTATACATATATATAAATAGGAATTAAAAATAATTACTGTATTGCCTTTTAATGCTGTATAATTGTTGTTAACTTTTAAGTGGGTCTTTCTAGTCTATTGGCGAGCACGCATCGTCTACATATCCGATAAGGCTTTACTATTTCACAGCATCTTTCCTGCTATTTTGGAACAATCCAGTTCTTTGATTTGCATAAGTCAAAGAGATTTTACTTAATTAGAGTGACAAATGCTTTTTATGACGTAGGTCGAGGAAATAGTCACCAGCGCCCATAAAATATGGCGCTATAAGAAATATTGACCATTTCTTACATCGCCAAACTTGGGAACTAAGATGTTATATCCCTTGTGCCTGTAGTACAATACTGAGTACTGCTGTTATGCGGTAGAATGCATGATAAATGGGTGTTATCTACCACGACGGGCTTGCATAAAGCCTTACCACAAAGTAATATCACACTTGCCAGACCAGTTTGTAATCTATTTCAGTTTTTCTTTGTTGAATTTTTCTGAGACGTTTTATTTAACTATACACAGACCTTGAGGTCTCTCTTCTGTGTTATTAAAGAAGAAATTGAGATCACCGTCTTTCTTCTCTAAAAGGGAAAGGGTTTTTTTTTTGAAATCATACACGGCACCTATATATATATAAGTTACCTCGCCATTGAAAGATAACCACTTGAGAAAGGCTCAATGGATTGAGCATTATTTTGTTTTCATTAATTGTCATGTTATAGAAATTATTTGGAAAATTTACTGGTAAACTTTGACACGTACATGATATTTTTTTTATGACAGTTACAAAAAAAATTTAAGACCGTTTGACAGTTCTGTCAGATGTTTTCATATTGTTATCATAATATGATTGAGTACAACTCAAACAAAAGCAAAGAAATAATCTTAAAAGCCAAATAAAAAAAAAAGAAAATCCTACCACTAATAAATAGTTTGATGAATAAGAGCATGTTAAAAATAAACATTGGTAACATTTCACGTGAGTAATGGATTACGAGCTTATCATTTTAAGCGGCTTAATGGCTTTTAAAATATGGCACTTGCATATTTAATGTTAAAAATACAGCGCTAACGGTTGTTAGCGGGACCTATTTTTCATTTATAAATTCACTATCTTTTTAGTGTTCGCTTTTACAACGTAATAAAATCCACATTTTTACATGCCGTAAATAACATGTTTCGACATGTTTAAACATGTTTGATAATCACATCCATATCTTCAAATCCGTATACTTTTGTTTAATTTCGCTATACTAATATTATTACAGAAGTAAAGCTCGCTTAAACGACAAGTTAAATAATAATTTTAAATAGTATTTGCTTATAATTTACTACGGAATCATTTGATCTTGTTAATTAAGCCATGAAATCACGCGACTTTTAGTACATTACATATGTATTTTCGTATATGTATGTACTATAGACAGATTTAATTTAAATTTAAAAAAAAAATAACGATCTTGGTATGATAATTTTGTACAATTCATTAAACATGCACATGTACATGCCTCCACTTATACCCTTTAAACAACTGAAACCTTAAAAACATATACCGGGCTCGGGGTCCCTGGATAGCAGTTTATGTGGGATTTCTCGTCACTAAATCACCCTTGTTGGCGGCCGCAACACGGATTCGTAGGGGTTGTGTGATCTTATTAACATAACGCATCCTTCGGTCTTCCTGGGGTTAATTCTACTAACCAATTATAACTACGCAATCGAATCGAAACGTTATCGTTGCTGTTAAGCCGTTTCCTATTGTACTAACAACGATCCAGTTGCGTTCTAGTCGAAGTTGGATGGATAGTCGCGGACGGAATAAATCAATCGAACGATAAGTAGAATTGGCCTTCATTTACGATTAAGATGAATTTTATTTTTGGATCGGAACAGAATCGGGACCGTATCATATCTCAGCATATATCACCCTTATATGTAATAAATACACTAGTACATAGAATATACATTTATTATTATTTGTTTTATTTTATAAACAGTATAGTATTGAAGTTAAAAATCCAATTAACAAAATATTCCTACTGTCATTTTCTCTTTTTGACATTTTCTCTTTTTTTTTCAAATATTTTGCCTGGGAAAACATCTTGTATTATTTTTTTAAGGTGACACTTTTATGAAATCAAAATATGAGTTTATTAAATATATAATTATAATATAAAAAAGTAACTACATAAATAACTATTTCTAACATATGTTAGTAGAATTGACCCCTGCTCCGTTCTCCGTTTGTCGTCGGTCTTTTACAAATTATACAATAAATTAAAGTTATACCCTTTTATGAACCCTTGGTAAAGCGTATCCAAAATTCAAATTTACATTCAAGGTTGAGCAGTTAAGACTGAAAGCGTAAAAATGTTTTTTATCTCATTTAGAAAATTAATTAAAAAATCCATATATTCAAATATCGAATGTAAGAAAGAGATGCATGTATTCCACAGAACGTGAGACAAAAAGAGAAACAATAATATTATTATGTAAGCAGCATATAATTTGATATTATATCGATTTACATATAGTATATTAGTTCGTAGGTTGAAATTATATTCCCATTATTACGTACCCAGTGTTTAAAATTTATTATCTGTATAATTGTAATTGCTTCTTAAATTATACGTTAGAGTTATATTATGTTCATATATAGTTAATTTACATGTTGCATAATATTTGTTTTTATATATCTGAGATTATGTCAAATTCATATTTTACTGTAAGTCAAGGTGGCCGTTTTCAACGTAGACTAACCCAGTTGACTATTAAAACAGGATATACTTTTTTAATTGTTGCACAGGTGTGGATCTAGATGCTTTCCTTGTCCCTGACTCTCAATAAAAACCAATAACTGTTAGAAGATTTAATTTTGTCAGTGAGTGGTTCTCGGGATTTACAGCCCTATAAGCCACAGAACAAGAGTCGAAGTCTTCTTTTCCAGGGTTTTTGTCCCTCTAAAGCCTAAATTATAATGTGAATAGTGTTTATGAATAACGTTACTAGTTTTCGGGCGAGGCTACGTCCGCATAGGGGGCGGTACTTCCTTGGGGTTCATGCTTGCTTTATACGAAATTTTATCAAATTTGGTTCTGTGGTTTAGCATTGATAGAAAGTTCGATTTAATTTCTCATTTATAATATTCAGTATAGACAATGATTTATTTATTTATAGATAAGTTTAAAACGGGGATCAATTTAGTAAAAACAAATAATATAATAAGGATTAATTTTGCGTGATGAATACGTAGAACAAAAGCTATGTAGTACTTCATATACCAAGCTTTCTTGACTCTGCTATGGTTTTGACAGCGTTTGTTTGTAAAGCACGCGGTCCGATAATTTCCTCTATGAATCCGTTGACATGTTAAAACCACTATCCTATTTCCGTTTTGCAACTATCTTCTTTGTAAATGTGAAAGTTCTATAAAGATCATGTTATGATCATGTGGAAAAAGTATAAATTTTTGTAAATCTGGTCAAGGCAAATAAACTCAACTTAACCTTGGAGCGAAGCGGATTGAGCTCCAAGCATTCATCTCTTGTACCCACAAGAAAAGGAATACTTTTTATTTTCTAGGAATAGAACAAGCTTTTTATTATTTGCGGACATTGCGGCCATTCTCAATCGTGATTGGACATTAGTGCAACACAAATTGTAGTGCAGAAGTGTATGCACGAACACAGATCAGTCCTCTGTTCTTTGAACCGTTCCGAAACCCGATACAATTAGAAAGATTTCAGGCGCAGGAGTAACAAGCGACCAACAGGCTTCTGTTACGTGGTCTGTTGTTAGGAGATTTTGAACAGAGACATCCAATAGCTTTTTATCCTTTTGGGGAGCGGAGATATATGTATGTATAAATATATAAATATTTATATAAGGTCATGGGTTTTTCAAGCATTAAACAATTTGATTCATCTAAAAAATAGAGTTTAATTTTGTTAATAACAAATAAATTTTACAATACAAATGGCTAACTAAAATACAAACCTAAAAAATAGAGAATCGACAATTGCAATGTTCATGCTTTATTTCTTCCTTAAAGAGAACTGGAATTGTCCTTTCCACTCTTAACTGAACTAAAATACTAATTAATAAAAAAAAACGTTTATCACTAAGTTTAAAATGAATATTTTAAATTAATTGACACTTCTTATGTCATTAAAAAATATTATATGGTTTTTTACTGAGACGGCCTCCTTCGACTCAACTGCCAACACTCGAATGTAATCACAAAGCTTACATCTCCCCCCTTCGAAATATAAATGAGAAAATTTATATTTCCTCTTAAGTAATATTTAGCTGTGAAAACTAAAAATCAGTATGCATAGGGATAAGCTTTGTGACATGATATAGTCCAGTTGATCTTGTTCCACGACCAGTATTTATTTTAAAAACTGAATCCGATATTTTTTCTTC
The DNA here is from genome assembly GCF_905147765.1 of Vanessa atalanta. NCBI lineage: Eukaryota > Metazoa > Arthropoda > Insecta > Lepidoptera > Nymphalidae > Vanessa > Vanessa atalanta. Next base: position 1,107,159 of record NC_061878.1, read on the forward strand.
TATTTCAAATGGGCCAATTCTAATTTCATCCATCTTTTTTTTTGTTTAATTTGTTCCCATAGTCAACATATACCATATCTCCTTTTTTAAAATCATATTGTAATCTATTCTTGGCAAATAAAGTTTTATTATAGTCATGCGATTTTATTGACCTTTGGAGTGCTATTTTCCTGTCTTCTTCCAAACTTTTTGTTAATAACTGTTTTTCTTTTAATTCATGTGGTAACAAGTCTGTAGATTCCCCAGATAACAAATATTTAGGAGAAAATCCTGTTACAGAATGGTCTGTTTCATTATATCTGTTTCTACATTCTTCAGCTATTTTTGACCAATTTCTTTTTCCTTTTGATTCATTCATTTTGCATCTTATTTTGTTTACAATAGTCTGATTTAGCCTTTCGTTTAAACCATTTGAGAACGGTGCATCTACCGCAGTAAATATTAATTGAATGTTTCGGTTCTTAAGATAATTTTTGAATTCAATCGAATTAAAAGCTGGATATTGATCAGAAAGTAAGATGTCTATTGTTTCTTCTTTAGGAATTTTTTCTATGAGTTTAATGAAGTCTCGAGCGTGTTGATTCTTAGAACATAGAGTATATGCATATCTAGTAAAGTGGTCAACTAGTAGATGTAAATACTTTTTTGTTGATCTTTGCCCACCAAATCCTCCTATTGTGTCCAGTGACATTATTTGAAAGGGTTTATTAGCTGGGCCCAATTGCGATATAAAGCCATACTTTTTATTTAACCTTGTTTTATTTTTTATACAAGTCTCACAGTTTTTGCATATATATTTGATATTTTCTGATAGATTCGGTGCAGTATAAAAGCGTTTTATTTTAGATTCTGTTTGATTTATTCCAGTATGACAATATTTTTCATGGGTTTTTTTTATTATAATTTTACTGTAATTTTCACTTAGAAGTATTTTTTTATTACTTTTACCACTTTTTTTATAGTAAATTCCATCTTCTAACACAATGTTCTTTTCATGTTCTTTTATTTGCAAATTTTGTGCTTGATCACATTTTATGTCATGAATATCAATAATATTAACCGTCCTTAAATTATCTTCATTATTAGCATCTATGTCCAACACTGGGTTTCTGCTGAGACAATCTGCTTCTGTATTATTTTTTCCTGGGAAATATTTTATTTCACAATTATATTGTGATAGATAATATGACATATCGCCTAATTCATCATCAGGTCTGTTTCTTACATTTAACTTCTCTAAGGGTTTGTGATCTGTATAGACAGTAAAATAGTTTCCAATCAACCAATGTTGCCAAAATTTTATACTCTCTTTTATGGCTAAGCATTCCAAAAATATAGCTTTTTTATTTCTTTGTGATTCATTTATTTTTTTAGAAAAATATGCTACCGGTTTTTCTTCGCCATTGTGTTGAATTTGTTTTAAAACTGCTCCTATTCCTACGGCACTGGCATCTGTATAGATAAGTATTGGTGCTTGTGGATTATAAATAGCTAGTATTGGTTTGGAACACAAATAATCTTTAATTTTCTGAAATGCATCCTCACATTGTTGTGTCCAATTAAATATCTGATCTTTTCTCAGTAATTTATGTAAAGGGTCAAGAACGATTGAAACATTTGGAATGTATTTTCCATAAAAATTAATTTTTCCTAAAAATTGTCGTATTTGTTTTCTATTTTGAGGAGCAGGAAAATCTTTAATTGATTTTAAATTGTCTTTTAGAGGTGTAATCGTATTCTTTTGTAATATATGGCCTAAATACTTAACAGAATCACTTGCAAATTTGCATTTTGTAAATTTCAACCTGAAACCCTCTTCTTGAATAGCATCCAACAATTTTTTTAAGTGTGTGATATGTTCATCAAATGATTTAGAAAAAACCAGTATGTCATCAATAAAATTCACTGCAAACCCCGACAGGTCATTTTTTCTTATAATATTTCCCAAAATTCGTTGAAATATGGCCGGTGATGTTTTAAGGCCAAAGGGTAAACAAGTCCACTGGTAATGGCCTTCCTGTGTTACAAAACCAGTTTTGTATTTGTCTGAAATTTTTAATGGAATAGACCAAAAAGCTGAATTTATATCTAGAGTTGTAAAATAATTACAATTTATTGTTTTTGTTATTAAGTCTTCTATTAGGGGAAATGGTTGCGATTGAGGTATGATTAATTTATTTAAATCTCTGAAGTCTATGCATAATCTACTTTTTTTTCCTTCATCCCTTTTAAAAGCTAAGGTCACAGGTGCCCCAAACGGACTGTATGATTCTTCAATCAATCCATGTTTTAACAGTTGTGAGATTTGATTTTCTATCTCTAGCTTGTCTTGAACTGAACATCTATATGGTCTTTTATAACAATATTTTTCAACTTGTAAATCTATACACGCTTCATAGTTCTTCACTTTTCCAGTGTCAAATTTATTTTTTGCAAAGATATCAGTGTAACTATCCAATAATATGTTTATCTGTTTTCTTTGATCAGTATTTAAGTGTTCTGTATCTATATTAAATTTGTTTGTATCTATACCTTCGTTAAAGTTTACAGCATATTCTTTTTCTTCTATATATATTCCCATATTTTTAGTTTGTTCGTCTTCAAAATTATTCTTATTTCTTATTTTGAAATTGTCTGTTTTTTGTATTTGGATATTTAAATTCTCATCATGAGTCAACCCAAATTTATGTATTGAATCTAATCCTAGTATTAAATCATACTCAAAATATTCATTTTCATAGATAAATGCATTTATTTTAATCTTCTTATGCAATAACTCCGCATCTAACGTAATCAATCCTTTTGTTTTGCCCCCTCCACTTATTGTTTTTATCGTGTTATAAAAATAATTTGGTTTCATATTCGTCACCTGAACTAGTTTTGAATTTATTAATGTTATTTGTGAACCAGGGTCATACAGTCCCTTGGCTTCTAATGTATTATTTAATGTCACTATAATCTCAATAAGTGGAGGAAATTTTAGTTTTTTGGATCTTCATTACTCAGTTCAACTTTTAATATTGAATTAGAATTAAGGTTTTTATCATGTGTTGTTTTTTTTTCATAGTTATACCAGCAAACACTCTCTGGATGAGATCTATTCATTTTTCCTTTATTTTCACAAATCCTGCATGATTTTTTTTCAGTTTGTTTTATTTCTTGTTTATTGTATTTATTCGCAGTGTTTAAGTTCTTCTTTATGTCGTTTTTTCTTGTTAAACTTTCTAATCCTCTTATGCTGTTAAATAAGTCATTCACTTCTTTAAGGTTTTCTCTGTCTATTCTATCCGTTACAAAGTTTGGTAGACCGGTGGCAATCAAATATATTAAAGTTGGTATATCTATTGATTTGTTTATTTCTAACAACAGTCTCTCCTTTTTTAGAGCGTATTCTAAGATTGATCCTTGTATATATTTAAAGTTCATAGCGTACCTTATTGGTGACCAACCTTTATCTGCAAATGTTTCACTCAAACTTTTCTTCCATACAGACCAATCTGAATCTATAGTATGTTTAATAATCATTGAGCTGTACCAATCTACACAACTATCTTCCAATAGCAATCTTAGAATTTCTATTTTTTGTATATCTGTATCTATTTGTAATCGTGCACATTCATTTTCAAAATTATCTAACCATTGTTTAACATTTGTTGTATTTTTTGAAAACTTCTCTATTGAAAATTCTGATATTAATCTCATATTATTTTCTGGTTTTTTCAACAATATTGTTTCTGTTGTTAAAGACTCATTTCTTTGTTCTATTTTTTCAAGTAAAAACCCATCAAACTGTAAGTTGTCATCATCTAAATATGTTGATTTCATTTCCTTAGTTAATGTTATCCATACCTGTCTCTTATCGTGCCTTTTTTGAAGAGATTTTTTTATTTTGTCAAATATTTCATGCTTCATTATTTCTTTGTGTAGATGCACTGGTTGGTACTCTCTAGGCACAATATAAGTTTGGTTGTGTATATCCGTAATGGAGGTTATGGCATAAATACTTGTCTTATTATCGTCTGGTTTGGCTTTTATAATAAATTCAAATCTTAATTTCTCCATTACGTAAGTGCAAAAGAAATAATTTTTCCTTTTTTTTTACATGTAAATAAATTGTCGATTTATAAGGTCATGGGTTTTTCAAGCATTAAACAATTTGATTCATCTAAAAAATAGAGTTTAATTTTGTTAATAACAAATAAATTTTACAATACAAATGGCTAACTAAAATACAAACCTAAAAAATAGAGAATCGACAATTGCAATGTTCATGCTTTATTTCTTCCTTAAAGAGAACTGGAATTGTCCTTTCCACTCTTAACTGAACTAAAATACTAATTAATAAAAAAAAACGTTTATCACTAAGTTTAAAATGAATATTTTAAATTAATTGACACTTCTTATGTCATTAAAAAATATTATATGGTTTTTTACTGAGACGGCCTCCTTCGACTCAACTGCCAACACTCGAATGTAATCACAAAGCTTACATTTATATTTTACAATATATTAATACGTTTAAATCGTTTCTAGCGAAAAAGTTTCAAACAATATGTTCGAATTTTCTAAAAATGTAATGTTTGTCCACCATCTTAAATTATGACAGAATCTAAATCAACGATTGCAAAACCTTTAGACATCTTTGATGGGTTTGTGCAAGCCTGTCTGGATAGGTACCACCCACTCATTAAATATCGTATCGCCGAACAGCAATACTTAGTATATTGTTGTGTTCCGGTTGGAAGAGTGAGTAAGACAGTGAAACTACAGGCACCAGGGAAATTACGTCTCAGCATCCAAGGTCGATAAGATTTTGTAGTATAAGGAAAAGGTTTAATTTTTCTTATCATTCTTATCTATGGTCCAAACTGGAGTTTATACAGTCGCTATACGAACAAAAGACGTGTCGCCTTTCGTAACTTATCATGTGGTTAAAATCTAAATACATAAACAACACAGTTGACTAAACATAATTGATTATCACTAAATCGATCAAAGTTAAGCCCTCAAAAATTCACCGAACCGGAATCGAGATTCTGAAATGAACTCGCCGTGTGTATCACTCTTGGTTGATCGTTTGTAATTATGGAAATTCCTTTGAAATATTTAAATGTGATCATTATAACACAGGCCGACAATTTCGACAAAAGTCAGGAAACCGAAACAAGACGTAGTGTTTCTGAAGGTTTTTGATACACTGATTCCGACAATGAGTTCAGAATTGCTCCATTATCCTAGATTTTTAAGATATTCCTAAGAACCTAATATTTTAGGTTAGGTTAGTTTTATGTCACAGACAGATTTTTTGGTGCTTCTGACGTTATGAAATAGAACACGAAAGAAGTGAATCGAAAGTCTGCATATCGTTTGAAATATTAGTGTCATAAAATAAAATGGCCTTGAGATTACAATCTCATCTTATTTCTTTTAGAAGTTATCGACAATTGGAAATCATTATTTTTGGGTATCAAGGTTTCTATTTTTAAAAATTGTCGGTTTTTAAAGAAATATTTTGTATTATTTTTATTATATGTATATTATCTATATCTTTTCTATTTTCTAATAGATAATGGTTTAGTAATATATTAAATAGATGAATTTATACGAGATTATACTTAATCGAAAACCCGGCCAAGCGACACTGACTTTCTTATGTTCTTGATTTGTTCTTTTAATTTATATCATGCTCGACGGCACGGACGGAAGGAAATTACCGTGAGGAATTTTGGAATTGGGGAAACCTGTGTTGCGTTAGATTCTACCACGCGTGTATCCAATTCGCATTAGAGGTCCTGTGTGAATCATTGGTGAAGTTCAAAACCTTCTCAAGAAACAAAAAGGTTTTTGGCCTGCAAGAAGAAATGTACTGGCCGTTTTTAGGAAATAGGACACTTTATGCTACGATTCGACCATTATACATAACTGGCATTAGGCAATCATCATTCTCCCGAAATTACACTGGCCCATTAACATTTTACGATTTATATTTAGCGGTAGGATAACGTTAAAATGGTTGGCACATACCTAGTGTCCAGAAATCAGGCTTGAATGAATAAAACTAAACAAATATGGTCTATCCTTTATTTTTTATATAACGCACGTACACGTCGAATGTGGCCGCTCGTTGAACTTCATGTCATTTAATTTTATGGATTTAATATATAATCTTGATTTCGATTGTACGAATTTTGCGAATATATGTTGTCGACTTAAAAATATTTTTTTAACGATATTTAATTGCGAAAAGGTCTCGATCGGGTCTATTTTTAAAAATGTTTAGAAATATTCACGTAAAGGAAAAATTAAATATTTCAATTTGGTTGAGATAAAATGTATAATAAAACAAAAATTAAAGCGGCGGCGAGAAACGTTTAAAAATAAATTATAACTAAAAAGTAATTAAGCGTTATAGCATCCTTTCACAATTTATGAAAAAAAAAACATTGCTTTATTAAATTTAACTAAACAATAAAGGTCTTGAAAAATAAAAAATAAATATGTGGATTCAGACATTGGACATTGACATTGGCAGCCCGTAAATGTCCCACTGCTGGGATAAAGGCCTCCTCTCCCTTTTGAGGAGAAGGTTTGAAGCATATTCCACCACGCTGCTCCAATGCGGGTTGGCGGAATACACATGTGACAGAATTTCGTTGAAATTAGTCACATGCAGGTTTCCTCGCGATGTTTTCCTTCACCGCTGAGCACGAGATGAATTATAAACACAAATTAAGCACATGAAATTTCAGTGGTGCCTGCCTGGGTTTGAACCCGAAATCATCGGTTAAGATGCACGCGTTCTAACCACTGGGCCATCTCGGCGGATTCAGGCGTACTCGTAAAATACATAACTTGATTACTACTCATATATTTATTTATTTCAGAAAAATTGTTTGTGTTTGAAAAACTAGCCTTGTATCACGACTACTCGCTTTACTTTTTTTCGGATAGGTATATGACTCCACTCCACCTGATGGTAACCGGTATTAAGGTCCAAACGCGAAGATAGCCAATGCAGTCAGGAACGAACTGCACTGGCCTTCGTTGAGCGAACCTGCAAGATACCTCTTCAGGATATAAGAGGAGGGAAATACGAGTGCATGAGAATTAGATTTTTAGTGGTGCGATTAAATCAGTTGGCAACATTTTCGGGTGCGATGGAATTGATGCCACAGTTATAAAATATACATGAAATAAGCGCCAGCGGTACCTTGATTCTACCTATAATATTGCAATTATTTAGAATTCTTTTTTTTTACCCGTTTCCAAACAAACAGACAGACATAAATATAAATATTAGTTCTGTTAGGTAGTTTTGTTTAGATATATTTATTTTAACTTATTACAGACACTTCGATTTTATTTATTTGTATCGTTACTTAGAAATATTGTTCCCTCAGAGTAGATTAGAACCACCCATCTCAATCCGTGGGTGTCATAAGAGCTGACTAAGGGCACTTATTTTAAGTACATCTATAAAATATTGAGCAGTTAAGTGCTTCAAGCCTTTTTTATCACGTACGAGAGAGGCTACTAAGCTAATGTCAAGTATGTGGGATTCTTACGACTGTGCGGTCGAGGTAGTCGAAATTCGCCAACATCAACACAATGTTCGACGAATCTTTTTGTTCTAATTTTTAATCCATACCTCAATTAAGAATAAATAATTTTACAAATACCAAAACATATTCACAGGAGTCTAATGTATTAACAGATACTTTTATATATTAATATACGAAATAGGATACAATCACATAATTGCTGGTTGTAATCCGTATCTTCAACTTTGTAGATATTTAGTTCGATAAGTCGCAATGTGGTGGGCGATGAACTCACACGACGAGACGAGAAATTCAGTTGAAACTTATTTTTACTTTTTTTTTTTTAGAAGAACACAATTAGAAAAAGTATTCTTATCTTTGATGTAATGATGAATCAAATAAGAGAATTTCGTAGAGCATATTCCTTAAAATATTGTTTACCCACTCAAACCATTGAGATTGCTGTCTTCCATCCAGATCGAAGAGCTCTGGAGTTTTTTTCATGTGTAATTTTTCTTCTGGTAATGTCATCACCGCACATAAATACGAACATTGTAATAAATATTCACCATTCCTTAAACCGTCAATGCACTACCAACCTGAGGGTCTATGATGTTATATCATTTGTAGCTGTGAGTTACACTGGGTGACTAGGATGTTGGAATACCCTTTATTCAGGAATAGAACCATGATATTTTATATGATTAAAGTGGAGATTAGTTTTTTCTTAGGCAAAAGGACAATCTGCTGGGAAGTGGTGAACATCACTCAAAGGCATTGGAGCTGAAAGGAATATTAAATGTTTACTACATCTCCAATGCGCTACTGATCTTCAGAACTGAGATGTTATGTGCCTATAGTTGAACTGGCAAAGTAATAATAATACTAAGTTTTGCTAGTTACCTTCGCAGACGGGCTGGGACAAAGTACTGAGTAGTTGACTAATAAGTCTGAATTTTCTTCTTTCTAGTGTAAATTCAGTGATGTCTGCTATATTATTCCACATATGACATTTGTTCGGTATGTGTTCTTAATTTAAATCCTATTCAAATTTAGGGTTAAGTTTTATCTCCATTTAACTTAAATGTAACTCCGCGCATTTAAAAATTACCACATAATTAGGTTAATTAAAAAAGGAGAAATCGTACGTCCACAGTAGATCGGTCGGCAGACTGGCGTAGCGCCAACTGTTCATTACGAGGAATAATTGAATTTTCTCCGCAGATTTCTCTCTATACTTGGAGGGAATTCTTTGATTGACTATGATGTTTTCGATTAGTTTGCTATTAAGGCGTTTGTATCGTTGTTTATTTCTTGATTAGTTGGTAAGCGAAAGCTGACATCTCTCTTTTGTGTACGATCTTTTTTTTTCAAAATGTATTCCTCGGCTGATTCCTCTCAGTGAAAATTGTGTACTTTCCGAACCAGTGTTAGCTTAACATTGAATTCAACACTGTAACATAACGATTTAAGGTGCTTTTTTGAGTGTACGTGAATAAAGAATATTTCGATTTTGATGCAGAATAGAGTCAAATGATAATAAGAATTTAGTGCTATATAAGATACTAACCATAGCAGTGGTATCCTGCAAAAGTCCTTACTTTAGCCTTATTTCCTTTTGCACCAGCGTTTGTGGTGATGACTAATCGTGAACCTGTACCAGATCTTCTCTTTGGATCAGATTTCGTTTGTATTTATTGAGAAAACTTCCACGCGTTTCCGTTTTCCGTTTCCATTACGATGAGATTGTATTAATCTTCGCTCATCACAAACAACAACTCTAAAAACTAAATAATAACATGACAAAAAATGACAGCTGGTAAATAAGTAGTAATTATTTAGAGTTCGTTAATTATCTATAATATTCTTATTTAAAACATCAAGTAAACATAAAGTTTCTTAATCATAACTCACCAAAGTACTTATAAAGCCGTTTCATTACTTTACTTTGACGACGAATCCCAAAGTCCTGTCAGTAACCGTCCCATCAATCAGTCGGTAATCCGTAATGCTAACAAATGATTACAGTAATCGTTATTCATGAAATGATTTTACATAATGTATATTAATTTCATACATTATAAAGTGTTTTTTTTATGTAACCGTAAAATTGTAAGAAAAAAGATAGAAAAGAAAGAAAGAAATGTTTATTTAGTACACGGCACATTTATAAAAGCATTAAAAATAAAAATAAATTGTAGATTACCTAAGTAGTAAATAAATTTACAAAAAAAAAACACAAGAAAAAAGGAATGATATAAGGATGAATGGTGTCCTAAATACCATACCTAAAGTGTACCATTCAGCTTCTACGTTGGGTTCCAAAAACCCAACGCTGATTTTCAATGGTACCCTTTGTATTTATGACGGGCTGTGACAATCTGCAAAATAACAATATAATATTTATACATTAAATAAATATAAAATAACCATGGTAATATTTAAAACTTAACCTAACAAACATAATAAATAAAGGCAATATTTTCATATTTTGTCTTTAAGTAATAATCGGTCGGGGGAGTCGGGGCCAAGGAACATTAGTTTAATATATTTAGACATTAAATAGTGTCGACCAATTGTGAACAAAACATTCAATTTACAATAAAACTCTTAGAATTTCGGTTATTTATATTCTGTATATAATTTACTTTCACCGGCTGAGGAGATACTTACCATACCACGAGTGGAGCACTGCTCGGAATGCTGACGGCACAGTCCGCGGATGTTATATCGACATGAACCTGCAGCTTCTCCGATCGATGTCGATGACGACCATCGTACTGGTCTCAGTGGGTAAGAATTCCACACAACTTATTTCCAACTATTGGAATCTGGGTATATTTTTGACGATTTCGACTGCGTAAACCAAATTTTTGTTTGTTTATAGTGTAACTCAAAATGGTTTGTTATGATTTGATTGTAATTTTTCGTCCGTTTACAAACTGGTTAGATAATCTGTATTTAAAAGGTGACCAGGCCGCAGTCCAGGGCCTGTCTCTTGTATTTTTGGAATATAGGTCCATTAATTTACTTTTTAGTATCGTACGTTAATGTTAAGAATATATTTTATCGATTAATGCAAGTAAGATGATATTTGAAGGATGTATTCGTGCTATATCGGATTCAAATTCAGCTATTGCATACAGGTGAAGTTTTAGTGGCGTTTACTGAAGATATTACAGTATTAAACAGAGAGAGTTTCAAACTAAGTTCCCAGAACTGTATGTATTATATGAGAAATTCTCGAATTTAGTAAATTTTAGTATATTATGTATATATGTACTTATGTATGTTGAAGCGTATTTATTTACAATGCTTTGGGTTTGGTGAATGTATCATTGTTTAATGTTTATTGTAGTGTAATGTCTCTCACTTATAACTTCTGCCTTCTTCTTCTTCTTAGGACTGAGGGTGTTTTCTGGTAAAGGCCTGCAGATAAGTCATCTAGTGGTTGAGCTGTATACTTGAGCGTAACCAGGCTAAGATAAGCTATCTATATAAGTTGATCTGGCTCTCAGGCCAAGGTTACCTTATCACCTATTACCTCCTCTTCTATAAGAAAGCTAATCGTAACTCCAATATGCAACGAAAAGTCTTGCTGTGAACTTATATTATACCAGTACCCTATACACTGACCATTATTAGACTCGTTATGTATATTGTGCTTATATTATCACCATTACATAGTATAAAACAGGTCGCTTACCGCTGTCTGTCCCTATGTATGCTTAGATCTTTAAAATTACACAACGGATTTTGATGCGGTTTTTTTTCAACAGATATATTGATTCAAGAGGAAGGTTTATATGCACATGTAAGAGAGAAAGAGAGAGAGAGAGAAATACTGATAATTTTAGAGGTGTCTTAAGTGATGTCGTAAATAAACACATTTTTTTTGCACTTACACTGCAAACCTTGGCTGAACCCTGCCAGACAGATCAAAATAATGTAATACAGTATCGTACACCTTAAAAAGGCCTTCAAAACAGTCCTTTATGGTATATGTCTATCTCTTAGGGTTAACCCACAATAACCAATTTTTATCCATTACTTTTTATGAGAAATAATGGCATATTTTCGAAGCGATTTTAAGCAGTACAGCCTTAATCCTTATCTAATTAAATACCTTAAATACATTGTGCATTTAATATAGAACAATATAGCCCTTTACAGCATGTAATTTAAATGAATATTTTAGAAGATATTACAGATTTAAAACGCAGGGACATAAAGGTTTGTATGTCTAATAACTGAAAAACTGTAAACCTTGTAAGAAGTTCTGTAATATATTTAGTATCAGCATTGCACCCGTGCGAAGTCCGGGCTCATCGGTAGTTTACACTAAATCACTAATGTTGTCAAGAGAATCTTATTAGCGCAGCCGTTAAAAATATCAACCTGAACGAAAAAATCGTTCAGAAGCGCTTGTGTGTCAAATGATTAAAAAAAAATTATGAATTCTTAGATGATATCACACCTTGCTAATGAAAATATCACCTCCAGGCCACCATATGAATAATTGCATTGTTGATTAAAAAGATATAAAAATAAATAGTCCCGCTGAGTTTCTTTCGCGGGTTCTTCTTTTTCTTCTAAATCTTTCCGAACTAGTGATATAGATTGACAAATATTTCTTACCAAGTGATATTCATTGCATTATAATTTTTGATAATACATTTATATAAAATTAGCGGTATGCTCAATGGTTCGTGAATTATATTTATGATATTTTATATCCCATAGCTGAATTTATTTATTAATTAATACTTTGTATTGAATACCAATCGTATGTAATATATTAATAATTACATCGTTTAAAACGATATTTATAGAGATTATTCATTATAAATTATAAAAAATTATTATTGATATATCTATATATATCTTTTTAATATTTCCGTGCCGATAAATATTTTTTGATGGTATTGATTTCATTTTACTCAAACATTTGTATTAAATTTTTTTTTTAAATTATAATGGCAACACTAAATTACCCATAATTATTAAGCTTTGTTGTCTATGATGCAGACGCTGGTAAATACCACGGCAAGGATAAATATGCTTAGGAATATCGAATTAAAAGTCGCAACTCTCAGAATTGCAGTCTTTGTTCGACAATGTTTAACCATCTTCAAATAATGAAGGGTTGGGGGACTCCAATAAATTAGTTATTAATAAATATAATAAATATTGGACAACATAACATACATTACTCTGATCCCAATGTAAGTAGCTAAAGCACTTGTGTTATGGAAAATCAGAAGTAACGACGGTACCACAAACACCCAGACCCAAGATAACATAGAAAACTAATGAACTTTTTCTACATCAACTCGACCGGGAATCGAACCCGGGACCTCGGAGTGGCGCACCCATGAAAACCGATGTACACACTACTCGACCATGGAGGTCGTCAAAGTTCATAAATGACGAAGTTATAAACTTCGTCATTTATGAAGCGATTTGTTTTGGAGGGTATACTATCCGTGTTGTACAATTAAATTTTTTAGAAAAAAACTTAAGATCTAAATATAAATAATATGGCGTCGTATTTTATTTGTTTTCTCAATCGTTTATTGATTTTTTTTTTAATATTTAAAGCTAGTTCATTGTTATATATTACATTGATAGTGCGTATGTAGGATATACTTTTAACTTGTTCCAGAATTTAATTTGCCTAAATCAGGTTTTACAATATTGTTTTTTATAATAACGGTGCTTTAAAATTAGCTACCATGTGGTCATCGCCTACCAAATACATTGGTGCTGTAAAAGTGCCCATTACCACCAATCACCAACCGACCAACCAAACCAAATCATATGAACCTTGTGCCTGTTTTGATGTCTTTAATTTTTTTTGTTGAGATTAAGTTCTGAGTACGTTATAATAGGTTTGTGGTGTGTATAATTGCGTTTTCTTCTTAAAAAAATCTTGTCTTAAATATTTTTCCTTATGTTGCTTGGGAACACCCTCAGTATTAATCAGTAACAAATTATCAACCACCTACTGTACGGTACCTACAAAGGCTTAATCAAAGCCTTACCTCCAAGTAAAACATCATTCTGCGCCAATAATTAAATTATAATTTGGTTTATAAATACCTCTTTAAGCACATGACAAGTAACTAATTATTGCCCGGAATTGAACTCGTGATCATCCACAAAGATCCACATGTTCATTTCACTGGGCTGTCTCTGCTTTTTCTTGAGCTTAATTTTATTTTGCCAAGCCTCATTTTTCTTCTTTAGAATTGAATTATACGCAATCATCAAAAACGCGACGATATCAGAATTAGATTAATTTACTTACATTAATTAGCTAATAATTCATCCAAAATTAATCGAAATCTATGAAGAATTAAAACTTCTAAAACAAATAATGCCTTTTCGTAACTCCTATCCGTCTTTCTTTTAATTTGCATGGCGCGTTAATTGCCTCCGAGAAATGTTACGTTTTATAAAAACTTTTCTCAACTTTGATAGCGAGAAATTGCGTGAATTTTTAGACTTTACTTTGATGAATAATAGTGGAGTGCTATTAAGAGCTATAGACTATATTAGTTTTGTACATATTGAGAGATGTTAAGAGCCGAGATGGCCCAGTGGCTAGAACGCGTGCATCTTAACCGATGATTTCGGGTTCAAACCCAGGCAGGCACCACTGAAATTTCATGTGCTTAATTTGTGTTTATAATTCATCTCGTGCTCGGCGGTGAAGGAAAACATCGTGAGGAAACCTGCATGTGTCTAATTTCAACGAAATTCTGCCACATGTGTAACCCAAACAACATTGGAGCAGCGTGGTGGAATATGCTCCAAACCTTCTCCTCAAAGGGAGAGGAGGCCTTTATCCCAGCAGTGGGACATTTACGGGCTGCTAATGAGAGATGTTAATATGACGAAAAGGTTAAAAATAATGCTAAATTATCTTAGAATATAGTTTTCTTCTTTGCCTTGGGATTGTGTTTAAATTTGCGCCAATGCAGGGTAGAGTATATACGAAGGAATTTGACTATTCATCGAGGAAACGATGTCAAATAAATTTGTGAAAGATTGATGTTCATTGCAGATTATTTTAACCTAGAAACATAAATTTTATGGCGCGTCTATGTAAACAGCAACAATGTAAAACTGGCACTCTAGATAAGCATTGTGTCTACAGCTCACGTCTGTGGTAGCGAGGTAGAGGAGTTGATTTTTTTTAGTATAAAGAAATTGAAATGTCAACATTACTTACATCACCAATTGCCTTGCTCTCTTATAAGTCCCATATAAGAGGCCATTCCTATTTAATTATTAATTATTATAAGAAGATTTTGTTAATAGCTTGTTGTTTAGTTTTGTTAATGGAACTGGAAGATCGTTATTCTTTGTTGTGGAGAAAGCTTAGTTTGTCATTTTATAAATATATATGTGATACGATTAATGTACAGTGAAGCGGTCACTCGGCACCGGTGAGTGCGACAAAATATATATTTATTTAGTATATATATTTTGTACTGTAAACAAAAACCAATCCACTTATTATACGAACAGGAGATACCATTGAATTTTATTAAGTACGCTTTAAGCATCAAGTTGCTTATCATGACCATAAATTTAAATTACCACAAAATAATTACTCCGAAACGAGATCATTGTGTCATATCTAAATTAAATGATCATTACGACGCATAATTTTGTCTAATGTCCCATTCGGTGGCAGACATCTTGATATGGGTACCATAATTTGCGCCCTTGTCATACATGACATATTTATAGCGATGGCTAACCCTGTTTTAATTTTACATACCCTTGTTTCAATGGAGACGTAAAAAATTGGTTTATAAGAAGTCAACTTGTTATATTTTAATCTCTTTTTATCCGACTACGTTGGAAATGAGAATAATGCTTTTATATTATTATTATTATTATTATTATTATTATTTTGATCTTCTAAACAGACAGAAAGGCAAATGGGCCACCTGGTCGTATGTGGACACCGACGCATATAGATATCGTCGCTGTAAGCACTATATCACTGATTCTCCACCAACATTGGGAACCAATGTGTTATGTTCTTTAATATACATCATCCACGGGCTCACAGTTGCCTGTACCTTTTTTTACAGTTAATTTTTATAAATTGTGGCTTTATTTTATATTTTTACTGAACATCAGCAGATCTTCGCTGGACTTCAAGCTTGTCGTCATCTTGGAAGACGTGGCCCACGCTGACTTTTTTTTTCATTTTAAAATAATATATTTATAATCTATAATAAATAATATATAAGTAATTCTTTTGATCCTATTTACTGCAATCCAGCGGGCTCTGCTCCGCGCTCGTTCATAGAGAGTACAGCCTCGGCTACTCTGATGAGTGCCATTTTGCCAATATTTATACTGGCTAACTCGTCCTTCAAACCATAACGCAACATTACAAAGTATTGCTGTTTACCGGTAGAATTTAAGATACTCATCTAAAAATTCCCAAATCTATCTGTGTGGACCTACCCAGATAGATTTGTTATAAGTTATTCTTTGTAAAGAGTTTTTATAGGTTTGATGGCAACACCAGAAATTAAATTGGTAGAATAAACACAATATAAAAAAAAACCAGGCGTGCTTATGTACGTAATGTTACAGATGCAACTTAGTCGAAACGTAGGCGTGACGTAAATATACTCTGTAAAATAATGTCAATGTACCGATACTCTTATTAGTTTCTAATAGTTTCTAATTAATAAAATTAATAATTAATCAAATGCCTTTATACACGAGAGACATGATCAAAGTTAAAAAGAGAAGCTGTTCCAGTAAGTATCTGCTCTTTAATAATTAATAAATCAAAATATAATTAAATAATTATGTATAAAAGAACGTTATTAAGAACTGCCTTTGAAGTTTGTTTTAAATTTTAATTACGTTAATTAAAAAATTGTTATGTTAATAGCCAGGGATTGCTAGTGTTCTTTATATAAAAGAGAAACGCGACTTTTCCTGGACGGGAATGATGTTTAAAAAAAAAAAATACGAAAAGATTTTCGTACAATAAATAAATACAAAGTCAATTAAATTATATTATAGTTTTTCGAATATAAAATTAATATATTTATAATAAAAAATAGGGTGGAGGTTGAAGGGTGAAGGGCGATGGCATATGAGAGCGTCATGCCGCTTGCTGTCAGAGGAAACGAATCGAATGCTAAAGAAACGTCATTGAAAGACTGTCCTCAAATAATTTAATAATGGTTATTGAATTTATAGCACAGTGACTTTTACTTGCTAACAGGGCATTGATTATTTCGACAATATCACGTGGGATAGACATAAACAATTGGCCTCTAAATTTTCTGACGACTTCCGTTGCCAGAAACCAGAAACCATGCGGAACTAATTCTTCATCTGTCAAATGAAGCCTGTTGTCAATGTTGGATTTCAACGAGCAGTGTTTTAAGAGTTATTTCGAAGAGAACACTAGTAAAAATCTTTCGAAAATTTTCTGAAGGTATTTTATTGTTAGTGGTAAAATGTTTTATAAGCAGTCTATGCTTTCATGAATTTCTGAATTGTAATTATAAATATAATAGAATATAATATAGAAATATTGAGCCGAGATGGCTCAGTGGCTAGAACGCGTGCATCTTAACCGATGATTTCGGGTTCAAACCCAGGCAGGCACCACTGAAATTTCATGTGCTTAATTTGTGTTTATAATTCATCTCGTGCTCGGCGGTGAAGGAAAACATCGTGAGGAAACCTGCATGTGTCTAATTTCAACGCAATTCTGCCACATGTGTATTCCGCCAACCCGCATTGGAGCAGCGTGGTGGAATATGCTCCAAACCTTCTCCTCAAAGGGAGAGCCTTATCCCAGCAGTGAGACATTTACGGGCTGCTAATGCTAATAGAAATATATTTGTTCTGATTTAAAGAGTGAGTAAGCCAGTGTAGCACGCACAGGATACATAACATCTTAGTTTCCAAGGTTGGATCATTGACAATGTACGCAATAGTTATTATTTTTTACATTGTGCAAGCCTGTCTGTGTAGGTACCACTCACTCATCATATATTCTACCGCCAAGTTGCAATATTTCGTATATCACTTTCGAATTCCTAATAGAGATAATGACCGCTTACCATCAGATAGCATTCGACCGTCCGCGCCTATAAATTTCATAAAAATATATATACACAAAGAAGATTAAGCTAATTACGTCAAAATTCTTAATTAAGTTTTATATGTATATCTCGGCTTAACTTATAAGATTAAACAAAACATAACAAACTCTTATAAGCATAATATTTTGTTGGGATAAATTAATTTTCATTTATTATATCCTGACTAACATCCGAAGATTAAAGTAGAAAAACTCGTTGCGATGTTTATTTTAGCTAAGGAAGACAAACAAAAGCTACGATAAACATCAATATTATTATTACGAATAATATATATTGCAGTACAAATCTACAAGAATATTTTAATAAGTATTAGATTATTTATGGTATTACATATTTGACGACCTCCGTGGTCGAGTAGTGTGTACACCGGTTTTCATGTGTACGCCACTCCGAGGTCCCGGGTCTTCGATTCCCGGCCGAGTCGAAGTAGAAAAAGTTCATTAGTTTTCTACGTTGTCTTGGGTCTGGGTGTTTGTGGTACCGTCGTTACTTCTGATTTCCATAACACAAGTGCTTTAGCTACTTACATTGGGATCAGAGTAATGTATGTGATGTTGTCCAATATTTATTTATTATTTTATTTATATGTGAATATCTATTATCTATATATCTATCTTTTTGTCGTTTCGAACGACTCACATCGCCCCTTGTGGGTAGATTTGATTTATTATTAAATAAGCTGTTGGTTTAAAATATAAATATAATCATAAATACACTAATACAAGTACATAATGATGTATTAGAAGCAGCAAGAACATTTATCTTGATGGTTTTCACGCCTGCTCACGTGTGTTCGCGCCTTCGCAACGGAGGACCCGTATTTCACATTGAGTCCGGTTCAAATAGTTGTCGGACCGCGAATGTAAACGTCAACGGACACACACTCGCACAGTAGAGTAGTGTACGTTTTCTTTACGTATACATTTAAATGTAGTACAATAACACAGTTATAGAACCAGCTGATTATGATATTTCTCGAATTCTCGAAAACATATATAATTATTTTTTACTTGTGTGTGCCATTGAACTGTTATTGTGTGTGTTACTGGACACTGTGTTAGATTGGACTGGATGGTGGTAGGTCGAATAAACTAAAAAATGAATTAACAAATATTTTAATTTTTCGGCAAAACGGAAGATAGCGGTCCTTCGCTCGTTATTAAAAACAAAAATGATTAATTGACAGGAGCTCCAAACATTCTACTAATTTCTGTAACTAGAAATCTAAAATTACTAAATAAAAAATAAAAAAAAAATGTATTACATTTATCACAAATCTAAAAGAAATATGTTATAAACGTGGATAGAGTCTTAATGGCAATTAATATAAAGTTCAAACTAGCACAGGGTGTGTAAGAAGGTAGGTTTTCTCTCCTAATGTTGTAAAAGCCTTTTCGTGTTTGAAAACAATTTTATTGTTCATAATTGGAGATATGTGTGGTTGTTATGGCCGCCGATACTTATGTAATAAAATAATATGAGCGTTGGAAGTAGCGACCTCACTTCCATTAGCTAATCAAGAGAGTCGTCCTTTTTCTCAATATTAAGGAAGTATCGATAAAAATATTAGCCGACTGAGTGAAGTTGATGATGGTCAGAATGAGAACAAAGATTGGAAAAGTGTTAACATTATTTTTTGTCAAGTCATGTTATGTGATGATTCTATATCTTAAACACAGTGGCGTAGCTATCGTAGGGCGAGGTAGTACAGTGCACCAGGGCCACTAACCTATACTTTCAAAAGGGCGGGGTAACCAACTCGGCAGTTCTTGAAGCTAGAAAACCTCGATCCTGCTCACAAGATTTTTTTTCTTATGTATAATTTTAAAGGGCAATGTAAGTTAAAGAGGGTGTGAAAACTGGGGATGAGGGCCCGATTCTTTTCCTATTTATCTGGGCCCTCGCCCACCAAGCTACGTCACTGCTTAGACGATTTGATCTAATGCAATCATTCTCACGTGAGACGATATGCCAACTGCATATACATACATACATACACAAATATGAATAAAAAAAGTGCACTATCGATAGGACGACAAATCTAACACGTAAAAATCTGAAGTCTAGGCACAGGACAGTGGTTTTACGTGATTTGTGAAACACGCGTGTTTAAACTTCAATAATAATCTGGGTTGCTAGGGACCCTCGAGATCTGTGGCCTTATAAGTATACTAGATTAACAAGGTTCATAAGGTCTTAAAAGTATGCAATGTTATTTCGGTAAATAAATAAATAAATTATCGTCAAAATTGATTTATGGTTATGTATGCATTATAAATCAAATAAAATTGTCAATGTACATTACGAAAAAAAAATTTTTAGAAACATATCACCCAAGCTTTAGTCGCCATTTTGATTAAAAGATAAACGAGTTATTTGTACTAGTTAAACTAAAGAGAAAAGTATGGAATGAATTTATTGATGAATAAATAGTCTAATAACGAATGATGTTATTAATTTAATGTGATTAACGTTATTTATTTAGAAAGATAGGATAGAATAGGATAGACGTAAATTAAAACGTTCGTCGATCTATTTTGTTGATTTTTTTTTATTTATAGTATCCAGTACTTTTTTCCTTCGGTTATATTTTTTGTAATGAAAATATACTTACAAATATTAGCAATGTAATTTTTATTGTCGTCGTATATAATGTAATTAGTTATCGCCCGCGACTTCTCTATAATAATCCCTTTAATATTTCCAAAAACATAGAAGGATACTAAAGTGATCAATAATATTCATACGACCAAATACGTCTCAATAATTCTCTGGTCTTTTAAATATCCATTTTGAACAAATCTATACTATACCAAGATTATAAATGTGAAAGTAACTCTGTCTGTCGCTCTTTCACTGCCAAACCAATGAACCGAATTTGACGAAATTCGGTATGAAGCAAACTTGAACTCCAAGGAAGGACATAGGCCACCTTTTTTGCCTAACACGTGACAACTAACCCCTAAAACGCGAGCGAAGCCGCAGTCGACAACTAGTATATATATATATTTTTTTTTTTATTTAATATACAACATCCACGGGCTCACAGTTGCCCGTACCTTTTTTACAGTTTATTCTTATAAATTGTGGCTTTATTTTATATTTTTACTAAACATCAGCAGATCTTCGCTGGACTTTGAGCTTGTCGTCTTCTTGGAAGACGTGGCCCACACTGACATTTTTTTTTTTTAGTTTAAAATAATATATGGTAATATATAATATATGAAAATACTGTATAAAGTAGTTTTTTTTATCAACTAGTATATTATAACACGAACTTCGTTAGAAAGATAAGTTTATTCAAATCATCATGAAAATGGTGGTAAGCAATACGCCAGAAACCACTGGCGATAAGTATACAAAGCATTCAAAAATATAGAGCACGCTATGAAAATAAACTGTATACTAAAAATAGATATGTCGTTGTACAACCGGTTGGAATAAAGTTTCCTTGCTATAAAAAAATGGTTTAAATAATGTTATATATACATAGTAAATAGGAAAAGAAAGAGAGGGCAAGGTCACCTGGGGGGAGGGGGTCATATCGCTTATTCCTTAAGAGTTCGCTCTATATGCCGTGTACAAGAATTTATTTCCAATAATACATTTTAAGTAGCAGCAGCGCGGTTTAATTAACTCCAAGTGGATATCTAAAGATCAGGGCTAATAAGTCAAGATAACCAATATTATTCTACAAGTAAAATCTATGAGTCTTTTCTGAAATATACAGGCGAGTACAATAAATGTCGTGACTGCATCACCTTCCTCGTGTACTGTTGTGTAAAATTTAAGCATTAACCGAAAATTGTTCCTTGTTACACAGTTGTTATTGTACATTTCAAGTCCTATTAAACTTGCTTCAATTGCTCTTTTATTAACGGTGTCGTCATAGAACAGGGACGTAGGCATATATGGCATCGGTGTGTTTATACAAAATTTTCCGTCTAAATATCAACTGACTCGTCATCAATAATCATTAAACGGACGGATATCCTATTAAAGTAATACGAATGAAAAAAATTTAAATAGGTTTTGTTTTCGAATGCTCGTGTTTTGTCTTTATTTTAACGAAGTTTTTTTACGCGGCTTACAGTAGAGCGATCTGGCATAATTTGTCACGTAGGGAAGCGTTATACGATGCTCGAGATTATATTTCCCTCCCTTTCATTTTCTCTCCGTCTCTTTCTACTGTATGTGGTTTTATATGGCACTATTAACTTATTTATTGTCGCTGTTTTAATTCACACCGAATTTTTACTAACAATTTTGCCATTGTTATTTACTTATTCTCACACCTTTTAATTTTTTTTTTATTTTCTATTATTTAGTACATTAACTATAGGAGTCATCACCGCCCTTAGACATTGTCATTGGCAACTAAGATGTTATGTTCCTAGTGCATGTGGGTACACTGGCTCCCTCTCCCTGAAATTGGAACATTAAAATACTAACTTGAGCTGTCTGGCGGTAGTATTTCTAATCAGGGAGTTCTACCAACCCAGATGGGCACACACAAAGCCCTACCATTAATTTTTTTTTTTTTTTGTACGAAAACTTACTTCGTTTGCAATATTATCTGCAATCCATACACGCACACATAAACTATAAGTA
This sequence comes from Vanessa atalanta, assembly GCF_905147765.1. Taxonomy (NCBI): domain Eukaryota; kingdom Metazoa; phylum Arthropoda; class Insecta; order Lepidoptera; family Nymphalidae; genus Vanessa; species Vanessa atalanta. The sequence continues at coordinate 1,129,474 of NC_061878.1, forward strand.
AACAAACATAATATGATGAACATTGAAATAATTTTGGCATACTTTTTATATTATGTATCAAGCTTAAAATGGTTTGCAATGATTGATAAAACTTAATCAAGTGAAGGCGATATCATGAAAAAATTTTATTTACGTAGTTTCCTACACATGCACAAACGTATGTAGAGTTTAGTCAAATCAAAGACTTTTAGAAAAATCGAACAAATGTTAACAATATAACTATGTTATTAATATTGGTAGTTCTTCTAAAATGGACTATTCTGTGGTATTAGACCGTATTTTAACCCGTGCGCTATGTAAATTGTACCCACTACCGCATAATTTACTCGGGTCTATTTAAGTGGACATTTTATCCGCAATCCGACCCTATCTGCCATTTTGTGTTTTTACTCCACATTAAAACATACAGAGAACTAAGTTTCCGAATAAATGAGGCTTAGGTATTCGTAGAACTGTAACGGCAAATTTAAATAATACGTCACGTATGTTTTTTTTATTATAAATTCTTGGCACTTAATTTTAGTTACAACAATTAATATTTGTATGAAGCGTCATCAGATGTAAGTTTTAATTGTCGTTATGAGCCATCCTTATCATTTAATAGGATTTCACGAACGTTCTAGCGTGATACGTTTAACTCGAAAACGCATCTGGTCATGTTTGCAGTCGTCACTTGCACTTGAATACGTTAGGATGTAACTTTTGCGTAACAAATGTTTGATAGTCATTCAGTCAGGATCTTGTGTTTAATTTTATGAATAATTTCTGCTCGTGGGATTATATGGCAAGTTAGGGCGAAGTGGTAAGTATTAAGTGCCTGATGTTCTTTTCTGTCCTACTATTTATGGAAAATTCAATGATGACTGGCTGAGTGTTAAAGCTGTGAAAGCGTAACGAGCAAACGAATAAGCAAATTCACTCTCGTATTTATAATGTCAGTAAGGTTAGCGCTCTAATAGGAACTACTTAGAAATAGTATCTATTCGTTTGTAAATATAATAAATAATAATAATAATAAATAAATATTGGACAACATCACATACATTACTCTGATCCCAATGTAAGTAGCTAAAGCACTTGTGTTATGGAAATCAGAAGTAACGACGGTACCACAAACACCCAGACCCAAGACAACGTAGAAAACTAATGAACTTTTTCTACATCGACTCGGCCGGGAATCGAACCCAGGACCTCGGAGTGGCGTACCCATGAAAACCGGTGTACACACTACTCGACCATGGAGGTCGTCTGAATATAAAACTAAGTAAGTAAAGTTACACTTTTTACATAATAAAACGAAATTCTATAGATTACATTAAAGATTTGATCGTTTGTTTAAACACGTAGTACGTATTAATTTACAAGGAATTAGCATGAAAAAGCAGAAAACTATATCGCCATACAAACTTTGCCTCTCTCGGTACCGTAGTGAAATTAGTTGAATTTTATAAAATTCAGAAAATTCGAATTCAATTATTTGCAGTGTATAGCGTTTGTGGAAATTTTAAATTAATTTCGCTGAAGACGAAAATATTTTTCCATATAATTTTTTATCCCTAACGTTTTGCAGTCGGTCCTTTGGTAGCTTTTGAAACGTGACTGACGGAAGTGATCATTTTTTTCGATGAAAATGTAAAAAAAATATATATATTGTGATTTGAAAATGTATTTCTCACCTAGATGACCAGAGTGCGTCGAGATTGACATTTGGACAAGCGCGAATGCCGAGCGCCAACAAGTGGCTTGTTATACCCGCCGGTAACGTTTACGCCGCTTGTTAGCTGGACCTGTCGATGTCATTGAACGGATATGAGCTATTGACCGAACTAAACTGCCTTTGCAGTTTGGTGTAGCACGCCACACTGACTTGATTATGGGTACAAAATATTATGTTTAATTAATCACACATTGTTCTAAAAACAGTTAATAAGTGCAATTGCCAAATTTACTGTACTGTATAACATGATGAATCGCATATATACCAACTATTTCTCATGGACTATCCGATCCTATTCTTACTTAAACTGACAAAATACGTAAAAGCAAAGTGACACTTCTCGTCAGAGCTTAGGGCCTGTGTCGCTAATCCTTCCATCCGTCTTGATCGCACGCACGAGCCTGAAAAATTACTCCGTTGATGGCGTTTTGTATTTTTACCATTTATTATACATGTTTCGAGTGTTATCTCTTAACTTTATTAAAATCAAGCGACGTTTCTTCCTATCATACTTTTGAAGGTTATATAGCATTACATGATTATATTTTTGTATCTCTTGAGACTGAAATTCAGCTTGGAGGGAGACATTGATGGCGTAAAATTAATCTAAAGGCGCTTCTTTAGCAGCAGAGATAAGGAGGCACATTTTTTCTTAACTTAACTTTGACTTTAGAAAATAGAGTGATAAATTACTTTTATCTCAGTGTGATATATGTTTTTTTTTAAACATATTTATGTATGTGAAAGAGGCTATATTAAGGAAACAATCTTTTATTATTTTGTTTGAATTTTTTGGATTCCAAAAATTTTATAATACAATTTTTTCGAGGATAAAACTTGGAATAAGTCATTCATACACATATGGCTTGTTTTTGTTTTTCTGTGATATTTATAAAGTAATATTCATTATATTTAATAATGACGTCACAGAGTCTGATTGTCACATAGTAAATATATTTTACAAATACTTTTTTCATGAGCACCTTGTGTCCATTTTTTTGGCGAAGAGGTATTTTGACGGCAAAACATTTTTCACCGAATCCACTGGGCGAAAAAAATGAAATTTGACACTCTAAAATACACTTGATGGATCGACAATTAGAAATTATTAAAAATATATTTTGCAAGAGTGACCGTATCCATAAAATGACAAAGCTGATTATGAGAAATAGACATATGTATTTATACATTTTTTATTTTAATAACTTGTCTTAAATGTTCCAAAATCACGTAGACGTTTTTAGGACACACCTTACCAAACTAATCCAAAAACATGGATTTTATAGACGTCCTTTAAGTTTATACGAAAACGAGAAATGTTCTTAAATATAATAAAAGTGAACAATTGTACGAATAGTTTAACGCGAAAAAGAGGAATATGAATTTGAAAAGAAATCTCATACTAAAAAAAAGGTTGGATATCAAATAACATTTTATTACTGTATCGCCTGTCGCAAAGGCAAGCTTTAGCACGCTATTTGAATGTTCAAGGATTGAACACACCTGCGCATTCAAGCAAAGCGGAAACGACTGTGACGCGGAATCGTTTATAATGCTACGGTCACACATGTGCGGCTAAACGACTGAATATACTTGACTGTAGTAATCGTACTTCATCTCACTGGTGTTAGAGCTTTACGGATATTTCCGTGACGAAGACATTATCGCTTAGCTTAGATCTTAATATAATTATTAGCTTAGTTCTGTACTGAAATTAAAAATATTTTAGCCGTTCAATAGCTTTGGGTAAACTTGTTTTGGTGTTACCGTGCATACCAAATAGTAAAAATTTGTGTTGCTGTAATGAATTTTGTAAAGTAAGTAAACCACCATTAACATACATAGTTCCTAAAATCTAATAATTAGTATTCACCAAAGCCAAATTTACCAAGTTAAAGATAAATAAAAACACTTACTTACCACCAGGAATCAAGTAGGTAATATTTTCGGATAATTATTGTTATTAAAATGTGAACAATACACAATACTTTTTTACACAAATGTTTACCTACTATCTCGTCACACTATTCAGAAGATAGATACAGCTCAAAAATGCAAGTGATCTGTCAACTAACTGTCAAAAAGTATAATAATCTGCTGTTCTTTATAATATGCTTGCATATTGTTACAAGTATATTTTAGTTGATATTGGAAAGTTGCTAGAGAGTTTTAAACTGGAGTTTATATACATCCAAGTCCATACTTCGTAGTAAATGTCCAAATTCTTCTGGGTAGGTTTACCACCCACTGATTAAATAATCTACCGACAAATAGCAATATTTCTTATTGTTGTGTTACGGTTCGAAGGCGCATACGCAATTTAAGGAACGGTTAATATTCCATACAAGGTCAAAATGTTTGTGGGCGATGGTAACCACTTACCATTAGGTGACCGCTAACTATATCATATAAAACAAAAGTTCAAAGGTCCGATTGTAATTGTCCATTAACAACGCAAAAAAAACGCTTTTGCTAAAGTGTCATATGTATTTGCAAATGCATCGAATTTGTAAAATATCCAAAGTCCCAAAAACGATATAATCCATCCCAACTCCATCATCTAATCTTCTCGTTCGGGCCGCGTTAATGTCCCCGAATTAAATATTCTGATTAAAATTGATAATACCCTTTATTATTTTAGTGTTAGATCAGAACATTGGTGATGTAAAATTTTAATTTTCATTACTTATATACCATTTATATTAGCACCGTGTATAATATAATAATATAGTGAGCTTACAATGCTATACCATATATGGGAAGATGCAACGTCTCAACCTTTAGATCCAAAATACAAAGTACTATATTTATATATGATAAATATTTACCTGGGGTAAAATCAATGGCGAATATTACGAGAGAATGATTATCTTTTGTAGAAGCCTTTTTTCCCATGTCCTGTCTTAAGATATGAAGTACCGAAGCAGTTGACACCAAGTGGTTAGCACACAATGCTGATTGTAATATAAAATATTCCATTCAATAAATACTAATTTATGATGTAGGAGCTTTACACTAACTAACTGATAGTCAAAGGAAATACTACCAAGTAATTAAGCATCATACGCTTGTAAAATATTACAACTTGCAATCATTCCAAGATTCTTTATTTGGTTGAGCGTCAAAGTAACTAAGCCCAGGGTTCCATTATGTGTGGCTCGAGTTTGTAAAATAAACAGGAATTAAAAAGTATATTTTAACAGCGGAGTAATCCTACGTGTGCGTTTATTTTTGCACTACACCAAATGTACGTAACATCAACAGGAAACGTTCGCAAAAACTGGAAACAGCTTGCTCGGACCCGGCAAATACCAGTTTTTACCGGATTAAGCCGGCGCAAGTCGGATATGCAAATAAGTGTATGAGAATTTACAGTTGTTGTATGCAAAGTTGCAGTTTAACTAAACCTTTTTAATACTAAACGAACACTAATCTTTTACTTTTGTAGAGAAATGCTAGACGTTTTACTTACCCAAACGTTAATGCGAGCAAAAATTTTCATCATTCAAATTTAGGTCTTACTAAAATAAAAATAAAGTGTTATTTAGCTTAAAATGAAACGTTCAAATAAAATATATGTAGCTACAATCTTGAATAACGAAAGTTATGTGAAAAGGGGAAACATGTCACATTATTCATCGTTTTATAAAGTTGCAGTCAAAACGAGCCTACCGAGTTTGTTTTGGTTATAGCATTTATATATTATCAAAATATTCCTTATTCAACTAGACGAATTCTTATAAACACTTTTGAATTGTTTTTAAAACTAAATTGAATATAAAGCTGGTACTAGTTTGAAATTAGATTGAATTGAATTTTGATAATAAAGCGGGCGAGCATTTGGGCCACCTGATGCTAAGTGACCATCGCCCAAACCGTTTTGCATCATGAGACAATATCGCTATAAGAAATATAAAGCATTCCATATACCACCAATGCGCCACCAACCATGGAAACTAAGATATATATATCCCTTGTGCCTGTGGTTACACTGGCTCATTCATACTTCAAACCAGAACACATAAATACTGAGTACTGCTGTTTGGCGGTAGAATTTCTAATGAGTGGATGGTACTTACCCAGACTGGCTTGCCATGGCATGCCAATGGTCAACCACTGAGCTAAATAAGATCTGTAGGAACGCAGTAGTTACTCTTCTATTAAATGAAATTAACGGTTATGTATCGTTGATTCACATTTCCCTGCATGAGAGAGATGAATCTGGTTACAGATCAAGGTATCTCGTTTGAAAATCAGGGTAAGTCCAATAAAAGGTGTTGGATTTTTCTAAAAACTCTCAGAAACAGCCCGGGATTGACGGACTTATTCTTTCATGTCTTTGAGCAGGGATCAAAAGAAATCAAATCAAAATACTCTTTATTGTACATCACTAAACACATACATAAGTCACATTCAAGAAACATAAACAAGAGGTGGCTAAAACAGCGATCTCTTCCAGGCAACAATGGCATTATGTAAGTGCTTAAATATTATTTAAGTTATACTTCTTTTGGGCAGAGGACTGGTTGTAAAACTAATTTGTTTGTAAAAAAATATATACACGATAAAGTTGATAAAGCTAGCCGAACTGCCAATTGAGTGTCAAGTCGCTTGAAATAGAGAACTTTACTTATCTTTTTACAATGTTTAGTTTGTTACAAATTTAAATTGTGAATGTTCTAGTAGTGGAGAAAGAAGACATGACAAGATTACACTTATTAATAATAAAAATAATTTATTATTATTAATAAGTCGATTATTATTATTTTATTGTAAATAATTAATTATATACAATTGAAAACTATTTTAATTACACCGAAGATGTACTGAACTGTTTATTTATTTCTAAACTTGCAAATATAATCTTATGGTCAGGCATTTTTTTTTGCTGAATAAATCTTTTGATTTAAAATAAAAGAGAGACAGTATCTAACGTATTAAATAGCAACGTTGAAAAATAATTCAATTAAAAAAATTAATTTATAATTGAAAATCCCGTCTGAATTAAAATAATAATGAAAAAAGATTCAAATAATTTTATATATAACCGAATATAATAGAATGACCCAGAGAGAACTAGGAGGACGGGTCGCCTGGAGCAAAACGCTTTTTCCTCACGTGATGGCTTCTGCCGTTTCAGTCTACCGTAAGCCGCGTAAAAGAACTTCATTCCAAAAATAAACATACATGCTTGTCTTTGTTCAATAAACTATTTGCAAGATTTTGATTACATTTCTGGCTAAATCTTTCTTGGCATAACTAAAGTCATGTCGTTCACTATCGTGGCAATCCATTTGAATGTGTCGTATGTTCGAAATTCGATTTTCAAAAAGTAAAACGTTCTTCTTTTCGTATTTTTACATATCGTATATTAAACCTCTTTGATGTTTGAAACAATAACAATATATTAAACCTCTTTGTCAATTTGATGACAGTAAGATTGACGGAATAAGAAAAGCATTTTTATTTGACCCGACATTTGAATGATATGAAGGCAATTCGATGTGTTTATGCTTTTATTATTTATATCTATAGATAGACTGTCAAAGGGGAGGACGCGTCGAAAAATACACGCACTTTAGTAAAATAGTGTGACGTTTTGCGAGTGTCAAGCGCAGCTGTCAAGAAAATAAAGTTGGTTCGTTTTTGGGGTTAGGACTGAAACTCAAAAAATATTTTTTCATCGAACCCATACGATGAGGTATTATCCATCTATGGATAGGTCTACAAAAATGATAATGAGGTTCCTAATATAATTTTTTTCTAATCTGAATAGTTTGCGCTAGAGACACTTTAGCTTCTACAGTGTGTACGTGAATGATAAAACTAAAAATAATATATGATATACATTACCATGCAAACTTCTACCCAAAATTGGTTTGAACGAGATCTAGTAAGTATTTTTTTTAATACGTCATAAATCGAAAACCGCAACTTACTTTTCATTCAATCAACTCAAATATAATAAAAAAAAAACCTTGTTACTTGCTGCTACGGAACCCTTCATGGGCGAGTCCGACTCGCACTTGGCCGCCTTTTTTTAGTTATTTTGTAGTACGACGCTATTTCTGGATTATGTAAATAATCTAAGTGTTTTATTTACATAACAGTATGAAGTAATTGTACACCCCTTGAGGATTATATATTTAACTTTTTTTTTTCATTAATATGAAACTTATTCTTGTAAAAATATTGTTCTTTATAATAATAATTATTGTTTGATAAATCTAATCAAAACATACTTTATATAATTTAGAACTTTACTTGGTGGTAGAGCTTTGTGCGTACCCGTCTGGGTAGGTACCACCCACTCATCAGATATTCTACCGCCAAATAACAGTACTCTGTATTGTTGTATTCCGGTTAGAAGGGTGAGTAATCACAGGCACAAGGGACATAACATCTTGGTTCCCAAGGTTGGTGGCGCATAGGTGATGTAAGGAATGGTTAATATTTCTTACAGCGCCTTTTTCTATGGGCGGTGGTGACGACTTACCATCAGGTGGCCCATGTGCTCGTCCGCCAACCAATGCCATAAAAAAAAGAAACCCTGTTTTGCCTTTTAGCTATGCTTTTTATTTAAGAATTCTTAGTTTATCATTTTACAAGACTATATGAAGGTAGCTTCTCAACTTCCTCATAAAATATTATATTATGTAATATATATATTATGAAAAATATGTTCTAATAATACAATACAACTTGAATAATTAATGATTTTATTTCTCGGATTTCTCTTTTATTAATTTAAATATATTTTGAGAACCGTCAGACCGAAAACCCTCCTCTCACCTTCACCTCACTGAAACACTATACTTAATTCCTGTTCACCTCATAATATCACCGTTACCTAATATTATAAATAGATAAGTTTTAAGAGATACCGGAAAAAAAAGCAAACAAATATACCTTTTCATAATATTTGTATAATTAACAAGATTTTAAAAGGCAAATAAAGTACGTATTTTGTTTCGATTCATGTCTAAATGGGTCATATTTTAACCCCCCAAATGACTAAACAATGTGATTGTACCCATCGTAATACATTACCCGAAACTGAAAATGACTGACGATCACCCAGGTGTCAGGACGATACAAAGCGAATTGAACGAGATGGATGGGTGCGGTCGAAAAGACCGTGACAAATTGCCCGAAGGTTTTTTTAGAGTTAAGACTAGTTCATACGAGAATTGGGGTACGATTGAAATTCTATTTGTTCCAAATTTTCGTTGTCATTAATTATTTAAAGCGTGGCTGTGATTCATTTTGAAAATGGAATACCATTTTGACTATTGGTTTATCGATTGAATAGAAATGTATACTATTAATTATGGATATCATATAACAGCAGATTATTTTCACCGAGAACTATTTCTTAACTTAAATCATAATTTTTTTGACTCAAAAAATTTTGACTTAAAGAAAAAACGAATGTACTATGAGAGCTGTTAATTACACTTTTATTCATGAAATACGAATTTAATATTTATAATGTAAGTGTAATTACGTTTCTCATTAACGATGATATTTCCAAAAGAATATATTCAGTTCGAATATATTGCAGTCATAATTTCGTCAGTTCATTGGATAAAGGAAAGAAACTGTTTCTAAAGAACGAATTATAAAATGTATTAACATTCCGTAGAAGTAAAAAAAATAATGTATTCACTCGTTTAAATTATAAATCTGTGTAAAATGAAAATAGAACAGTACTGTTGCAGTAATATAAAGCCCTAATAAGGAATACAATTATATTTAGCTATAGGAATAGAATAGTTTTGAACGCAACAAGTTACCTGAATCTTTAGTAAAGAAAGTTAGATCGGAATCCAGACTTTTTCTTGTTTTAAAAATTAATGTTTTTTTTTGTCTATTAAAAATAGTTCCATAGAAATAAGCTATGAAGTAAATTCATTTGGTGTCATTTGTGCAAGCTCTTTCAGGTAGACATCATCTCCTTATCACATGTAGACATAACATCTTAATTACTAAGGTTAGTTACGCAGTGTGATATTTCTAATATTGCCAATGTACACTGGCAATTGTAACTATTGCCATCGATTGTCGGTGCAATTTAGTATATATATATAATATACATAAAGAAAATTAGATGTTAAATTTTTTTAAAGGTAAATTGCTGTGTATCCTTAATTTATATTTTTAGTTTTATTTTTAATTTAGTGTACTTACGTGTATTTATTACCTGCCAGGATCTGGATTTAAGGTTTTATCCAATTTAAACAAATACGATATAAAATTAAAATCATCCTTCATATCTTGATAACGCTTCAAATTTATTTTCATCCATAACAGAACTCAGATGAAGCCAGACAAACTAAAAAACAAACCAACCTCATCAAATACGGTTACCGCAGTTGAGAAGTTCGCGAAAGTTCTATATCCATAAATACTTATCGCCCACTCAGAAACATGCACTAGCCGAGCTATATTTCTTGGTGAAACTTCACAAATGTCATAACCAGGTCAAATTGAATTTGAATTAAACTTTGTAATTGTTCATTGAATTTTACTAAAAGTTATTTACTATTATAATTATGGTTTTGTAAATAGTTATAAGCCAAGATTGTCCAATGGGTAGAATTAGGAAAATATAGAGGGTCATGTTTTCAAATTTAAGTTTCCAAGTCATTTGAGTTCTCGAATGATATACTATCGTAAAAGTACGATTATATATCATAAAATACAATTTATTTATTTATTTACACGCCAACCCGCATTGGAGCAGCGTGGTGGAATTTGCTCCAAACCTTCTCCTTAAAGGGAGATGCCTTTAGCCCAGCAGTGGGAAATTTACAGGCTGCTAATGCTAATGCCATTTACACGAAGCCCTTAATTATATACATATCAAAATTAAAAATAACTATTGTAAACATGTGGAAAGGGTGGCAAAAAGTTCCCCGTTGAATTGCAATTACGATCCTCTGGACGAAAATTGATTTTTAGCATTAAGCCATCAGAAACAATGACACGAGGTGTTATATTCAAAGGCCCAAGTGTTTCCACTTCAAACGGAATAAAAGCAATTTGAAAAAATAATATACTACTTAAAATTTAAATTAGTATGGAAAAAAAAAGCGATTAAGTCGGTAATGCACTTAAATATAATCAAGAAAATAACTTTTGCAATAACATGTATGAAATGAGCCTAAATCACGTAGTTGTACGCCGATGTATATTTGATGTCTGTTATAGCTTTCTGACGAGGGTATGGCATGTTTCTAATAGCTGTAAACAATGCGACTCGTAAGTTACACCTTTTAATTTTATTGATTTCATGAACAAAGTTGGTGAACACAGCGTTAGCGTTTTATCCGTTTGATCAAGATTTTTTTTTTGTCGCTTAAAAAAATAATAGTTTATGACGTCACAAGTGAGCCGAGATGGCCCAATGATTAGAACACGTGCATCTTAACCGATGATTTCGGGTTCAAGCCCAGGCAGGCACCACTGAATTTTCATGTGCTTAATTTGTGTTTATAATTCATCTCGTGCTCGGCGGTGAAGGAAAACATCGTGAGGAAACCTGCATGTGTCTAATTTCAACGAAATTCTCCCACATATGTATTCCGCCAACCCGCATTGGAGCAGCTTGGTGTAATATGCTAAAAAACCTTCTCCTCAAAGGGAGAGGAGGCCTTTAGCTCAGCAGTGGGAAAATTTACAGGCTGCTAATGCTAAAAAAAAAGTGACACGAATGCAAAGAAACCGCTTGGCTAGAATATCAGTTTTGTCTTAGGTACACGTGGTCGAAAGTCAGACATTTATTAAAAGTAATACTCAGACATCAAGTAATGTTCTGACCGACTAATAATAAGACATAATATTATACACACTGGTAAGTTGAGGACATCTTCACCTATTAATGTAAAGTAAATATATAACTGCTTGGTTAAGTCCTCCTTTTCCTTTAAGAAGAAGGTTTGGAACTAGTGCCACGCACTTCTCCATTATTGGTCAGTGGATATACTTGCGGCATAATTGTATTTATATTAGACACATGCAGGTTTCCTCGCGATGTTTTCACACACCGCCGAACAGAAGATGCGCACAAATTAAGCACATAAAAATTTAGTGGTTCAAAAAATTGTCATTAAAAAAACAATTCCAAAGTTTTTTTTTTAAGGGTTTGCTGCCTTGTTACTTATTCCATTCAGTGTAATTTCGCTCATTAAGATAATTAATATAGTCATATATTATTTCCAATGAGGATAAGTACTGGGTAAGGTTTCTATTATGATGTCCTCTTAACCGGCCACGGCCAACCAATTACGCTACATAGGTGTGAGACAAACTTACTTGGTGGTAGGGCTTTGTGCAAACCCGTCTGGGTTTTTATTAGCTTTTTTTTCTTTTTTTTTCCTGTGGCAACACTAGCTAAATGTCATAAAAAAAACTTCTCTCAATAATTTAAAATCATTTTTACTATAAAAAATAATTGTAATTAGTTTTGATTATATATTTATATCAAGCTATTAATGTACTTTATATAAAATATAATAATATACTGAGTATCGAGCATTAATGTGCAGTGTTTCCTTGTGTTGTGTTCGTCAGCTGACATTACGCAGGTAACGAACTCAATTTTAAAAGATTTCTTGTTCAACTTCTTGTTATCCCTCTAACTCACTATAGAAACCATATTTAACAATTTATAAGTCAAATATTACAGTAACTGTTTGATCACGCCGTCTATATTATATTATCAAACAATTTTTATTTTTATTAAACATGATGACTCGTAGTACCAAGGCGCGTCAGGCGGAGGAACAACTCCAGCTGACGCTCCAGGAACTAAAAGCATCTAAGACACAGTGTGATCTACTGTTAAAAGAAAGGGATGATAATGAACAAGAATTCTTGCAAATTCTTAATAAAAACAACATATTAAAATCTGAGCTCTCGCAGTTACATTTACGATATGTAGAAATGGAAGAACAAAGAAATAATTTGCAACAAATAGTCAGTGGGTTTGATAATTGCAGAGATGAGTATGAGCAAGCTCTCATGCTCACCAATGAGTTAAAAGTTAAATTACATAAGGCCCAACAATATATATCAGAATTAGAAAACAATAACCTCAACCTGAAGGCCTCTCAAACCCAGTGTCTATATGATGAACTGGTTGGACATACAACCACATTAGTGTCCCCGCTCACCAATAAGAATGACAGTTCGACAATTGATTTGACTGGTGATGACATGGGTTCTTCCAGTCTAGTATTAAGCAAAAATAAATTCAAGAAATACATTAAAATTAATAGATATATTAAGAAAACACGAAAATTAATAAAATCTAGAAATAATTGTCTTAATTATGAAAAAATTAGTAAGGAAAGAAATACACTCAGATTAAAAATGGTTGAGTATAATAAGAATGTGAAAGATATGAGACAAGGTTATGAGGCTGATGTGAATGCTCTTCAGGCTGAGATATCATATTTAAAAAACTCATTAGATATCATATCAAAAAAATATGAAATGTCCCAAAATGAAATCTCTGGTCATATCGCTGCCATGAACGATTTACTAGACCTAAGTAAATATAATTCGGAGCGCTTTGACTCTCTCATAAAACACTATGCGTGTGATTGTCAGGGCGCTTCTGACTCTGGGGATCGTTCGGGGCTGTGTACTGGTATGCCTCCATCTCAGTCAACAGCTCATGTCAGCGCCATACCAAGCAAAACACATCATGTTCCTACCAAAAAATGTACTAAAATTTATAGTGATGGAATGGGAAGAGATATGGGTGTTTTGCTCAATGACATGTGTAAGGGACAATTAGTAACAAATTATAGTATGCCAGGTGCAAGTTATTCACATGTAATGAATAGTATTTTGAACTGTACTCATTGTCCTTCTACTACACTAATTATATTAGTTGGGAGAAGGGGAAATGTGAACAAAAAAATTCTTGATAATTATTACTCTAAATTATTATATTTAAATGTAGAAAGAATATTAATGTTCACATTTCCTTATATTAAAGAAAGGCCACAGGAAAATGCAATTAGGTTTAAATTAAATAATATATTACATATAATGACCAATAGTAATTATGTATCAAAAAATGACATCAATAATAAAATAGAATTAATTGATATCAATAATATAATTAATAATAATTTATGTTTATTGACATGTGATAGGTGTCACCTATCCAATTTTTATAAGAGACAGATAGCAAGCATGCTATCATATTTTATTCTTACAAAATCAACCAATTGTTTGGTTGACCAGACAACTGCTTCTATTGAGCAGTATAACACAAGACCATACATTTTGGAACATGTTCCAAATCATTTAAATTAAATTCTAAGACAATAGAGGTAGTCTCTGGCACCAATAGTATAGTTTCCATAGAAGCCAATAAAAAAAAAAAGAAAATAGCTAATAATAAAATTGTAAACCTGGTGCACCAAAATATTCAAGGAATGTTAGGGAAGGACCTAGAAATTGAATTATTTTTGACCTGTAATGATATTGATATTATGTGTTTAACCGAACATTGGCTTTTGAATTATCAGGTCATGTTTAACTTTAGTGGGCACCAGATGGCGAGTTTGTTCAGTAGGAATAAAGCTATACGCGGTGGCTCTTTAATACTTATGAGTAAAAATTTTAAATTTAAGGAACGTAAAGATATTGTGAGCCTTTCTATTGAGCAAACTATAGAAATAGCCTGTGCAGAGCTTGAGCGTGTCATTGTTGTATGCGTATACAGGCCCCCTAGTGGATTATATGAATTGTTTGAAAATGTACTGGAAAATGTTTTATCGAAATTATCTGAATCTAATAAAGAAATTATTATATGTGGAGATTTTAATATAAATTTACTGCATAATACAACCACAAGTATTAGATTCAGATCATTGTTAAGTTCATATAATCTGGTAAATCTGTTCTTAGAACCAACTAGAATAACAGATTCCACAGCAACTTGCATAGATAACATATTTGCAACCCATATTCCACAAAATAAAATTATAATTAATAAACTAAATTCACATCATTGTGGACAACAAGCTTTATTTAACTTCCATGTTAAAAAATAAGCAATTCCGAAAAAATAATGTTTGTTCCTTTGACCACTAGTCGTATTGAGAAGTTTAGAAGTAATATTTTGGCTAATCTACCACACTTATCTTTTAGTGATAACCCCAATGCTTTGTATAATAATCTATTTAAATTAATTAGAAACAAGTTTGATGCAATATTCACTTCTAAAACAGTTAATACAAAAAACTTTTTAAAATTCAATGATTGGGCTACTATTGGAATTCATAAAAGTAGGCAACGAATGTACGAGCTTTACAATAAAAGGACGTACAATCACAGTGCCACTTTTGCCAACTATGTAAGTAACTATTCAAAATTATTTAGAAAAGTGTGCTTTTTGGCAAAGTCTTTAACTATAAAAAATAGAAATAAGAATGCACATGACAAAATAAAAATGACTTGGAAAATTATTAATTGTGAAACTGGTAGAGGTGGCAGTCGCAGCTCCGAATTGAACTTAAATTATAATAATAAAGTCATAAATAGTGAACGGGAAGTTGCTTCAGTTTTTGAACAATTTTTTGCTGACATACCAGTTTCTACAACTAAGTTACTTATTTCTTCTCCAGAAGTTGCCGAATCATTAATGAAAGAAAATGTACGTGAATGCAAATCAAAATTTAATTTTACCCCTGTAAACACCAATGACATAATTTGTACATTTAAGTCATTAGACATTAAGAAAACTGCTGATCTATGGGGTATTTCTGTAAAGGTGATTAATTCAATTATTGATCTAATTGCACCTTATCTTGCAATAATATTCAATGATTGTGTTCAACGTGGTGTATTTCCTGACCTGATGAAACATAGTAAAGTCATTCCAATATTTAAATCTGGTAGCTCTTCAGATCCTAACAACTATAGGCCAATCTCGATACTACCAACCCTCAGCAAAATATTTGAAAAAATTATTTTAAATCAATTTTTAGCATATTTCAATAGATACAATCTGCTTCATAGAAAACAATTTGGATTTACGAGGGGTCGCTCGACTACCGACGCAGGTATCGAACTAATAAGAAATATCTATGAAGCCTGGGAGAGGTCGCAGGATGCCTTAGGGATTTTCTGCGACTTATCCAAAGCCTTTGATTGTG
The DNA here is from genome assembly GCF_905147765.1 of Vanessa atalanta. NCBI lineage: Eukaryota > Metazoa > Arthropoda > Insecta > Lepidoptera > Nymphalidae > Vanessa > Vanessa atalanta. The sequence goes on from NC_061878.1 coordinate 1,145,371, forward strand.
TTCAACATGAAACTCTGGTCAGGAAACTATATCACTATGGAATTAGAGAATGTGCACTCGACCTTCTGACTTCTTATCTTAACAATGGAATTCAGAGGGTTGACGTTAAAGGGACAAGGTCTCCTGGGGTCTTAGTTGGTATGGGGGTCCCACAAGGATCAATTCTTGGACCTTTTCTATTCCTCATATATATTAATGACTTGCCCTTTCTTGTTGGGAACAAACATGATATAGTATTGTTTGCTGATGATACCTTTTTGGTTTTTAAAATTAATAGGAAACAGGTACAGTATGACGATGTAAACAATGCTATGTCTGATATAGTACACTGGTTTAGCGTAAATAATCTTAGGCTGAATAATAAAAAAACTAAAATTGTAAAATTTAGCACACCAAACGTGCAAAATGTAAAACCCGATGTACTTATCAATGGGGAATCGATGGATCCAGTTGAAACAACTGAATTTCTTGGCCTTACTCTTGATGCCAAATTACAGTGGCTCCCCCATATAAACGGATTGGCGGGTAGACTGAGTTCTGCGGCATTTGCGGTCAAAAAAATTAGATTATTTACCGATGTTGATACGGCTCGCCTAGTTTATTTCAGTTACTTTCACAGTATAATGTCGTACGGTATTATGCTTTGGGGTAACGCAGCCGCTATCCATACTATATTTGTGCTGCAAAAGAGGGCTATTCGCGCAATCTATAACCTGGGAGCCAAGGAATCTTTGAGGTATAAATTTAAAGAAATTAAGATATTGACTGTTGCTTCTCAATATATATTCTGTAATGTTTTGTATGTACGGAAAAATATTAATGTTTTTATGAGAAAATGTGATTCTCATAACGTTGGTACAAGGAACAAACACAATCTTGTTACTCCTGTTACTCGACTGCATAGAGTCAGTAACTCTTTTGTGGGGCAATGTATACGCTTCTACAACAGGATTCCAGAAAGCGTTCAAAATGCTTCTGTTGCGAAATTTAAAAAAATTGTTAAGGAACGCTTGTGTGCGAAAGGTTACTATACAATTAGTGAGTTTATGTTTGATAGCACACCTTGGGAATGAAACGATCGCCTCCTGGCTGTTTCTACTCATATATAATTATGTATATAATTAATTTGACGTAAAAAAAAAAGTCTCGCTGAGTTTCTTTCGCCGGTTCTTCTCAGGTCAGGGTGTTTTCTTTTTCCGAACCGGTGGTAGTGTTTAACTTGACAATCAATAAGAAAGTGTAATACTTCTATATTGAATAAAGGAATTTGAGTTTGAGTTGAGTTTGAGTTTGGGTAGGTACCACACACTCATCAGATATTCTACCGCCAAACAACAGTACTCACTATTATTTTATTACGGTTTGAAGGGTGAGTGAGCCAGTGTAACTACAGGCACAATGGATATAAGATCTTAGTTCCCAAGGTTGGAGGCGCATTGGTGATGTAAGGAATGGTTTTACAGCGCTATTGTCTATGGGCGGTGGTGACCACTTACCATTAGGTGGCCCATCTGCTCGTCCGCCTATCGATATCATGATAAAAGGTGTGCTATCTTTTCCCTCACTCTTAAAATCCGATAAGATGGCAATATGGTACGACCGAAATGAGCTTAAGCGCAGGACCAAACGACTTTACGTCCTTTTGTGATTTGTATACAGCGTACACTGTTCCAAATTCCAGATTCCGACCTGATATTGAAAAAATTGTGACAGAAAAACCTGATAAAGACCTCAGGTCTGCGGTTTTATATCTAACCACTATACCAAATAGGCAGCCATTTCTATTATAGTTTAGTAGGGAAATATGTTCGACAACTTAGTTAACAATAGAAGTCTTTCGGAGTGATTTTGGCTGAGAGTGTATACCTAATTCTAATAATGTCATAAGTTTTATTGGTTTGTTTTTTCCGGATCCGAGGAAGAACTACAAATCTTTTTGACATTGAACTTTCACACATTGATAGTTTATACTTTCAGTTTTATAGACAGGAAATGATATGGAGCCGCTTGCGTTATTTTTAAAAGAATATTGAATTCGTTGGCGACGTAGCTTAGACGCGTTCGTTACATATTTGGTGATTTGAGAAGACAATCACCAAGATATATTGTATTTTCTTCCATAAATAGCATATGTTAACATTAATTTTGTTCGACCTTTAATAAAGAGGACTACTCAATTAACAGATAAATTAAGACGCACCGTAGTGGCGTAGCTAAGTGGGCAAGGGCCCCGGTGCATAGAAAACCTTTCCACCACCTCTTTAACTTAAAAATTATTGCCCTTTAAAATTATAGATAGGAAAAAAACAGTTGTGAGAAGGGTCGAGATTTTCTAGCTTCAGGAGCTGGCGAGTTGGCTGATCCGCTCTTTTCAACGCTTAGGTTATAGGACCCCCTGACCTCTGGGGCCATAGTGCACTGCACCACCTGGCCCTACGATATCTACGCCACTGACGCACCGTGACCTTAGTTCTACACAGTTGCTGTGGGGTAGTGATGACCGAAATATTATTTAGACAGCTACGTCATAATAAAACATCTTACTGAAAACGTGCCGAAATTTCTACACTAAAGAGCAAAATATAAGGTGCATTGAAGATATTGAAATTAACGCGTCATAAAACATTGAAAAAGCGCTCGTGCGAACAATGCTTATACAACTAGCAGACGTACGTTTTAATCGCACAGTTCATGTTCCAATATTTAAGGTAATTAATTAGATTTATTGGATAGCACACAAAGAACAAACAGGTTACATACACAAGTTTTGCCTTATTGCCTAAAATTCAAAAATAGAATGTAAGTTCAGTTCATTTCTACAACTTCAAATAATGCTAATAATACTGTTACTCTCGTATTGGTGTCAAAATAAATGTATCCTATTGTAGGCTTGCATATTTCAAAGCTGGACTTGGTTCCCTTGTTTTGTATTCCTGGTTGTAATGCTCCAATGTGCAATAAATCGCACCCTATCACATCTCAGTTCTGTTTGTTTATTTTAGCAATCATTGATCTCAGAAACGGTACTTATGAAGCTGGTATGTCCGCAAGGAATTTATGTCACCCGAGGGAGCTGTTACAATGATAAATGTCGTAGCAAATTATCCGTTACCATAAAACAAGGTGAGGTGAGAGACATTTAAACTGATACGGAGAAGAAATTTATTTATTTATTTATTTATTTAATATGGAACTCCAACACAGGTACATATGTAATACAAAAAATACAAGTATAGACAATGAAATATTAAATGTACCTCCAATTATAGGAGAACACAACATGCACTTATAAAGTATTGAACTCTAAAACAAAACTTAAGAAATAAAAATAAGAAATAAAAATAAAAAATAAATGGTCACATCGATGTAGAAAGTATAAGCACTTTGAAAAATAAATTATATAGCAATCTTATATCATTAGTTAAGCCTTCTAAAATTAACGTTAATGCTTAATTCAATGTCTCTTTTAGACGTTTTAATTTTGAAGAACTACTTACTTCGAACATACAAAATGAATATATTATACGACGTTTAATAAAACGTGTAAGAAAAAAAATGGTCGTCGAGGTTGTTGTAAAATATATTTTTTTGTAATAGGTAATTAATTTAAAAAACTTTTGTATATAGGATACCTAAATCGTACACCCCAAGATGCTTTTCGGAGGTTTTAGTATCTAATATTATTGTTTAAGAAGCTGTCAGGAGCGCTGACTTTTTGACAACCATTATTTTGATGACTCGTTTAATATAATAGGCAACCGAGATGTCCCAGTGATTAAAACACGTGAATCTTACTCGAAGTTTACATGTTCAAATCCGATTACCTCGTAATTTTGATGTACCTATGGTTACGTGTGCTTTGTACCCACTATTTGGTTTTCATAGCCCAGCGAGCACCCATGCAGTCCTTCATTTTCAGTCATTTTCCTTTTCTTGTAATAAATAATCAACCTCTACTTCATTTAATGGTTGAGGCTTGGCTTATGCCTCCTCTGCGTTTGAGAAGCTAAATCCACCAAGATGTTCTAATGAAGATAAGTTAAATACCTAATTATGTGAAATAATTTCTGTGAAATTAGATACATGTAGATTTCTTCAGGAAGTTTTCCTTCGCCTTTCCTTCACTTCAATTTTCTCGTGTGAATTTTTGAGTATATATATATTTACAATTGTTTTAATCTTGCCACGTCACATAACGATTTGTTATCATGCGGTTTAACAGGTCTTGTCACGAAGTTACAAAAGATATTGCCGTCTAATATCCAACACTAAGAGTAGCATTATCTTGCCAAAAATGTAAGTTTAAATAATAAGCAAACTTAAATTGCTACTTTGATAATATTACGGGTCAAATAGTTTTCTCGTTACTTTACACTAAAAATATAAAATCTTGTTATGGCTTGGACCTGAGTTTCGAGATACATTTTACTAGGTAGGGCTTTGTGCAAGCCCACCGGGATAGGTACCCGATACTCTACCGACAAACAGCAGTACTCAGTATTGTTATGTTCCGGTTTGAAGGGTGAGTGAGCTAGTGTAACTACAAACGAGGTTGGTGGTGTATTGGCGATATAAGGAATAGTTTATATTTCTGACAGCGCCATTGCCATTGCCATCGCTAAACGGTGGTGACCATTTACCATCACGTGGCCCATTTCTCTTTTCTCCTACCTATATCATAAGAAAAATAAAATAATAGTGTGTGCGAGTTAAATTTGATATTAGTTTTACAATATTTTCCTTTAAGGTCGTATTTAAATATTTTAGATAATGTTTCATATAGTTTAACAGTTCCGTAAAATTACGATTCAAGTATATGATTTTGTATATAAATAAATAGAATCGATTTATTTTAATTTGTTTGTAAGTATTTTTTTGACTCTGTTAATTTTTACACACGGAGACTCGCTTCAAAAACCGTTCGGATTAGGTGTCCCTCGAAACATCACGAACGTATATATATATCGGACAGGTCATTAATACGGAATGTCAATTGACAACGAAACGCGATGTGTGGAATTGGCGTGTTACGGCAGAGCTAGATAGATGTTCGTGTAAGTTAATAAAAGGGGCGATTGTGGGTCACGCAATTTATTCGAATCATACACTTTATTTGCTATATCATTATATATTAATCTTTGTTATGTATTCTGCTTCTCATTTTACATTATATACTCGCGTTTGTCTAATCCTCGAAATTTTAAAATAATAACTGTTGAAAAATCCAGGAAATCATGAATTTGCAAGACTTGATACATTTTTATAGATCAATAAAATCGATAATCGATTCTTTTTTTATTCTAAGTTTATGGACAAGCTCACCTGATGGAATGCGACTATCACCGCCCATAGACATCTCCAACACGGTGGGCTTTGTAGGTGTGTTGCCGGCCTTTAATAAATGTGTCAGTTCTGTTTTTAAAAGTTAAAGTACTAAGCTGTTTTGTCTTTGAAAAGATCTTTTATTATTTAAGTTTTAGCAGTGATCATTTATTATATTCCTTAACGTTTTGACGGATTTGTGTTAAGATCGCGATTTCACTAGGAGCACCTTGCATCATTATAATCGTATTGACTTTATTAAGACAATGCACCTTGTCATAAATCAGACTACGATGCGTTGGTTTACTGAAAACAACATTTTCTTGGTGGATTGGCCAGCGCCATCAGAGAACATCACATCGAAAACGGCATTAAAAATGCGTTCATACAAGAATAGCATGTCATTACGAGCTAGGATAGTAAGCTCTTACCCAGCATGCCTGCTAGAATTAATGCAGTAATTAAATCCAAAGGTGGACCAATTAGATTTTAAGCTTTTTTATTATTATTTTTTGTGTGTTTTTAATAGTAATAAATCAATTTAAAAAAGTATAAGATTTTTTTTCTTTATTATTTTAGTAATATGTAGTGTGTCTAATACTTTTGACCAAGGTTGTATAATATGATCAACTGTAGCTACACTTCATTTATTGGCCAAACTATTGCAATTTCTGCTGCTTTCATTGAGAAAGGCATTACAATAATATCGATAACTTATTGGATTTAATTATAATAAAATAAGAAACAGTAACACTCTGCCAATTATCATTGGCACACTCAATTATAAACGACTCTTTAATGGACTTAGTTATACCGACGCACCACTATTCAAACCGAAACGTAGTATTATACAAAGCATTTATCCTTAGCGATAGAATAATTAATAAGTACATATCCAGACGGTTTTGCAAACGACTTACCCCAAGTATTTATTAAATCTTCCTGCGTATAATTTGTTAGATACAAAATTAATTGAATTGAAAACGTTTTCCGTTCAAATAGTTAATGTCACGCAAATATGTTCATCTAAAATATAACATGGAATGTTGTTTGAGTACATAGAGATGTTCGGTCAAAGTGACAGCGGTTTTAACTAGAACAAAGGATTGGAGATGATTACATTATGTGGAAGAGTTATTTCAGTTCAACATTTATATTCAACTAGTTGCCCGCGGTTTCGCGTTTATTGGTTGGTCGTCAGGTTTTAGCCATAAAAAAAGTAATAGTGAACCTATTTAACCTGTTATTTAGTGTGAAAGAGCAACAGACAGGCAGACAAATAGAGTTACTTTCGCAATTATAATATTTATTTAGTATTAATTTATAGAATCTAATTTTACTTTAAATATTAGAATTATTATATTTATCAAATACGATTATTTGTTTTATTTTAAAGTATGGTTAATATTGTTTACGGCACCAACGTTATGGGGGATAGTGACCTCTTACCATCAGCTATACTATTTGCCAGTCCTCATATCTATTTAAAAAAAAACAGTAATGCGTTATGACAATGATCTTTTGGCTCTAGACCAGAACAGCTTAACGAGCAAATTTAATAGAAAAAGGAAATAAACTTAAGACATTTTTGAAACGCAGTTCTTTTTCGCGGCATACGTTCTAACGTAATGACACAGAGATAAAGGTCGCCTGGATGAATCCGCCATTTGACTCTAGTCAAGTCTAGTCATTTTGTTTATATACGGATATATTTCGTTTATGATTCACATGGGATATTTAATAACAATTTTATTTCTTGACATTTAATTACTGATCGTCGCTGAGATATATATTATATATACATATGTATATATGTAGTAAGTATAAGTATTAGTGTGTAAATATTTGTATGTAAGTTTATGACTGCACCGCCTACGACAATGGTTTTATAAATTCTCTCTCAGATTGGGTTGTCTGGAAGAGATGGCTAATTAGCCATAAGTCCGTCCATTGTACGACACTCGTAATCAACATTTATTATTCGTTTTTATTTGTTATTTTTATTTTACTAATTTTGTTTTACTTTTATTTATGTGTGTTTCGTTTTGTTTGTAGTGTACAAAAAAGTATATTTCATTCATATTTCATTACTATAAAACGCTATAAATTTATTTTGCGTCTCTTATTCAATAAATTATATATAGCGAAAGCAACTTCGTTCCAAAAAGGTGTCGAAATCTATTAACATTAATGAGATTAAATTTTATGGGAATCTACCACCGATTCATAATGCCTTTCCTTTCCTACACCGCCACATATGAGAAAGATACATAGTTAAGTATAGACATATATGATTAATTCACCAGTCCCGCTTTCAGTATAGGTGCACCCTATTTTGACTACAAATCTGCGCAGCTCCAATTAGTGGAGCTTAACGTTAATCCGTGTGGAACAAGCCGAAAATAACTACAACACGTGAATGAGCAAACGCTAGGAGATTAGTGCGGGCGCGAATTTGTTTTAATTACGAGATAAATCGCTGTTTGTTTGAGCGACAAAATCTCATGCTTTTAGCGTTGGTAGAACTTTCCTCGAAACACTGTTCAGTTTAAATTGACAATAGTTTATATATTATACTCGAATTAAATGATATTCCAGTAATCGATAATGGTTTAATGCGTGACTAAAATGCTTATATTAATGTATCATTCTGAACAGCAATATTAAATTTGTGACATTATTGACTTATTAAATTGTCCTATTTAACTCTTCCGGCTTTGTCATTGGGTAAGTTTGATTAACATCAACGACATAACGACATATCAATAATTCGGTACTATTAAATTGTCATCCAAATTACATATTTTTATCAAGTTTCAAATCTATCCCTGAATTAGAGAAGTGGGCTCAAAATTATCTCTATATTTATTATGTTTTTATTTGTTAAATATTTTTTTTACTCAAAACAAAAAGTAATATTTCTGATTCCGATTTATTAGGAAATATGTTTTATAATTTTAATATCATGATATTCGATACAGTGACTTCGACGGATTTCCTTGACAGAGACATGGGGGTGTAATGGGGAGCTACGATAGCAAAATCGAGGGTGCATTAGTCGATAATGGGAGGGAGTTCTGATACTAGAGCTTATGATGTTTGACAATGGGGGTAAGAGGGCATTTAATATGACATTATTTCTTAATCTATTATCATATTACTTTAATGATGATAATGACGGTAATCCCACAATCATCATGGCAATTGCCTTATTAATTGGCTATCAAGTCATAATTTTAACATTAACACATACAAGCTTGAAATTTGAAAGGACCTTTTCGTAATGCAGAAGAGTCCTTTAAAAATATTACACGGAATTTTGACCTTAGGGAGATTTTCCTCTCCCGCAATCTTCAACTTCATCTAATTGGCTTACATTCATTGCAAAGCCTTAACGTTAAAGCAAATAAATAAATTGACTTAATAAATATATCTATTCAATGTGTCTTTTTAGCGCGACAAGATAAAATATTAGTTGTATACGTATTTAGAATTGGAGGAGAACTTGATGCGGTGAAAGTGCATTAAAATATATTTTTATAACGTTCCGTGAGTGAAACTACGTCAATATATATTGTTATACGTATATACGTATACACGAAAAATATACCTATCACACTTTTGAGTTGATTATTTTATAAAATAAAAATAATAATAATAAACCCTTTAACAAGCTCATGGTTACAACGTATACATCTTAACCGATGATTTCGGGTCAAATCTAGGAAAGCACCACTGAATTTTCATGTGCATTTGTCTTTATAATGTATCTCGTGCTCGGCGGTGTCTAATTTCAATTAAATCCTGCCACATGTGTATCCACCAACCCGCATTGGAGCAGCGTGATAGATAATATGCTCCAAACCTTCTCCTCAAAAGGAGAGAAGACATTAGCCCAACAGTGGAAAATTTACAGGCTGTTACTGTGCAACAAGCTCCCTGTCGTTATAAATTCTGCCTGCAGATTCGTCCGAGTGTGAGGAGCAGGGGTAGGAAAAAAATCACTTTTATAATCTGTACTAATATTATTAATGCGAAAGTAACTCCTGCCTGTCCGTCTGTCTCTTATAACTTCATGGCTAAATCACTTAATCCATTTTGATGGAATTTGTTACGAAGCAAGTTTGAATCCCAAGATTGGATATATATGACTTTTTATCTTTTGAAAGGGTTACGTTGATAATGGGTTATGAACAAGTTCTTAAAGCATTTTCGTCACAAACTGTATTCCTAGTGAGGAAACCCACGGTTTTATCTAGTATTATATATTGTAAATAGTAGAAAGTAGAGTACGTAAATTATGCAATTAAAAAACTCAAAACTTGTATGTACTTTTCGTGCGACAAAGGAATCTCGCTAAAGTAACAATTCATCATTTTAATATATTATATGAGTATGTTGGACATTTCTGTAGACATTTTTGCTTCAAGTATGTATGTTCAATTGTAGGCAAACAACGGAATTTTTGCCTACAATTATTATTGTTAATATTTTCAATATATATAGCGTAATTTGTAATCTTTTAAGCTATCGTAATATATATGGTTTTTATGACATCACTGATTGGCAGATGTGCCATATGGTGGTAAGTGATCACTACTGTCCATATAAATTGTTACTGAAATGTTAATCATTCCTCACATTACCAATACGTCACCAACCTTGGGCACATGTCTTTTGTCCTTTGGCCCTGTCGTCACACTGGCACACTCTTCAAATAGCCAACACAATATTACTGTTGCTACAAGTATTACTGTTTTGCAATAGAAACAAAAATCATAGAGATTCAGACTGGCTTGCACAAATCCCGACTACCAAGTAAATAAAATTAAAACAATGCATACATATCAATAATCGTACACAACTATACATGATGTTTGTGTGCTAAAATACAAAAACAAAATTCACCAAAACAAAAAGGTTCATTTTGCTTTCCAGAGTGATTTTACTTTAAACATTCTTCCAATCTATTTCCGTACATTTCCCCTAAGTACGTTAACACGTGGTGCTTTTGCAAACATCTGCGTATTTCGTTACTCCCTCATTAGTTAATGGACCCTCAGAACACCTGATGCCAACTATCACATCAGATTATTTATTCATCTTCGAAATAAATTACGTTAGGATATCCTCTGGCTATATAACCGTACATTACAGTACGGTTAGATTTACGCGGAGTGACGTTATTATGAAATTACTTCAGTTCCATAATGTTATCCATAGTAATATCATAAACAAGTTTTCACCGGCGGCTTTGTTTGTAGGTGTGTGTATATGATTGTGTGTGTGTGTTGGGGGTTAATGCCTTTTGCAGGTGAGAAGATTATCTGTGTGCCAAGATTCATTCAAATATATTCAGCTATATATCGTGAGTTTTTAACAAGCCCTCATCTATCCAAACCTTCACATTATTAGTAAGTTTAACTCAGATATTTATTGAATGGTTACGCGTTCACGTTTTTACTTCTCAACTGATCGTCATGACATATTATACCTAACAATTGTAATCCTTAAATGCGGGTGAAAGATGGAATTATTATCCTGTTGGGAACTGGTTTTAAATAAAATTAAAATAATACATAAAAAAATATTGAAGTTATGTCCAATACTTTACTTATTTTATTACAATTTTAAATTTGTGAGTCAGTATTATATTAGTGGTGAAAAGCAGAAATTTCATGTATCACAATAATTCATAAATATTAGTTTTATTTAGTGAATTCTCGAAAATTATTTGCATGCGATTAAAAACGGTTTTAATGACACGAACCATTTTTTGTTATAAAGTGAGTTGCGATTCAATGCGGTCACCGAAAATTTACGTTCGCAATTACAAATTCTCATAATGTGGGGCGAATAAAATATGCTAATAGATTAATCCTCGAGTGATTTGAGATGGCTGGGTTGTTTGAACGTGAATTTTAACCAATGATTGCGTCTTAAACCAGGACATGCAGCACTGAAATATCATGTACTTAATTCGAATTTATAATTTCATGCTCGACGGTGAAAGAAAACACCGTTAGGAAACCTGCATAATTATTATGTCGAACGGAAATCTGTCACATGTGTATCCACTGCCTTACAGTTCAGACGAGGGAATATCAACAAGCTGTACTAATCAATCTTCCTATAACGTCACACTGTTCTACATGCACCATTTTTTTCTTTTTAAAACAAATGTTTGAGTTTAGTTCTATATGAAACTATGAAGTTTTGTTACTATTTTGTAAAATGGTATTTGTAACAAAACTATATATTTATCAGAATACGATTGATTTGTACGGTAAGTCAAACACTTCATCTCGACTCCGTAAGCTATTAAATCGGACGCAAAGCTCTAATAATATAAAGGCAGCAATAAACGTAGTACACGGCCCATGAATATTTAGACGATGCAAACACCTGAAGGTATTGAACGAAGTTAAGGCCCCTTTACAGCCGGCGTTTATTTTCACGTTTACGATCCAACGCGGATGTTTAGATTATTTTTTACGAGCTCGAGGAATTATTGTTCGGTGCAAGTGTTGAGCGGCTTGTGGTTTTTTTTGTCTAGATTTTCGAAGAAAATCAGCGGGGAAGCTCCTTCTCCTTTTAAGTGAAAAAAAAATTTTGTGCAGGAAAATTGAGGGTCAATAGATAGAACACATGGATAATAGCATAAACGAAATTACGATCGCAATAATGTAATTATTATTTAACGGAAATCGTCCTTATTAATTCTATCGAAGTTTACGATATTATCAACATAATTGCATCTTACGTAAAACTAAATAATAAAATCTTAAAACGCAACCGTCTATGAATTACGACGAAGATCAGACGAGTAGAGTCATTATAATAGATCTGAATCGGCGATATTAATTTTTACGGCGACAATAAATTCCAACCGAGTCTGATCACCTTTCTTACCCTAGAATTGGGCAATATCTGAAGATATATAACTGACGATAAATTGTGATTTCTTCTCTAATATTACGTCCGTTGCAGCGCAATCGTAACGTTTTAGTTTTGGAAGTAATATTCGTTTTTATTGAGTAAAAAATATTTTTTACTTTACTTTACTTTGGTGTTCAATCTACTTTTACTTTCAATTATGCTTTTTTTTAATTTATTTATTTACAGAGCTTAGTAACAATTGGTTTTTATTTTCTTAAACGTAAACATTTGTTAGTTAATTTGTACAATAATTTCGCTTCATTACTGCCAGGAAATGCCAGAAAACTTATTCATAGCATAATAGTTAAGGTAGTTTTAATATGCTGATAAATATCTTGTCTAATTGACTGGCTCCGAACAAATTCCAGTAAAATATTATCATATTATAATATCTTCAATTACACCACATTCGGTGCAATTGGGGGTTATGACTTTTTTTCACTGAATACGCAAATGAGTTTATTGGAAGGTGTCCGGAGCGAAGTCTTAAAGCTTAATGGGTCTTGACAACTGAGGTCACATTTATCTATCCAGGGTTTATTCCAAGGTTGTGGCTACATCGTTTTATACCATATGCCCTTTTCTCTTGAACTTTCATCAAAATATTCTCTCCACAAGAACGTAATTTTTTCTTTATACATCCATATCAAATCAGAGACAAATGGATCTACAGATATTGGTATACCATCGACACTGACCTATTTAGCTTCTTTGATGCTTAATAATTATAATCGTTTAGAGAATTGTAGTGACATTTAAATCCCAAATAGAACCTCCAAATAGAATAGAAATTAATAAAAAAATATTGAATGTTTGTTTAATAAAGGTTATTATTATTATACTATAAGTGATATAAGATAATTTTCATCATATATTCTACCGCCAAACCGCATTACTCGGTACTGTTTTGTTCCAGTTTGAAGATTAAGTGAGCCAGTGTAACTACAGGCACAAGGGTCATAACATCTTAGTTCCCAAGGTTGGTGGCGCATTGGCGATGTAAGGAATGATTATTTCTTACAGCGCTATTGTCTATGGGTGGTGGTGTCCGATCAGCATGTGGCCCATGTGCTCGTCCGCTTACCTGTAGCATAAGTTAGTTCACAGATTATAGCATACCTTGTTAATGAAATATACTATTAAATTAACAGTAAATAAGCCAAGTTATAGACTACTGTTATAGAGTAATATGACTGATGACGTTGATATGCGAATTTGATGCGTATGTCCATTAAATAATTACTAAGTTCACGCGTTTTTTGTTTGCAATATGGATATCGAACCACAGTTCCACACTGCGTACAGATTTAAATCCATATCGCATCGCGTCAAATTTATATCATACCACAAATATTTTTTGCAAACGGATTTTAAATCACATTTGCTTTTATATTCATATGAATACAAGTGTTACAGAAATGTGAAAATAAAGTCATTTGTGTGTGTGCCTGTTTATTTTATAAGCGAGAATGCCTTTATTTTTTATTTTTATAAAAATTGTGTGTTTTTTTTATTTGTATATGATAGATATGTCATGTTGATGTTTTAATGAAATGTCGTAAGTGTCAATTAGATATTTATTTTATCGAAAAGCAAAACGAACAAATGATGTGATATAGTTAATTGCAATCTATGAATAAGAATATATTTAAAATGCATGGAATTAGCGATAACTTGATCTCACGTAGACATTTATATACTTGCATTACAAAAAAAGTTCACAAAATAATAATAATAACTTAATTGAAAAACAGCTGGAGACACTAATACATATTAATAACAATAGATATATAAATACTATATTTCAAAAACTATCAACTTTTTAAGAAAATTGTATATATTTATTTATTAAACTTGTTTTAAAAAATATATATGTCGAAATTTCACAAACACGTTTTTTTCAATAATAATTACTTACTGGATATATTAAAATTCGAACTCGCCGCGAAAATATAGAATCGTGACGATCTGTACAAAGATTGTCGCCAAAACTTCAAGAGAAAGTTAAATTCATACGTCAACTGATGGAACTTTGAGTTTGTGCCGACACCTTGAATTTGTCTTAAGTTATTCGCTCGCTTTCGCAAAGTGGAAAATATTGAAAAGCATAGCGATGTGCTATGAATCATACCGCTTAAAAATCTAGCTTCGAAATGGGGTATAAATTTCTTTGAATTCACGGAATCGCCGTCAAAGGATATATCGTCTTCAATTATTTACGATCGTGTTTAGAAAAAAAACTGTTTTCATTGCTTGCTTTGAACTAATATAGAACTGAGTTTAATATATATTAGTAATACTTTTTCGTTAGTTATTAAATTTATTTTTTATTATTGTTTTTTTTTTTAAATGTATTGATTTTTATTTACATAAAATACGATTTGCAGTTACTGTGTGACTTAGCTATGCAATCAATAAATTTATACATAGGATAAACGAGGATTAAAAACCGCTTTCTATATTCAAACAGCGGTTCGTTTTGCTTTTCGACAAAATAACTATCTAATAGAGCCGAGATGGCCCACTGGTTAGAACGCGTGCATCTTAACCGATGATTTCGGGTTCAAACTCAGGCAAGCACCACTGAGTTTTCCTGTGCTTAATTTGTATTTACAATTCATCTCGTGCTCGGCGGTGAGGGAAACATCGTGATTAAATGGAGAGGAGGCCTTTGCTGTTGATGTTAATGATGATGATGAACTATCTAATTGACACTTTTTTTCCCCTCATATGTTGTGGGGGGGTACGTGGGGCTCGCCGTCGCTGAAGGCGCCGGAATACCCACTAAAAAACCAGCGGTACCCACTACATCTTTTGAGAGACGTCACGGGATCGCTTGCGCATACTACCGTGACGTCCTGACGGTAGGCCCAACTCTGTGGGCCTCCAATTCCTAGGGGGTTCTCGGGGTACAGAGACCCCCTATCCCCGGCGAGTCTTATGGCGGGAGGAGAAGGTGTCCATAACGAAGACGCCTTCTTCCTGGTCCTCTTCGGCGAAGCGGTTTGGCCGTACTGTTCTCCCGCTCACGCTCTGCGGCCTCCTTCTGTGTCATCACGTTTTCAATCTAATTGAAACTTACGTCGTTTCATTAAAACGTCAACATGACATATCTAGTATCTGTCATCTTTACAAATTTTCCTTTCTATCCGCTATCCGTTCCCTTCTGATCCGTAACGAAGCCAATGGAAGTAATAACACTTAGATAGATAATTATATTATTCGTAAGCAAAATGAATAGTTTCTTAAGTATGGCAACAAATTTTTACGTGTCACTCCGTTTCCAAATACACAACTAGCAGCTACCCCACGATATTCGAGGAACGTAAACTCGACCCCAACGACGAGGTCAGTATTATAATATATTTATATATAAAGACTCTCTTTAATTACCACCCGTCCGCGCTTACACATATGACGATGTAATAAATAAATTTCTTTGTCCAGATGTCGAGAGCATCCTAAGCCGGCTCACAGTAGGCTCCCAACATCCGGCAAAGTCTTCTACGACTCCGACTATGACCTACATAAGCATACAGTTCGAAAAAAATGCTAGCATCTCGAAAATAACCATTAAATGAACAATCCGTTCTCGAATAATTTGATCGGTCTCGTCTTTTATTACTAGTTTTACTGTTCAATGTTTTTCATAATACATTAAATTGCTAACAAACAAAAGCAGCTATAAATTGGCTATTAATAAAGTGTTGCCATCAAAGCGACATCAAAAATATTTACCCATTAACTATTTGAAAAAACTTCTACACCTTAAGTTTTAGTTTATTAGTATATAAAGTACGTTCGTACGTACGTACATATATTAGAGTAAGTGCTGAAGTTTAAACTCGCGTTTAATTAAACTCTAGTTCTCCGAATAAATTAGTCGTATTGGCCCAGTGGCTAAACAAGTGCATATTAAGTGTAGTTTGCGGGTTCAAGTCACAGGAAGCACCGTTGTCAAAGAAATGATGATGATGTCTTTCTGATTTTGGCTACAAAGGGCTAATCTCAGGGCCAGTCCATATAATACGCAGGACTTAAAATATTAGTGCACAAGTGTGTACGTAAACACAGGTGAACAAGGTAATTCGATCGAAAAGAGTTCAGGCACCGGACGAACGGCTTTAGGTGATTTCCGAGTGAAAATAGTGTATACACTTCCAACTCCAGACTTCGGACTGCTAATAAACGAGGCAGTTATGATGAAAGAAAACATTGTGGAAACACGCATGAATCAGACGAAATTCAGCCACATGATATCCACCAACCCGATGTAGAATAAGTTAACGTAATCTTCTCATCAAAAAAGGAGGTTTTTGATCAGCATTGGGAATAAAAATAAAATTATTTACTTGTATTTTTTTTTTTTTCAGTCTTTTTAATAATGGAAACCTCACGAGATAAGTTTGTCACACAAAGAAAAATTATATATACTCGGTACAATGAGCTGTTCGGAAACCTCGTTTAAAGTAAACTAAAATCTCTTGGGAATAAGCCGCCGGCAGCAAAAAGTACATCAGAAACAGTGTTCTTAATTTAATTTATTTAATATGATTAGTAATTTATTTCATATTTAATAATACGAAATAAATTCACAAATACCTACTTCATAAGTTATCATTTTAATTTAAAAATCATTTTTATTACTTGGAAAGTTAAACAATGATCGCACTTTTCAAAGTCTTGACTTAATTAACTCGGAACGGTCTTAAAGGTATGAAGTGGAAAAAGTTTTTATTACATTTTTTGTACGTCATTCTGCCATCTGAAGGCTGAATGTTTTATACCTGCGATTATATAAATGAGTAACGAGTAAAAAAAATACATGAAAGAAGGATTAACTGGGGATTTCTTTATTACATTTTTTTATGGTTTTATAGTTTTTATGAATGTTTCAGCTACTTAAATTATAATCTTTATATTAAGCAATCTATTTTATTAATTCAGTTATTACACATGTATTTATCTCTATCAAATCAAAGTTTTGTGTATTTGTAGACTTAGCCTTATGATAATTTCATTAGAAAATCTACTTGTCAAATATTCAGTATTTTTATTTTCATTTTTCAACAATGTTAGATTGATATGGTAAACTTAAGTTCTTTAGATTAAGCAGTATAAAAACCTTGAAATTACTAAGAATTTATTTTATCAAGCAATATGAAATTTTTTAAGAGAAAATTGAGATTAAATTCTTCTTAACTTTTAAAACTCTACACTGGCTACAGAGACTAATCACGTCTAAACTATTAATATATTCCAGTACAGATTTTGTAAGAATTTTTTTTGTAAATATTTCAATGTTTATGGAACTTTCCATCTTCTATGTAAAAATGTACAAATTATATAAAGTCTATGAATAAATAAGTAGGTTTTTTCTATACAGCTTTGAAAAACAGACGGACAAGATACATCAGGTTAAAAGCGTGCAAAGATCACCCGTCGATATCGCTCTTCCAGGCAAGCCTTTGTGACAGAAAACTTTGCATGAAAAAGGATAGCGCAAGTTCAGACAATACTAGTATATAAATAAATAGAGAATGACAAGACTGACTACAGATATATTAAGCATTATTCGTTTTTTTATTTTTTTTATTTACAACATCCATGGGCTCACAGGTGCCCGTGCCTTTTTTTACATTTTATTTTTATAAATTTTTAGCGTTATTTTATATTTTTACTGAACATTAGCAGATCTTCTCTGGACTTCGAGCTTGTCGTCTTCTTGGAAGACGTGGCCCAAACTGACACTTATGTTTTTTCAATTTAAAATAATATATAAATAATCCATTATAAATCTGTGCTCGATCAGACAGAGTACAGCTTCGGCGACTCTGATGTCGCGTTTACGTCTAGATGTCTTGACGCTGTGCTCTAGAATGGTCTCATAGCATCATTAGTTTCATTTAGTGGCTTACCCAGGCGGTTATTTATATTCTCCTACCAAGCAGTTCCCATAGTTTGAGCGGCATTGGTTATGTAAGAAATGGTTAATATTTCATGCGGCACTCATGTATATGAGCAGTGGTAACCAGATGCATGAAAAAACCATAAATAAGATAGAAATATGTAATGAATGCCGAATTTCAAAATTGACGAACTGCGATATAAACTTTCACCCCAAATTTTACCACCTTACGTGATTAATTATTAATAAAATCTCAAGCATCCGTCTACAACTCATTAACATAAGCTTAAATATAGATTTCCACCCTGAATGTGAATTTCTACCCTTAGGGGATGAATGTTGAGAAATCCTTTCTAAGTTCTTTCTAAATTCCATAAAGTGTTCCTGTGCAAAATTGTATACTGTTAGACCCACTGATTTTGGACGTGTAAATGTCAGTCAAGTAAGAGCCGAGATGGCCCAGTGGTTAGAACGCGTGCATCTTAACCGATGATTTTGGGTTCAAACCCAGGCAGGTACCACTGAATTTTCATGTGCTTAATTTGTGTTTATAATTCATCTCGTGCTCGGCGGTGAATGAAAACATCGTGAGGAAATCTGCATGTGTCTAATTTCAACGAAATTCTGCCACATGTGTATTCCACCAACCCGCATTGGAGCAGCGTGGTGGAATATGCACCAAACCTTCTCCTCAAAGGGAGAGGAGGCCTTTACATTTACAGGCTGCTTACGCTAATAATATGTCAATCACTCATTTTACAATTTCATTAAGTAGATTACACCTACGGTAATGCGAACAAGAAACAAAAGACAAGTAATGCCATCTGTTATCATATCCTGAAATCTAACAATTTATATATTGACTTTAGTTTGGAATTATAATAGAATATATTCAACAACCAAACAGGAATATTTAGGTTTGAAGAAAGTCCGCGTTTCCAAGGCTGCAAACTTCAACCACGCAAACATCATATTTTAGCTTTGCATGGTGAATATTTTGCTTGCTGTGTCAAGGTACTATAACGGGCGATGGTCATTTAGCGAAATTAAAAAAATAATAGTCGTATGAACCAATCCAGAACGAAAAGAGTGTTTTCTAATAAACTTTGATTAACACTCTCAGAAAATCTGTTAAAAAGCAACTAGATTAAAGTGGAACAAAGAATCAGGGTTACGTAATAAGGACACAGAAGGCTGACAAGCTCGGGAGTTCGTTATTCGATGTTTTACCGAATTCCAAATGTTCCAAATAAAAGCATAAAATCCGGCAGCCAGCAGGTGCAGTATTTACGATCTAGCAATACGAGTGTCATATTGTTCGTTACCATTGAAATATTTTTGTAAATAGAGACCCTTGTCAGCTCATTGGTTTGGATACGTGAAGCTCAACTGACGGTAGCGGGTTCAAAAAAATTTCGGCTAAGTCCCAATGATCCCAATGTTTTCATGTAATTGATTAAATAAATTGTGTATATCTTTTTTTTAAATATAATGCTTTATATTCGAAGAGAGTCATTTTTGTGATTGAAGTCGAACAAGTAGGAATCTGTTTATATTGCATATGAATATCATATATTAATTAAAAAAAAACACTTTATTTTTAAATTAAGATGCTGCCTGCTTAAAACATGCAGGCAAACTAAAACAAATATGTACGAACATATGAATGGTTTTCTAAATTATTATTAAATGTAAAATCATACTTTTATCCCAAGTGACTCATACTGAGCTGGCACAACATTTTCTTAAAGATTTATTCAAACAACTGTACCTAAATAATAAAATAAAACACAACTGGAAAACTAATTTAAGCTTAGAGTTGTATTCGAATTTGTAAGACTAACTTTAATAAATGATTACATAAACGAAAATTAAAGTTTCTCTTCTTAAAAATACTTTGTAAGACAGACATCGCCCCAAAACCGGTAGGTGCAACAAGATGAAATTTTGGACAGGAATTATTAAAGGAAGGACGATGGGTGCTAAATAAGATTTTTCTTATACTGATCTGCAATGTTAGTATTTTGGAAAACAGTATTCTTACTTATATTAATGTCTAATCGAATAGCTTTTTTTGAATTAATTATCTGAGGATAATATAAGATATTCGCCCCTTACGTGGGTAAAATTCGTGATGAAAGTTTGTATGGAAGATCGGCATTTTTAATGTTACAAATATGTAAATTGGTTCCCCCGGTATATCCCATTTGATACAAGGATAGTAATACGGTATGTTACCAAATATTTGTAAACTTTACCACTTAAAAAAAAAGTCAGCTGAGCAGAATTTGACTTTATACAAGTGTATTGTGTTGCTATTTAACATATTGTTGTACAACAGCCTACATTAAAACTCATAAAGGTATTCGTATCATTGATCGGAGTCGCGTCTCTCTGTTTGTTTGAACCAGATAAACAAAAACATCCAAGCAGATTTTCATATGGTTTTCGTGTAAATTGGTTGAAATATGACAAAGACCGTTGTAGATGTCGGATGACGGAGGTGTGATTTACTCTGATCTGAGTAAACCAATATATTTATATTTTTTACAATATGAATGGTTCGAGCTGACTTATTTTGAGCTGATTTTGTATAATAAATAAAAAAGTAAGTCCAAAATATGACTTTCATAGTCAAAATATTTATTAAATATTAAATTACACTTACTTATTGATTGTTTAAAATCTACCACCGGTTCAAAAATAAACACCTTGGACTTAAGAAGGACCAGCATCTCAGCGAGTTTTTTTATTATAGTCTCATGTTTAACAATTATGTTTTTCTTAACAATAACATTTTATTTTATATTCGAAATAGCCTGGGGTGCGTTCGTGTAATAAAGTAGGATATCAATAAAAGATACTTTGTACAAAATATATTTATTTTGTTAACATTTCCAGTCATCAAAATAAACAACTAACATAATTGCTTTTTACAAAACACTTTTGCTTCACTAATGCAATTACTTAAATATTACATTACAATTATTACGTTAAAGAAATGTGCGTTTTTTTTTTTTAATAATTCAACAACATTTTAAGGTGTGTTTCCACTAAAGTAGTATAGTTGACAATTAATTTACTGTTCACAATACTTCTGAAAGTCATTGAATAATTTCCGTATTTATTTGCTTACAACAGCTATTTAACACATCCATATTCTTATTAATTTAAGATCCTTGTATTATCAAAACGAGTGAATGTTTTAAATTAAGATTTACAACGACAGAAAGTAATGCAACTTGCGTATTCCTTTGATAGTTGCCGCTTAAAAGGAACACTAAATTATTTATAAAAGTGCGTATATATTTTTGTAGCTTATAGTAATTAAATAAACTTTATCATCACGCGTCGTGTTGGCAATTTTAATTCTAGAAACTCATTACTAATACAAATCTAAACTAATAATTGTGACGTATTCGTTGGTTGAATTGTAAAATAATTTAATTCGTTATTCGTCTCATCAGATTCGCTTTCATTTTAAAAATTATGTGATAAAATGTGTTGACAATATGTCTGATTAAAGTCTAGGTAGACATTGGTAGATGTTAGTGGCGCCAGCTAGCAAGTTATAAATTACATTTAGTATAAATTTTGCTTTAACAATGTGAATTCTCTTCTTCACTTATGATGCAAGATTTGCGCTTAATCGCAGAGGTATTGTAATGAGTAATTCATTAAAACAAAGTATTTCTAGTATTCTAAAAAAATATGTCAGAATGTTTTTTTTTTTTTAATTTAACTTTTTTATAAGCACGGTATTCATTCAAAAACGAATGATTTTAATTTTTAATAAAAAATCCACGCGGTCATGATTTGTTTTTTTTTTATTTTGTTTTATGTATAGTTATTTATTTCTTTCCTCCAATATTGTTTTTCCATACAAAGATAAAAAAAATAATGATTTTAAAAAATATATGTAAAAAAAATACATCGCAACAATTATTTTTAATTTAAATACGTAAGAACGTAGAAATGTTTGTCACCACTAACGCCTATTCACATCCGCCTATCTACAACTAAATATTATCTGTGGTTTTATTAGTTTTCTAATTATTGTAATTTAAAACAATATTTATTACGGATTGAGCAGCCGAGCTGGAAATGAGGAAATATGTATGAGAATAAATTATTTTCATTAATAAACTGCTTTTTTGTAGCAAATACCACCTTACAAAAACAATAGGGGTATTATCATATGATATTTGGAAATACACGTAATTTCAGCAGACATAGTCAGACGAAATTCGCTTAATTTTGTTAATTCTGTTTTAAAAATGGTACGACTGCTTGTGAAGTCAAAAATAAATGCATATTATTTTTAAAAAACTTTCGTTTAAAGTATTAAACATATAACATGTAATATTTGATACGAATAGTAATTCGTGTCAAATATTACAGCTGAATTTTAAAACAGTTCTATTTTATTGCCAGAGCTGAAGTTATCTTTTTAGTTATAGATTAAATAAAAACTAGTACATAATCATATTCGACCGATTCTTATAGTTTTTGGATGTCATTTAAAGTAACATTTTTATAATCATAGCGTAATTCGGTTATTGTGAAAAATATTATACGGAATCGGTTCTTCTATTTGGCTAACTGTAAGAAAATTTTCTTATGATACACAATCGTTATTCGAATTGAAAATTTCTTTGATATTTTCCGTACAATTATATAAATAAAGAAAATAATTATCTTGTTAATTGTCTTGTTTAATATTTTCTAACAAATATTTACTATGAATGAAATCGTAAGGAATTTTGTCAGAAATCCTATAAAGAAATGTATCGTATCCTAATAAATATTTATTTATGAGAGCGATATTGGTATTTCATCAAATAACAAAGAAAAAGGGCAAACAATTTCGTTATTTTAGACGAAAATATAATAAAAAGACACAACAAAATAAATTAACTGTATGCTAACACAAAAAAATGTATTATATAATGTTCAATAAGATTGAAGATTCTCGACTCGGAGACTACAAGGAAAGATTACTTCAGCTTTAAGATATTGTTTAACACAAAAACTATTTGAACGTTGTCTCTTCCAGTAGGTATCAGAAGGTATTAATGCATTGTGATGATTATTTCGTCATTTCCAGCTCGGTTCTCATATATATATATATATATGTATGTAATAAATATATATTTAATAGTGCAAAAAATTAAAATACTTATATTGATATTAAAAAATATTGCAATTTCAGTGGTTTCCAAATGTTTGGCAAAAAATATACGACAAACGATAGTTTTATAAAATACGTTCATTTTACAAACACTTACCTTCCATTCGAAAATGTCTTATATTAATAAACATGATTAATAAATCATAATGATATTTGATTAAATGAGAATTTGTCAGTTATATATCAAATTGATCACTCAATTTATATAAATGATAGTTAATACAAATTATGATACGATATTGCCAAAATATTGGCAAATTGGTTGTTTAATAATAATTTGTCATTTATTTTTCAACAAAATTTAGTAAACAACTAATCTAATCATCAAGCCCTTATAATATAAGAAAAATATGATACTAAAATTAAACTAGATAAAGTTTTAACAGTACGTGTAACGGCAGTGGTAAATGATGAGAATGTCATATTTGATGCTACTTAATTAGATATCGTACGTCTAGGAATATTTACACCGTATCTATATTTTTTATGTCCTCCGATATACCAACAATTTGATTTATAAAAGAATAAAATATTATCAAGACGAAAGTTTCTTCACTAGTAACTCAAACTTTTACAATTTGAAGTCGGAACCGTTCCACCCGTAACTTTCAGCTTACTTTGAAGTGAACAAGTTCACCTGCTTTTTATTGTGCAACTTTGCAAAACCTCATGACTGCACCTCCGGTTATTACATTGAGGTGTCATAAACTTTTTTAGTTTCAAAAGTAAGTCCGTTTAATTCTTTTTTGTTCTAATAAGAGTTGATGTGATATTTTCTTGATGATACTAAATTTTTAATGTTTTTTTTTCTCAATTTACTTCACGTACATTATAAAGCACACTAGCTGAAAGTGACTTCTGAATTATTTAAGAATATTTAGTATTTAATTTGTCGCGTTCTTCAATCAAAATAATTGGATATCAAATTGATAACTGACGAGGGACTATGAATTACACCTACCTTAAACATATTCGATAATTACTTAAAAACTACGACTATTATCACCGTGTACTAACCTATGATCATTCATTCGAAGCATTCTTTAAATATAGGGATTAAGGATAACTATATAAGAATATATACATTCATAATATATACAGATAAGCGAGCGCCTTGAACCATCATCCTCACAGTTAATAAACGTAGAAAATCTAATGACCTGGATACAGAGAACAGTTAGTATTTTGAGTTTTACTAATTTTTAATATGCTTATTATAATTTGGTAGTAGTAACATTCAATTTCATTAGGATTATTTGAAAAATGAGTGAGATTCACAAAAACAGTTTTAAATATAGTAATAATGCTTAGATATAATTAGTACGGAAAGTATTATTAAGCAAAATAGATTTACATTAAAAAATTGGAAATTTTAGGTGTTATTTCAATGTTCTGAGACTTTCTTGATATCATTATTTTTTTTAAATCAACATTAAAAGGTCCTGGCGCTCAATAAAGTGTCTGTCAATGTAGACTCCAGTCTAAATGTAGATCTCTAGACGAAGACCTCGAATGAAGAGTCGGCGGTGCATGTGGCGCACCGCGTGCCGCGTGTCAGTAATCCAATGACTCCTCATCTGGAGATCGTTTGCGGCAACATAAGCGCCAAGCGGCACCTAATGCACACACTCCAATTGCGATCGCCAGTCCAGCTCCTAATGCTGGCGCTAACCAGTCCCCACCTCCTGCACTTCTTGCCCCTGCACAAAGCTCTGGTGCTTCATCATGTATTTGTCCCAATGGAATTCCACTCAGTGCATCTAAGTACCCAAGACGACGTAAACTATGTTCAGAATAAGCTTCTCTAGCTCGTTTTTCTTCAGCTGTCCAAAACTTTCTTTCTCCAGAAGTAACATTAGGACAGTTAATAACACCGTTACATATGAGCCTCGCTGGAATGCAAAGTGCTTCTTCACCTGGGCAAATAAAATCGCAACCGTGTCCTGAATCAGAAATAGTAGAGCCGCCTTCCGTTAAACGTGAAGTCATCAATGTTCCATCAGAATTTTTGGGTAAGTGGAATAGACCAGTCCATGCGATTTTGAAAGACGCACGAGCAGGTGAAGCACTACCGATAAATACTATTCTTATTGATCTAGTCTTTTCTTTTTCCATAACTAGAGGATCATCTAAAGATTCAAAGCCAAGTTCAACCGCTGATAACGGCGGCAGCTCACGAGCAAAAGAAACATTTTCACCACAAACCGACAAGTATGGTTCTATTCGACCAGGTAGGTAAATTTGAATATTACCATCATCGCAATGCCGTGAAGCAAACTTAATACTATCAAAATGGAGCCAAATATCTCTTTTTTCTTCTATTTCTAAGTCCCAAATACATTGTATTCTTTTCGGAGGTTCAGTGTAACCTAAGGCTTCCAAGTGCGGGTAAACTATTTCTCCTTCTAAAGCTGCAGCCAATACCGGTGGTCCGCAGAGTGGGCCATGAACGAACTCGTACCTAGCTTCAAATAGTGGTGAAGGATTTTTAAAATAGGAAGCAGCTGCGTGTGCGTTATCAACGATAAGCTGTAAATTCAACGTTTCGCCTGATGAAACCACTCTATATGGTCTTGCTCGAGAGACAGTATTAGAATGCTTGGCACAGAGACAAGAGCCAAGGGATCTTTGTACTGCTAAATGTAATGGTAAAGGTGTAGTTGTGATACCCATAGTTGTATTCATTGTTTTGCCACCAGGAAATGGTTCCCAGATAATCAATTTATCAGCTCTATCTTCGTAGCAATTTTGACAGGATACAGGTGTATACGGATGTTCCTGAAAATAAAAAACGTTTTAATGCCCAAAGTACAACACACAGCATTGTAACTGGTTGATAATCTTAATTGTTGCTGAATCAATCCCCACTTAAGAAAAGTTTATTTTATATTGGGACTCTATTCAATAACTGTTTCTTTAAAGTTCGTTGCGTGTCTCTAGCTGCGTAAATATTACCATTTATAATGCGCGAAACCGACTAAGTTAAGGCTATAACAATCTACTATTTTACTGGAGGTAGAGTTTATGGGCAATTTAACGGAACATTGGGTTTTGCATTTAACGTTTAAAGTACGCAGACAAAATGCAGCTATAACTTTTTATTTCGTTTTGCATATTAAATAGTTCCCTGTGGTCCCTTAAAGCGCTCATATTTCCAACAACAACAGAATACTAAATGGAAATTGTTACCTGAGGTGTTATATGAAATTGAAATTAGATTTTGTATTTCTACTTTAGTTACTATTTATTTTCAAAAGTATTATACCTAACTATAATAATAATATATAATGATAGAAGTTATTACCTTGAAGTTGACACTCAATATGGTTAATATGACTCTAGCATAAATCCTCTTATCCGTAACGAATCTGTACAAACAGTGGACATCTTCACCGGGAGGAGCCTGTTTATATACGAGAGTGTTCAAAGGAGATCTTAGTCTACCAGCTCTCTGCTTCCACGAAGCTATCACTTCATCACAAGCTGTCCCTGGCACCGGTTCTCCGAATCTTGTGTTGTTGAAAAAGTCATAATGGGCCCAATAGTAGAGAGATGAACTGGAATTATTACTGAATGTTAAAATGTCGATCTATGCTTTACTTTTTATTATGTTTGAAATGGAAATAAATAAACGATAAGCTAATTTTAACGTTACTATGAAATTATGTTTAAAAATAAATATAGTCGAGATAAACAGAAAATACGGTATTCAATATTCTATCAGCTAACGTACGTATGAAACGTTATTTCTCAATCTAAATGTACCTGACCTAATTCTCTAGTAATACCAGCATTTGCGAATAATATACCTCTATTGATTCGCACCCTTTTCATCTGTTTCTCAAATCAATGTGAAATTCTCCACTAATAACGTTACAACCGAAATTGTGTTATCGAGTTCTATTATTGTATTGGCCTTTGTTGCCTTCTCGACTTGGCTTCTAAGGTTTTCCTTAATATAGCTTTACGAATATTATAACTGACACGCGATGCCGAACACGTGAATGTGGCAGCTCCATTATGGAAACTATTAACCAAGTAAATACAGTCGATGTTGAATGATGTGACATTATTGTTTATGATTACATTTAAATAGCATTGCTTGGTTTTATTTTAATGGAAAAGCTATTAGATCTTTGGAAAACTTGCGTTATTCGGAATTTTTTATTGTGGTGCAATTAAATTGTTTGTAGAGTAAACTCACTAGTGATTGGCTACTTAAGTCACCTGCATAATTTTTTAAACAATGTTTTCTGTTATATTATAGCACTGGCATAGTTCTTTATATCTATGGATAATTGATATTCTCTTCTTTATGTAATGGGCGTTGATGTTGCAATAAAATAATATTTTAATAAAAAGAAAAATATACGCTTTTAGCATGTATCTGGCCGTCAGCAGTAATGGCAATCAATGTACTTTTAACTGGCATATGGGATGACAATTACTTTGGAATGCTAGAAGTCTAAAATAATAACAAGAATGTAAGTATATACTTATATGTAAACAAAAATCATTAAAAAATACATAGAAAGTTTTTAAAACGTCTGCATTAGCAATATTTATACAAATTTCTGGTTCAAATAAATAATAAATTCTGGTATTCATTAATCAGATCTTCTATCGTATGATCATAGAAAAAGTTTTGTTTTATTTCATAATGATATTGTTACAGTATTTATTTCTATGATAAAATTACAAAGACAGTGACAGAGCAGCATAAAACCACACAATTTCCACGCGTGTGTGTTGTAACCGAATATCTTGTTTTAACCGCATCTTTCAATACCATCTTAATTAAGCCCCATAATGAGTCATATAGCTATATATAATCAAGAGAACAGGAAAAGCATTTTCTAGGCTAGTTTTCGGCACGCAAATATGGCATATTTATCTAGTGCTATAAAACACAGGGCTGACCCAAAATTCATGACATGAAGTGATAATATATTTAAAATTAATATTCATACACTTACCCACTATAACTTCCAGTCTTACTTTCAAATCTAACAAACATCGCATTTCCAGTAGACACAAAGTCGTGCTTCTCCATTGGCCTGCTAAAAGTGTCGCAGAAGGTCTTGATTATCTTTGCGTCATCAGGTCTTGGCGCATCGTATAGCGTAAGTGATTCTCCACAGTCACCTGTCCATGGTGATATTGGCGATTCTATCCGGTTAATTCGAAAGCTGCGAGAAATTTAAGAGGAAATCATTATGTATTTCGTATGATAAGACAATGATTCCTTATTTTATTATACGAAATGTTTGATATGATAGTGACAATGTCTGATTTAATTATTACCTTGGAAAGTACAGTCTCACAACTTGTCCAGGGAAACCTTGCATCAGATAAGTACATGATGTGTGTGGTGGGTACCAATGCGCAACAGAAAGAAATATCCCTTCCGTATCACCGGACTTTTTCAACGACTCTGCTGTCAGTAGCCAGTCGCAGTTTCCAATTTTGGATCCTGGAGCTTCTACATGACCAGGCCAGTTTCCAACGTTGAAATGGAATCCAGTGTTTAGTAGTGGTCCTGATTGAAAAATTGAATATATTTAGGATATAAAACTGTATAAAATAACCAGATAAAGCAGTATTAACAATGAGATAATCAAATTGCCATATTTGAAAGTACTTGTGACAATATTACAAGTTACAGTAATAGTAAAACTTTTGACGATATGGTAACAAATTATTCAATATTCTGTCATGTATTCTACGATACCATGTTAAAATTTTCAAATGATTATCATGAAAACGATAACTATTACGTACATCGTTCATGTTCAAACTTTAAAATCGACAGCAATCTGTCATAATAGCTAGGAAATTGCTAAATTAACTTGTTCATTCAGTTCATACCCGCAGGTGAGCTGACGAACTCAACAAACAGGTCCTGGGACGTGCCGATAATGGAGTAGGGAAACTTTCCCATGCCGCAGAAAGTTCCGATCACGGATGCCGATTCATCTTTACCATCGTATATCCTGATGTAGTCGTAAGGACAATTTTCAGAACCTAAAACAAAAAAAAAACACTCGATTACCAAAAAAGTAATTAAGAGTAAAAGACAAGTTCACAAAGTACAACAGTTTTAATAAATTCACTTCATATTTTATTTCTATTGAAAAAAAAATGGTATTTAATTCTATGTACATAGTATATATTCAAAAGTAAACTGTTAGATCATGCTATTGAAAATATAATAAAAAAAAATCGTAGTGGAGATTCGAATAACTCTAAAAACATACTAAACCAATTTACTACCTTATATCAGAAGGTGCAGTGCATTTTGGAGAAGGTTTTATTAATATGGCTGACGTTTGATTAAAATTTTATTTGTGATATATAAAATTGAATTATCTAACGGAAGTTTAAAATATAGTATATAAAACTATCTCGGACTATTCTTAAGTTGCTTTTTGAACTATTGAATAAGTTTCAATGTGTTTGCTTACGACTTCAATATATTACATCCAAATAGACATACTTACACATAATATGAAAACTTTTTTAATAAGAAATAATATAAAAATTAATCAAACAAGATCTCCTATGGTTCCTAGAAGGAGTTTATTAAAAATTATAATATGAGAATATTATATTCGCTTAGGTTCCTTAGGAAAACCTAGTTACCAGAAAATTTTCAGTCGTTATTTTGGGTAAGGTGAGCTTGTAGTTTATAACGATCATAAATAACGGACATCCAATAATGGACGTTAAATCTCTGACGTTTTTCCAAAACTTCTAACCAATATTACATTCTTGGCAACTGTCAAAACTTTTTGTACCCTCGTTACATTGTTAGAGTATGCAAGGAAGATATAACTACGTGTATTAACATTTTGTTCGAAATCTTGTTTAAATAAGGAACTCGTGATTACATTTTTTGTAGTTTACTTCAGTTTCCATCCAGTATTTTACCAATCTAAAATTATACGCACACTAATTTTATTATACTAGCATTATTTAAGTCCAAATTTATATTTATTTCAACAAATATTTTATTCTAAGCTTTTAGATACGTAATATTGAGAGAAGGTTTATTTTGGATAATCTTTAAGTGAATTACTTCATCGTATGTAAACAAATCGCAGATGTTTCTAACTTTTGTATTGTTTTATGAATGTAGTTTTGTTTGTGAGTGAAGTTTGCGTTGTGAAAGTGCAGTACTTATTTGCTACAATATGTTGACTCCTCTTTGTATTGCAAACAATATCATCGTATCCTTTATTTATAAGGCCATTGTGGTCAAACTTGACACAAACTTAGTATTATTTTTATATAACTTTCTGTGACTTTTATGGAACATTTTGTCTTGTGAAAAATATAGCTATCATATATGGTTATAGGTAAACTGTGTGCTTTAAATTTCGGAAGCGAAAGAGATGATGATGATATATAAATTAATGGGATATTTACTCAAAACCGTAGTTCATTGAAATCAATCTTTGACATGGTATTATTTTTGTCATTAAATTAAAAAAACAATTTAATTTTATTTAAAAGTAGTAATATAAAACGTGTTTTTCTTCACTGCCAGACTACGAGCTGTATTTTAACTCGAAATCATCGATTAGGATTAACGTGTTCTAACAAATGGCTTATCACAGACATCTCTAAAGACTATATAATATTGTTAGGCAAACAATACATTTTAAAACTGTAGTTAAATCTCGCATACGTTCAACAGTAGTAGTAAATAATGTCCATATATAATTACGTTCTTTTATTTACTCTATTATTATTATTAGTCTGAATATTTCTTATTCGTTTTCAAACGTCTGGACTCATTCAAATTAATTTTATATCACTTATTTATTTATCGTTGTTTAAATTGTTCTAATTAAAAGAACATATGTGAAATGAATCGATGATAGAAATTCTTTTTTGTCATTATGGGCTACCATTATTTCTATAAAAACAGCATGATAACAATCGTACTCTTAAGGTTTTCATAGTAATATTAAAAGAGGAGAGTTTTGTTTTTTTTGTTGTTTTCTAAATTCACGCCAACACTACTAATTTTATTGATATGAAACTTTTATATGACTTAGACATTAGTTACATATCAGACGTATGCTTTATCAGACGTAGTGCGTTAATATGTGTCATAATATTTGAATTATAGCTTAATATGCTGACGTAGAGGAAACGAAGATTGTACACAATTTATTTGTTATGATAAATTTGTATACTCAAGGGTCTAAAGGAAAGTCAGCAACAGAATATATCTGTCATTCAAAATCTCTCAGCGACCATTTTTTTAATGTGAGTAAAATGAAACCACACGTTTGTTGCATAAACTGTTACAAAGTCATTGAAAAAAAAAAACAAAATAAGGTTAAAATCTTTATCAAAATTATACATTTAAATTTTAAATGTTTTTCATAAACAAAATAGTACTAATATTTACACTACGTTACGAATAAGTAATTTTACAAATATTATGAGATATTTCGACTTGGTGGTAGGGCTTTGTGCATGTCATCGGGCAGGTACCACGCACTCATCGTATATTCTACAGGCAAACATCCAGCCAAAGCCAGTGAACAGGCACAAGGGACATAACATCTCAGCTCCCAAGGTCTGTAGAGCAATGGCGATGTTAGGTATGGTTAGTCTTTTTCCGGCTCCAACCTCTTTGGGAAGTGGTGACCACTTACTATAGCGTGCTATTTGTCAATTTTTTTTTTTAAAACAAATAAAGCAAGAAGTGTCTTACAGCACAGCACACTACGAGCGAATTGTTCCAATTTAAAAAATAGCACGAGACAAAATCCCGGTAAAATTATATTAACCGTGCGAAGCAGGGCGGTAGCTAAACATTCATAAACTCACTAACAAGAGGTTACACTTTTTCTGGGTTCCCGTTGTAAAATCATATACATTCCCATAAAAGAGTATCTTACTGTATGCAGTCGACTAACAGGGGTAATAAGTTTGTGTTTGTTCTTTGTATCACGTATGTACATGTGTGTGTAAATTTGCTTGAATACCTCATTAGTAAAAGTCCTTTATACTATTTAATTTACTTATTTGTTTTACATTTACTTTGTGTACATTAATATACAATGTTGTTGTACCAATTATTTTATACGCATTGATGTTTCAAAGCCATAATTATTCTGAATATGTTTGTATAATTATACAGATGCTCTAGCCTCACCTGATGTGATTGGTCGCATGGGGCACGTCATAATATTCTCGCAGCGTTGCCCGTCTATGTTGAACTCCTCATTCTCTATGTACAGCTTTATATAGGGCAGCCTCGTGTTTAAGTGATACCTAGGGAACAAACATTATATAATTTGAGGTTATGTTTATGTACAATAAATAACATGATTACAAGCCGTACTACAAATTGCGCACCACTCATAATTTTATATTGACTTTGCCATAAAGTTGTTTGAAAGAGATCGTTTCTTAGCTTTCCTTATTGTGTATCTTAAATAGTTTTATGTTATTCATGTCGTAAAATTTATATACTTGTGGTGGTATTATTAATATAATTAATCAGTTATTTATTGACATTTTATAATACGTCATTATTATCTGAAGCATAAAAATTATAATCTTAAGAAAAACGTTGAAATTTTTCGTCGATAAGTTTTTTTTTTATAAAAATATGAACGACGTAAAACAACTCGCTATAATTGCGGGACTGAATGCTACAATTATTTACAGAACGTACACTCTTATAAGTAACTTTCTTAAAATTATACCTGCAATGTAAATTTCTCGGGTACACGCCTGGATAAGCAGCCGACTGCACGTAGCAAGTCTGCAACCTGCAGTCTCGAAAAACTCGCTCGCAATACGACCTATAAAAAGTTATGATGAACAGTTCCCTCATAATGAATCCCACTTCACTGTTCAACTTTTATAACAACCATATATTGTTAAAATGAAATTTGTTTGACAAATAAAAATGTTTTGTTAATTTAATTACGTAGTTCGTATAACGTAACCAAATCTGAGAGACGATTCAATATTGCTGGTGATAGAAAAATTATATACATTTTTTTTTTTATATTGTAATTCGGGTCAGGTCAAAGACAATTATTTTCCTTATTAAATTAATCTCATTTTTATCCCGGAAGCATGTTAAGCCATTGTGGTCATAATTATGAGAGTGTTTTAATAAATATAACAATTTTGCTTACGCTTAATTTTAGGACGAGAATTTATATTAATTCATTCTTTTTTCATTACAATATTTCCTAAGTAATTTTTTTTAATTAACTTAATGGGAAAGAATGAATGAATTAATTAATGTTGGTATGCTTGTTAGAATAATCATTAATACAATTTTACTGATAAACTTTTTTAACTCGCCGCTAGATAGCGTTGCAAAAGCTTTACCATTAAATCGGTCACCATGACATTTGAGCACATGGAATCTTTTAGCGCTAGTATTGGATAATATGTTTTTTTTTTTTTTGAAAATAGTCCGAAATTCCTTACGTCGTCAATGTGTTACACTGACCTTGACCATTGGCCTTGAGAATTTAGGTGATAACACAAAATACTAAAAATTGCTGTTTGTCCCTACATGTGATGAGGTACCTTCGGCTGAAAGAAACCCCGTATAACCAAGTGATTAAGTTCAGAAGCAACATATGCCTAGCTAGCTAGTAGGTACTAAGTGTATACTGATGTACATAAAATTTATTGGAACGATGAGCTTTTGGCATACAGTAGAGTGAAAGGTCAGATACCGCCGCGTAAGAAAAAAGCTTACCTCTCTTGTTTCGTTTCCTTTCTGTTTCTACCTATTCTGTATGGTTTTATTTAAACTTATTTTTTGTTATAGTTTTATTTATACAAGGGATTTGTACTACCTATTTTATTTCTTATCATTTCATTATTCTCAAATATTGTTGAATATTCGTACACAATATATAGGGAAAGCCACTTTGTTCCAACAAGATACCACGACAGCTCACTTTTTAGGGTTCCGTAGCCAAAAGGCAAAAAACGGAACCCTTATAGATTCGTCATGTCCGTCCGTATGTTACAGCCACTTTTTCCGAAACTATAAGAATTATACTGTATTCTGTAAACCGCATTAAGATTTTCACACAAAAATAGAAAAAAGCAGTAAATTTCAGTGGTTACCATACCTAGTAATAAAATAAAAAACAAAAAAAAAATCTCAAACCCATACGTGTGGGTATCTGTGGATAGGTCTTCTAAAAGGTTATTGAGGTTTCTAATATCATTTTTATTAATATTGATGATAATTTTGTTTGAAACAATTTATAAATGCACATTGAGTCGTGACATAAATCAGCACTTCAATATAATTGGCTCGAATTGGCACAGGCTGACACTTTGCGATTTATTTTACCATAACCCCGATACATTCGCGCAATCACACGTCAATAGCAGCAGTCGAGAGTAAAATATAACAGAATAGATGCCATTATAAACAGAAATAAATGGAAAATAAAACCTAGCCGTCTGATGGATGGCTCGAATTTGCAACATTGTTCTCTGGCGCTGCTAAGTCTAGACAACATAAATAGTTCTGTAGTTATTTGTATAACTGTCAATATTGCTTTACCTTATTGGTACTTTTTTTAATGTATAATCTATACTGTAATCACACCTGATGGAAAGTTATGATATAGCCTAAGATCGCGCTTGCCTAGCAGATGCCTATTCACTTGAAGGTAACTATATTGTAGGTGGTGGCAAAAACGAAACTATTATTGGTGTAATAATAGGCAAAGATATCTCAGGATATTTTCTCTGTGGGCCGGTTTATTTTCTTTGTATTGATGAAATTAAAAAAGTTGATAGCAAATTCGTAAGTTTCTCTCAAATTTCTAAGAATTATTTTAGTCGAATTTCATTGTGTGAACACTTGTATGCATACATTAGTATTGATACTAGTGACCCACTTCGTACGAGTGCAATTTATTTATAAAAAAAGATCAAAGTTAGATCATTGCAGCCAGTTATCTGTACGTCCATTTATTGATTACCAGTGAATGATTTTTGGTTGCACATAATTGGGAATCGGCGATATAGTCTAGATATTCTGTTTCATTCAGACTTGTGAGACAAAAATTGTAATAGATTGACTGAAATTAATGATACAATTTATACCCAATAGCACTCAGGAATAAAACAGTTTTCTACCAACATTTTTAGAATTTAATCATAAGTTCTGCAGATTATCAAACAAATCAAAACTCTTTTTAGTATTAAATAAATAAATAAAGATTCGTCTGAGATTAAATAGGACTAGGACACCGTGTGAGTGATAATCTTTACAGTTGGCATATATTGTAATATAAATTGGGAAAGGTTTTATATAAAACACTTTGTTGTAATTCGCCGCTATATGGTCTCGCGCGTCAACTTCTCGACCGGTCAACTCATTGCCACGTCAATTGGTATAAATGAGCTTACACAGGCAGGACAACGTCGGACGAGTGCTGGTATATTATTAAAACAGTGTTTGGTTTTATTCTTGTGTTCATTTGATTGAGGTGACAGTTACGTATAAGACATAATTACGTCAGACTTTAATAATGGTAGTTACTCTTTCTGACTTAACACAGGAATAATAATATTTATCCTGCAAGCTTTTTATTAATGTTACCTTATAAAGTATACGTAGTATATATTTAACTTCTGGGCTACGTCTTCCCGAACACCGAGCACGATAATATGAATAATAAATACAAATGAAGCATATGAAATCTCAGTGATCCTTGCCTCGATTTGAACCTGACTGATTTTTTCTCTATTGATGCTTGTATAGATTTAAAAATTCTAATCACTGATTGGTTGATCGAGTATGTTAATATGGGAGATTTGAAAAGAATCGTATTTTTATTTGTAATTTGTTTTAATGAGGAGGAAATCAAATTAAAATCCACAGCCTTAACAACAGCTAAAAAATTGGTCGAAATTCTTCCGAAAATTTTGGCATTTAGAAACGTGATACTTGTCATAACGTGATCATTATTATAAAGTTGATAAGACTGCTTAGAAGATGGATTACTGGGTCGTGAAGCAATTAATTATTATGTCGCGGGCAATGAACTCTTACCCTCTAAATGAGGTTAAGAGCATTTTCTTCTCCACTAATTTTAAAACAATGTGCGTTTACAGAATAATTATGCAATTTTAGACCACAAGCTCTACTAGTGTATTCAATTATCTATAGCGGTGCAATTTATTTATAAATAATTAAAAACTCTGCTTGGAGATTGTTCGGTAACTAACATTTAATATGCAACTAACACTCTCGTACATAATAAAAATCCTAATATCGCTCGCAACAACACTCCAGACGCTGTACTATCATGGATTAAGTCGGGTAATTCAGAACTTTTTTTTATAGATATTAAGCTAAATACTAATATTCTTATATAAAATTAGTAAATTGCAAATTTTAGTTTTATTAAATCTGGACATTTGCCAAACTTTTGTTTCAGGTCTGCGAAATTTGCAAAAGCGAATGTAAATAAAATAACTTTTCCTGACAAATGTCGTCGAGCGCACGGATCCCGCATTCAGCAATTGTCCCGCACTCAAACACTTGATTACATGGCATAAATCAGAGGGTGCAATAATAGGCTGAACTAGCGCAGACCATTCTGCGCGATTTATTCACCATTTCGGTCACGTAGCGACCAAAGAGGTAGCCATTTGGAGGCCAGAAAATGATTCCAGCGACGTTTTAGGGTCTATGTAATTGAAGGTTGATTTATAAGATGATTACAGAGTCAGGAGCTTGTCAAAGTTCGAATGTGATTCGTTTTTGGAATTCATTATTAGGAACATTGTGCTCTCCGATAAATGGTCAGTATTGTGCCGAATATTTAGTAAAAAGGTTAGATCAAGTTAATTTTTACTCGATTTAGAGGTGATATTTCAACCAAAAAGCCGAATATATCATTTTTTTATATTCCATTAAACATTTATATTTAAATTACTCTTGCATACTTTGATCAAGAGTATCAATGTTTTACGACCTAATATATATATATAAAATCTAGATTAAGATTAGTGAACCAAATAAAACTGTGAACTTTTGATGAATCCTTCTTCGACGTCCGACAGCATACGCCGTTAGTGCAGTTATACAACCAACTGATATTGATACTACTCGATGAATATATGTTTATAATATAATATGTTAGGGTATCTAATAAAGAAAAAAAAAAGCACAAGTGGATATATCACGAAGGATATACCATATTCTTCCACTCTAATATTTCGAATAACAATTAAATAAAGAATCAAACATTCGCAATTTCTTATATTATCCTGGTTCTCAAAGGTCCTCTACCCACTAAAAACTCGATGAACCTTCTTGGGTTCGAAACGTATCGTATATAAACAGATAAGGCACAAAATGATAGTAGAATCGAAATAACTACACATGTGTATGTAAGCATCATAACCCATCGCTGACTGCGTTCTATTTACGGAACAAATTGCACAGGAACATCAAAGCATACTCATTGAACATTTTGAAACAAATCGCATCCAACGATTACCATTGTAGCGATCATAGAACAATATTTGGAAGTGACATGTTTTTAAATAATAAAACTTGGTAATAAAATAATTGTCAATATGTAAAAAATAATAATGCGTTCGATAAACTAAAGAAATGTCGATTATAAGCCGGGGATAGGATCATAGTTTTTAAAATTTTGCGATAAATAAAGATATAAAAATGAAGATTGGCTGACTGAACTTGCGATCCTTGGCAAACGTATATGAGTTCTATAGACTATGTTATCCCCTACATTAAAAAATAGAAAAAAAAACTTGGTGTTAAGGCTTTGTGCAAGCTTGTCTGAATAGGTACCTACCAAACACTCGATTGCATGGTACAAGTGGGTTACTACTCATCAGATTTTCTACTGCCAATCACCAATACTTAGTATTGTTGTGTTCCGGCTTAAAGGGCCAATGTAATGTGTTCCCCATGAGCAATACTATCGATAGTATTGCAAAAACCATTCTTTTAACCTAAATTATCGATAGTATCAATAGTGTCGCTGCTACCTAAGCTAATAGTGTATTGCTTACAGGGATCTAGCGATACTATCGATAGAATTAATAGTAATGCTCAAGGATACTATCGATAGTATTGATCAAACGTTACTATCCATATCCTGAATAGTTTTCGAGGTCAACTATCGATAGTCAACCTATCGATAGTTCTGCAACGCTGCTTCGTACCATCAGGTGGTCTATAGTAAAACAAAAGTGCTAGATGGCATATCTGCTACATCCATATTCTGAGAACGTTCGGATTGTTTAGCGATAGTGGTATAGAAACGTAATCTAATCTAACTTGAATATTGGAATATATTTGGATTAGAACCAGCAATATTATTGGAAAATAATGAATTGAAATTGGGCACTGTGATAATTTACAAGCTTTGTGTTAGACGCGAGGTTGTGTTTGTGTATAGTTGAGAGAACTGAGGGTATCGTTGTTAATATAACAGAGCCGATAAAGCCCTGTGAATAGAGCGATTAGATTTAACATAAGGTATATTATACACTACAAGATTATATAGATGAAAAAAAAGCATGGATTTAATATTTGTTGACTTTTGAGTTAATTGAATATAATATTTGTATTTTAAATGATGGCAAAGAGCAACTACTGAGTTTCTTACCGGTTCTTCGTGATATAATCTACATTCCGAACCGTTGGTAACTTTACATTTTATACAATTCTGTGAAATTTCGGATTAAAAATGATTTTAATATAAAAGTCTACTTGATTATTGAGTATTAAACGAGGATATCGGGTTTAAATTTGAGAGCATCAAAAATCACGTGTTTACTGTGCATATAATTTTAGTTCACCAATCTAAGTGGACCGAACGAAATGGTGAATTTTGAATATTAATTGTTGAAAAAAAATATGACATATTTACACTTTGTAATTCAGACTAGTAATATTGGATTATTTAAAGATCAGATAGTATATTTGGTTGACGTTGAGTATTTAAAAAAAAATGTTAAATTTATTGATTGTTAACATATCGATATAATAATATGTAGATAAATATTCTTAATTGTATTTTATCAAAGTGAACTACACTTCTTATCTAAATGTTGTTGCTATATTAATACTGCGTTTTTGTTTTAATTGTGAGTATTAAATGTAATTTATCATATTTTTTATGTAATGTTCAAAATATACTATGAATTATAATTTAATATCGAAAAATTTTTTTTTTTTTTTTGTTTTAATTTAGTATAATGAATATTTTAACATTATATTCTTTACATAATCGGATAACTTTGTACAGTTTTTGGCTTTAATTATGAAGAGCTGGTTTCTTTAATTGAATTACAATAAAAATCTTGTTCTTTTCTTAAAAATATATATTTTTCATCAATACACAAACATGATAATAAAGATATTGAGTAAATAACAAATTATAAAATAATCCGAAAGTATTGCGCACGTAAAAATAACGAGCCGTGCTTGAAATGCAAATTTTATGTTCGTGAACTTTATTTCGTACCTATAACGTGCGGAACTGAGATAGGAATAGCGTGCGAGAGGGACGGCATGAGATTAGACGAAATTTACATAACCTTTCTTTGATATCTTAACAATTTTCGGCCACGGTGGCTAAGCTAGAGATTATGAGATATAGAGAGGAAAATTGTATGTGCAAACACTCTTTATCCGTAATGTTTACCCTCATGTTTGATCCGATATCACCCAAAATTGTTTGGGTACCACACCAACAGCCATACATGCTTACGTGTCTACGGAAATGTAACAATATTAATTTCAAAAATAGCTTAATATCCGATCACTTTATTTCCAGCGAAATTGTAATTGTCATGGATTATTTGTTATTTATAATGTTTACGATGACGTCATTTATACAATTCTATTCAGGATGATTCGAAATTTAAACATGTCTACTCACCCAGCTACAACTTCGCCCCGCCTGTTAGGATACAGCTCTGGATGTTGGCCGTATCTAAGGTACACTTCAAACTGTTGTTCTGCTCTGTTAAATGGAATATTATAATATATATTAGACCTTATAATATAAACATATTCGTTATAAAACAAAAAATATTAAGCTGCAATTCTGTTGTATTTATATTAAATGACTACTGAACCGTGGCTTCGCACGTTTCTTCAATAATAAAAGGCAATTTTTTTTTATTGCACTAAATTTGGAATCGGTGATATATTTTAGAGACTATATAGATAGATACATTGATACATAAATAAGGCGTGGATTTAGTATTGTACTTTATTGACATCCTCATCTCTTACTTTGTAATTGGAATGCTGGAAAAGATTAACCACTGAGTTTCTTTCCGGTTCTTCTCGGTAGAATCTACTTTCCAAACCAAGTTTTACATTTAATTCAACACTGTAACACGACGATTCAGAAGTGCTTTTATGAGCCTACTTAAATAAATAATATTTTGATTTTCATCCTGAAAGTTATTCCTTTCAGACTTGTTAGGTAAGAATTACGTTATCGTAATAGTTCGGTAAATATACATAATGTGTAACTTATACCCAGCACTCAGGATATCTTAATGTATCTTTACATCAGTGTTTTTTTTTAGAATTGTATCATTTGTTCCAGAGATAATACCCTACATACAAAGACACAAAATTTACTTATTTATAAAATTCATATAGATAAATAGATTCTGTTTAAAAAAAAAATGTGGTAAATTAATTTCATTCATAATTTTATTTTGAGCTTATTGCAAAATGCTTAAAAGGAGTACAGGGTGTTCTCTTCACTTATTAGTATATAGATAACTTTGTAATCACGTCAACTGAGAAGTTATAGAAATGTTAGGGCTCAAGTTATATTGGTTTTTCTCTTGATATACTTCTGGTAAAATTTACTCTGTCTGTTACCGCTTCACGCTTAAACCGTTGATCTGATTTAGGAGAAATTTAATATCGAGATAGTTTGAATCTCTGGAAAGGAGATATATGATACTTTTGATCCCTGGAAGGGGTATAAACGGGGTGACAGTTTGTGTGCTAGAAAATGATTATAAAAGTGTGATTATAAATTTTGCTTGGTTAAAGCCGTAGGTTCAGATAGTAATTTATATGGTTAAATTACCTTGAATCAAAACTGAAGTATGTTTGATCCGTGAAGTTATCAGCATGGAAGACTATCTTCACGAAATTCGTCTCGGATATGAAAGTCTGCGGCTGTTCTATCTCTCCGCAAAATAGACCCGGCTCTTTTCTATTTGAAACATCTGTCTTCGCATTTCCGTCTACTATCTGGAAACAAATAGAATTATTACTATAAAGATAATATAGTAAAGTAAAAAGTATTACAATGTAAATGTCCTACTGCTGGGATGCCATCGATTTTGAAGAGAAGGTTCGGAGCTTACTTCAACACGCTGCTCGAATGCGGATCAGTGTATACATCTTTCGGATTGTCATTCGACACACGAGATGAGATTATAATGTAAGTAAGTACATGAAAGTTCAGTAATGCTTTACCGAGATTAAACTCAGAATCATCGGTTAGTTTTCCCATCTTTTAACACAGTGACTTCACGTTTCGAGCGTAAAGTATATTATATTTTCACAATAGATATGTATGTTATGACCACTTTCATACTTTAGATTCTTAGTTAATTAGATTTATTTTAAGTAAATATTACTTTAATTGTTCCACTACGGGGCTAAATTTTAATTTTATCTCAGGGAGAAGGTACTGGAACTACATATTTCCCGCTCGATGCTCTTATACGGGTTGGGCGATGGCGATACACGATGTACGTGGATGCAGATTTCAGGATAGCACGAAATTATACTACTTAAATTAACTAAAGTTCTGACACATTTTAAACTCACAGTCCCTGGTTAGGATTCTCGTGTTTTAATCACTGGGCTATTAGTAATTCGGCAGTCAATTCTCAAGGTTGTTGTAGATTTGGCGATATGTAAGGAATGGTTAATTTTTTTACTGCGCTAATATCCTTGTACAATCACGAGACCCATATACCCATCCGATTACGGACATGCCGGATGTGTTAGCCAATATGTGTTTTTCCACAAAAAATTGAAACGATTATTAAAATTTAAATTAAATCAACAAGAGTTTAGAGATGGTGAATGTACATTGAATCGGCTTTTGTTGCTGAAATTTGAATAAAAGTCTATTAAGACTTGGATTGAAAAAAGTAATGAATACATACGTTATAATTAGACATAAATATTTCAATACTTTAATTAGATTTTTTTTTTATATATAATTGTAATCGATAAACTTTGATAATTGCACAAACAATGATACACTAACGTCTAAAATCAATTTGTATAAATGGTCTCCAGAATATCCGGATACGACGAAGTTTATTCACTTTCGAATTTTCGAAATCACGACAGGGGAATGATCCAATAATTATCCAGCCGTATTGCCGCTGTTCGAGTTCCGAGTTCTTTTAGTTCACGAAGTTCAGAAATTAATTAGTTGA
This sequence comes from Vanessa atalanta, assembly GCF_905147765.1. Classification (NCBI taxonomy): domain Eukaryota; kingdom Metazoa; phylum Arthropoda; class Insecta; order Lepidoptera; family Nymphalidae; genus Vanessa; species Vanessa atalanta. The sequence continues at coordinate 1,188,234 of NC_061878.1, forward strand.
ATTGGTAAAGCGCTCACCAACTCGATTACGTCTTCTTGCTTGGTGATTTTCGGGTCTTATGGACTTTGGCTTTCTGTTTTATTTAGCATAATTTCACCCTTAACGTATTTTCTCGTTTCCACCTTTAATATTTAAGATATTATAGAATAGCTTCTCATTTAAATGTCATCTCATTAAAATTTTCGATACGTATATTTATTAGTATACAACGTTGGTTTCAGAAGTAGCCCATACAAATTCATTGTTTTTTTTTGGAAAATTGAAAGACATACATTTGTTACGGAATTTTTCACCATTAAATTTTGTGTAAATTAAAGTGCTAAAGGATATTATAACACTAATGATTTTTTAGTTGACTGCACACCTTGGGAATGAAATGATCGCTTCCAGGCTGTTTCAAATAACTAAAATATAATTATTATTGTACACACAAAATGGTAAAAAAAAAAAAATATCCCGCTGAGTTTCTTTCGCCGGTCTTCTCAGGTCCGAGGTGCCAAATTCCGAACCGGTGGTAGATTTTTGACAATCAATAAGCAAGTGTAAACACTTCTATATTGAATAAAGATTTTTGACTTTGACTTGGACTTAAATAAATTGCCAAAAATATACATTTCATATAGAGGTTTGGGAATTAAATTTCAAAAATCAATAGGCACTTTTTATATATTGAAGCCGATTTTAAAATTTCTAATAATCCTAGACATTTTTGATCACAAACTGAAAGAGCGTGCTTCTGTAAGAAATCACTTCGTATCTCGCTCGTGAAAGTTGACAAATGATACGCCATTTTGACACGTGTTCCCAAAGTTTTATGATTATTATAGTCAATACCGCATATCACTTTCTGACGTTTCAGAATCGTGTTCTGCAGCGAATTTGTTGTTTACTGAACTTTTCTCTGAACCTTTACTGAACCTTTTCACAACTATAAAACGATAACAACGTCTGCTTAAAATAAGCATTACTTTCAACCAAATAAATATTAGTTGAAAATGATAATGATAAAAGTGGTACCTTTCGCCAAATGACATTAGAAGCACAGCTTTAAATTGAGAGGGTTCGATTTCGTGATACCAGGAAACCTTTGACTTTTATGACGTTTTGAATAAGATCCAAACCTCCTTAAGCAGCAACAGGCAGACTTGTCTCAACAGTAGCAGATTTAAAGGTTAATTTTCATATTTAATAATGTCGAGAATAAATCGACGCACGTGAGTTATATTTTAGTATACCTGCATATATCCCTTGTGACACGTAGTACCATTGATAAGAGTACCGACTTTGAATTTTTTAAATCGTATTCTTAGTATCCAGTCTTTTGGTGACCCTCGAAACGCTCTAAACCTGTGAACACAGAAGTAATTGTGAGCAATTTTGTATCTATACAAATGATGAATTTGTCACTGGGAAATTGAATGTAGAATTCTTTCTCCCGTATATATCGATTCATATATATATCTCAATATTTGTCTTCATAATGATCCCAGACATTTTATTTGACGTATTTTCTTGTCCTTGTTCTTGTTTTTGAAAACTATAAAAATATTAGCTAGCTTTAAATATATTAACTATAACAACTAACAAACAAACTAACGCTCAAAACTTTTACGTTAAATACAGAATCATTCTAATTGTAATTGTAAAAAAAGTATTTGAATTGCTGGCAATTTTATAAAAAACTATTCAATAATATATTTGGAACATCGTCCCATATTAATCAAAGTTATATTTTCAAAATTAGATTTTCTTTTACAAATCAAATTAAGGCCAGATTACATTATTGAAAATAATAATTCACTTTGCTTAAGAATCGTGTAATGGATGTTTACAATTTTTATATAATTTTAATATCCATCATCTTCATAAACTTTACTATCCGTCATTCGTTCACAAGTGTTATCAGTGTAATTTGTAATTCTTTTTCCTAATTTTGAAATTCGAAATTTAAAAATCTTTTTATATTGATATGCTTTAATGATCCTTGCGTATTTGAATCCTTATTATTCATGTTATAAACTTCTCGAACATTTTCACCGTCTCGTGTTCCCCGCTGAATATTCTAGCTGTAAATATGACACTTACCTATATGTACAAGTGAGAGGTCGGCCGAAGTTTTCAGCCGTCACCGGAGGCGACGATACATCTTCATATATTTCAACGGTCTTGTTGCAGTGATCTCTCTTTGAATCTGTAACAAAATAAGAATATTTAGAATATATTTTTTTATATTTATATTCGCAGGTTTAAATTCTTCCAATTTATTTATAAACTTTTAAGAGTAGGTATATCTCATGGAACATCACATAAAATTGCACAAAAACCACCTCAAAACGTAAACGAGTGTTTATATACAAACACAGATAAAATATACAAATACATTTAATATAATAAGAAACGGATTCAAAGTAATTGCGTACGATTTTTAGTTTTTATTTTCACGATTGATTTAGTGTTGATGATTATTCTTATATCAATTTTATTTATCATAGGATTAAAACTGTGGTACTGTAGGTTGTATTCACTAAAAAAAAAAATAACAAAAACACATGTAAATACGTCAATCCATTTTGGACTAATGTGATGGATTAGACTTACGTGTAATTTTTTTTATTATAAGACCAAGTCAACTTAAAAGCTTCTGTTACTTATACGTGTCAATTTAACTAAACAACAAAAAATTTAGATGTTCTTAATAAGACAATTTTCCAAGTCTAATATACTAAGCCCACTTTGATGAAATTCGGTATGAATATAGCAGATATAGTGAAAATCAGACAATGCGGTAAGTTGACACCTTCACGGTGCATGCTACATACGTCTCTCAACCTGACGAGCGTCCTTATAGTCCTCGTAGCCTCGTAGCCTCGTAGCCTCGTAGCACTGGAAAGCTGTTATATATCATTGTACTTGTTCGTATTTAATGCGTTTGTGTTTTATTGATTCAAAATAGTTGAAATGTTTCGCTGATATAATATAAGTACGCGAGTCATCCTTGACTGTATTCAACGGTAATTGGTGTATTTAAAAAATATATATTAGATAATTGTTACTAACGGTACAACAAGATCAAAATACTCTTTATTGTACACCAATAAACACATTTAAGAAAGATGCACAAGAGGCTTTATCGCTAAAACAGAAGAAAGAAAAAGAGGTAAAAAAAAGGTAGAGGTATAGCCTAGATAAACATAATATATAAATAAATTACAATAAATAAAATAAATACATCTTTAAAATAAATTAATGTACAATAATTAATATATACGTACAGATGCATACTTATATGTATATAATTAGATACAATTTATGTATCAAAATAAAATAAATTCTCGTGAAACGTTAGACTGAAAGGTAGTATTGTTTTTTTATTAATTGATGCTTAAAAGAATCAAGAGTGGGGACTTTTTGATAGCAGCACGCAGATCCTTCCACAGTCGTACTTCGATTGTAAATATTTATATAAATACATATATATAATAGAAGATATATACATAAAGCAATTTATAAAATGACTTTGTCGTACTGTAATATTGAATCTCTTCAAGCTGTTTTATATAAAGATTATTCGTATTTTTTTCTTTCACGATTTTTTTTGCTCTCTTTCTATCCATTGTGTGTTTAGTTCTTTATGGCATTATTACATTTGTAATAAAAACCTCAATGTATCTAATTAATCCTACGTTACATTTATATTATATTCATTTTAATTATCTTATTTATGATATAAGGAAGATTTAATTAAACGATTTCAGTGATAGAATGACGAGATGATAGATCAAACCAGGAACGAAACGATGGTTGTGGGTTCAATTTCAAGTCAGAATTTTTATGAGCTTAATTTGTATTCAAAAGTCATAATGCTCGCATAAATGAAAAGGTGAAAGTGACGAAACCTACACGTGTCGAGATAAAGTCTAATCCACGTGTAACCTAGGTCGATACTCCTCCTTTTCAAAGGGAGACCTTAGCCCAGCATCGGTTCCGATTACATACACCAGAGAGTTACTGTCTGGTATATCAAAGTATCTATATTTTCGTTTGCAACTATTAAAACCGACGTCAAATATTAATCGTGGAATATTGCTCACTAACTTCGTGGCAGACTGTAATTGCTTTTTCAAACTTGTTTGTTTTGCATTGTTCCTTCTTCCGTTTACATCCTCTCGTAATGCAGCCGTGGAATTAATTGATAACGATTGAGATTTCCGAGATAACTCAGTGGATTGGTGAGTTCAGAAATGTTTAATAAATTAAACGCATTATCTTTAGCAAATCTGCTGCTTGCTGCTCCTTCGCTCATAGACCATTGAAATTAATATTTTTATTTAATAAAAAAACAATATAATTTCTAATTTATTTGTTTTTGTAGTAATATTTTTACTTTTGTAATCATTTATTAATGACTAACGATGGAGTTTTATATACATCTTATATATTGTACATACAGACAGATGTTATAAAGATATGGATCACTATCCATATTGCACTAATCGTACAAGCTACATTGTAAATTGCGGGATAGAACAGATACTAATTACCTTACAAAATAAAATAAAAAATCTTAGCAACCAAAGACAGAAGTTATTTCTATATAAATAACCGGTATCACTACTACTAACCGTATTAACTCGATAAACGACTTGTAGTTCACGAGTTCCATATGTTCGTACGTACAATTAAAAGGAACTTTTTTTATTGCTTTAGTTTGTTATAAGAACCTCGTGATCTGCGGCCTTGTATTTAGTAGACCAAAGAGGCGGTATACAACACCATATAAACCAAATGAATAGATAAAAAAATTCATATCAGAAATGATGTAAGTATAAATATAAAGTAACTCGATTCTAGCAGCGCGAATCCCCTTGACATTCGACTCAAACCAAAATATTCCTGAAACCTCATAATGGAGAAAAAAAACAGGAAAAAGTTATTCGGTCCGCTGGGGTTCTCGAACCATACATCACGTATAACGTATCTCTACGAATATTATGTCTATTACATTTAGTTGGAAGAGAAAATTCTATAAAACTATGATGTATTCCGTTATTGAACTGTCGTATAATCCATTACTTTGATCTTGTGTTAGGGATTTTAAGCAACTTTCCGATCATAAATCAATTAGTTGTTTGAAGGATATATCAAAACTGTTAATTGCCGTATCTGTGAAATAAGTATATATCAATTTTAAGCCCCTTTAATTGGATTGTAGGTTCTCAGTCACCTTGATCTATACGAAATATAATATTTTATTCAATCCATTACGAAATAAATCATTCGACTTGTATTAAAATATATTAATATATTAATAACAACTATTTTCTTTTGTTCCATATTTATTTATTATTAAGATCTTATCAATGTCTTAATGATAAATATAAATCAAAGGCTAATGCATTTATTGAGTATAATTGAATAAATCAATTAAACCTAAATTAAAATTAAATATTATAGAATCCAGAAATAATCAATAATTTTAAATACAAAGAAGCATTCATTATACATTAACCAATCATTAACATGAGAAAAACATTTTTATTATTCTGTAACATTTCATTTAATGTAAGAAATATTCACAGCATTTAATTTCATAATATTCGTATTATCTCGTCCTATTCGTCGATTTTTTTATCAGTCCCTCTTCTAATGTTTAATTTGTTCGAATATTTTTTTTGTTGTTTTCAAATATTTCATAAAATTTAACATATATAATAACATTATTTACTTAAATATCAAACATAAATAAAACAGAATAGATATCGTTATATTCGGTTATTTGATTACTAATAATGTTAAGGAAATGTAACGTAAAAAATCCTTGTTGACTTCCAAGCAATATATATTACAAACATATATAATTGTATTTAACTAACATGACTTTGTATTTTTAAATGATGAAAAAGTGTAACTACTAAGTTTTTGCAAGTTATTCTCGGTAGAATCTGCATTCCGAACCGGTGCTTCGCTTGATATATTTTGTTAAATGACGACTCAAAAGTGATCGTAAAAGCCTACTTGAATAAAGTATATTTTGATTTTGTAATGAAAACATTTTGAACGGTAACTTAAATACATAAAACCTATTTAAAATGTAAATTAAAAAGTAAGTTTAAACGTATAGATGTTTGTTAGTTTGACGCAAAAAATTCTGAATGGATTTTTATGAAACTTTAAAATAATATAGCTTATACATAATAATGACATTTAAGCTATAATTTATAAAGATATACCTGACAACCAATCCCTAAATCGTGAGAAAAGCCGAGGGCGAAAACTAGTGTCAGTATACCTGGTTAATAATGTGCGAAACTATAACAACATATAAAAAGTTCACACATTTGTTCCTTTTAAAAACTCCAAAAAAAATGGGCCCTAAGAATTACTAATTCTCTGATTGTCATTCGAGTTTAAATTTCAATAAATAACAGATAACTGTGTCTTGTTTATGTCCCATAAAACCATTGTTGTTTAATTTCGATCGGTCGGTTATTCTGATTGGTAGAAACTGTCAGGCTTCATATAAGAACTTGCGTAGATTAATCACCTTGCGGTTGAGTAAATTCTGTGATTTGTTTGCACATTAAATACGCATTAAATACTGTGCGTAAGTATGTGAGTGTGTGTAAATATATATTTTTTCGCAGGGCTCATACGAATATAACTTTTAATAGCCTCCAAATAATTAAAAATATACAGCCTGGGAATGTCCCAAAAACAAAAGAATGATTGGTCGTAATGTTTGTGTAGCTTTACAAGACATAAATTATTCATATGATATTAAAAAGCAAAACAAAGTATACAAAAAAAAGTAATATTCAAACAAAGTTAATTTAAATGTAACATACAATTCCAGAAAGTAATATTGAAAACGGGAAACCATTTAACATTTCAGCTGAAAGCGTAGTTAATATTAAACAAACAGTTTATAAATCATTGTGGTCGACAAATTAAAACACGGTAATGAATAATTGCTGAACAAACTAACGTTAATAGCGTCGTATATCTGTTAAATGAGGTCGATGTGATGAAACAGTTCTCGTCAGCCAAGTGCTGCGAAATAAAACTAAAATAAAATGAAAAATAAAACGGTCAGTAATTATTAAATAATAAATAATAATAAATATTGGACAACATCACATACATTACTCTGATCCCAATGTAAGTAGCTAAAGCACTTGTGTTATGGAAAATCAGAAGTAACCACGGTACCACAAACACCCACACCCAAGACAACATAGAAAACTAATGAACTTTTTCTACATCAACTCGGCTGGGAATCGAACCCGGGACCTCGGAGTGGCGTACCCATGGAAGCCGGTGTACACACTACTCGACCACGAAGGTCGTCAAAATTACATAGCTATAATATATAATTATAACTACATTATATATAATTTAACAGAGTTTGGACCCAGCTTCGTGCGGGCGCAATTTACTAATGAAGACAATATAAACTTTTGGTCTGATGTTAAGTCACCACCACTCACAAACATTGGGACTGTTAGATATATTAACCATATACTACGCCACTGCGCCAACAACCTTGGGAACTAATATGTGCCTGTAGTTACACTGGCTCACTCACCCTTTAAACCGGAACACAACAATATCTAGTGTTGATTCTTGGCGGCAGAATATCTAATAAGTGATACCTACCCAGACGGGCTTGCACAAAGCCTTGTCACCAAATGCTGCGTTTATCATTGGATAAATATAATACATATAAATATAATTTAAGTTTGAACTACGCCATGGATTAAGAGGAAGGCTTATGTGTATAATACATGCATATAATAGAAGAGAAACGCCGACAATTGTAATTCTAATAGACGGAAGGAAATGGTTATTCTTTAATACAAAAGTCGTAAATTTCAGACATATTCATTGACTCGGAATATTCCCTAAAGAGTTATTTGTCTGGATGATAAGTATGATTGATGATAAAATGATGATCGAGTATGGTTTTTATAACACTCATCTTCAGTGGTGTAGGCTGTGCCTAGTTTGTCAGCCAGGCAGTCCAATCCATTCGAAAAGGGACTCATTCAACGTCACATTTTTTTTTACTGAGTTTTTATACAAATTCTATGAATTTTATATAAGTCATAGTAAAAGTTTTAATAACTTCAATTATCTTTTACAAAAGAGGACTACATGGCTATAAAAGATTAATTACTGGATGAAACGATGAAAGTAATTAAACTCATTGAGCTATTCTTTCCAGGAAATCCTAGATTGGGATGTTGATAGTTTTATACTTCCGTGCCTTCGAAGTTACGTAATCTTTGTCTATAAATGATTTCTGCTCGGTCGTGTCATATTAATTTCTTATCGGACTATTCGAGTGCTGAGATGGCCCAGTCGTTAGAACGCGTACAACTTAACCGATGATTGTGGGTCCAAACCCTGGCAATCACCATGGAATTTTCATGTACTTAATTTGTGTTTATAATAATTCATCTCGTGTTCGGTGGTGAAGGAAAACACCGTGAGGAAACCATGTGCGTGTGTCTAACTTCAACGAAATTCTGCTACAAGTGAATCCACCAACTCGCATTGGAGTAGCGTGGTGGAATATCCTACTAACCTTCTCTTCAAAGGGAGGAGGACCTTAGTACAGCTGTGGGAAATTTACAGGCTGTACATGTTGCTAAATTAGGGTGCAGAGGTAGAAAGTGAAATTTGTGTTTGAGCTTGAATTAGTTATTTGTCTCCTGCGCAATTAGATATAGCTTAAGAATATATATCAAGGACAAATTTGGACAGCGATTGAGACCGATTTGTTGAAAGAATTACCACGGGTCAGACAAATCTATCACTTATCAGAGTGATGACTTTAAAAGTTGTTCTATGTACAAAAAAGGCCTTCAATGATAGACATTGTCGGAGGCTTATTTCCAGCAATGGATGTAAAACGAGCTGATGATAATTTTGTTTCGATTGATTCAATATTTCAAATATCTAGGTACAAGTTAGTCTACGTACTACTTACCAATTAAACCTTATTTAGGATGCTCAAAACCAAATGCACCAACAATTTGACTTCACAAAAGCAAAGATATGAATGAATATTAAGGCAGTTATTTTCAACACAGCGGTGTTAAATTGAATGATGCACGGTTGGTAAATGTTTTGGTGTTTCTGATTCACAAAAATATACCAGCAAAAATTTTATCTCAGACTTTTCAATTTAATCGTATTTTTTCTATTTCGCCTCATCCATCCTAATTTAGTTTGTCCAACTTTACCTTTAGCATTCATGATACTCTGTGATATTTTTCCACGTTTAAAAAAGGAACAGGTACCTGGAACAGCGCGTTAATATCCCACAATTATTTATATTTTCAGCCTTATTTTTTTTAACACATTTGATTTCTCATTCGTAATCATTTTTATTATTATTTATTTGACGTACGTGATTCTAAATTAAGAATATTTATGCACGAGTAGAGTTTTGCAATAAACATTACTTGCTAGCTTTGTGTAAACCTGACTGGGAAATTTGGCTCAGGTATGTTGAATGGCTCCTTCACTTATTCCTTTCACAGCGCTTCTTAGTATTGCTGTTTTTTGGTCTGGTTTGAGTAAGCCAATGTAATCACAGGCACAAGAGAAATAAATTTATAGTTCCCCAGTATAGTGAAGCATTGGCCATATCAGGATTGGCGAACATTTTTATGTACTATACTGCCAATGAGAAGAGATGATATAAAAACTAATTAGCTCAACTTAAGATTAGAAACTAAGACAACGGGAGTCTAACAAATTAACCTCAGATCAATACAAAATACATAACACAAATTTGAATCATCCAATCAATTTCTCACGATAACGTAAACAATTTAACTTAAATGAGAATAAACTATTATATCATCTTCTACACAGCCAACGTATTCGAAATAAAATATAAACACATGTACACTTCTATAGCAAATATAAAAGCGTAGTAATACAAAACTCGCATCCTCCGACGAAGTTAGTGTGAACTGACAAAGTTTTTACACTTCCTCCTAAGAACTCCGAACAAAAAGATCGTTTCGCCCCTGAGTGTAACTTTTATTTACTGTTTTAGATAAGCGGACATCCTTGACAGTTGCTGCGCTAATATATTACGATATCGTTAAAAAATTATTCCGTCTTTGTTTTCTTAGCAAAGTTTGGTCGTTAGCGCAAAGGCGGGGATTACGATCCAAGTTTTGGTCAAACATTGGATCAAATTTTTGTTCTTCGTGTAGTGTGTGTGGAAATGCTTTTTGATGGGAAATGTTTTTGACAACCTCAGTAAATATTGTACAAGGTATAACTCTAATGGTTAAGCTACTATAGCAATTTTGTATCTCTATTTTACTGATTTGGCCTGTCGTGGCCAATTAAGAGAGTCAATTGCATAATGCATATTGTTGTGTATAAGTGTGTGCAACTCTTATAATCCAATAGATAATCTAGACCTTAAATATCGAGAAACCTAATAACCTAAATGAGCAGACAAAAAGGTTTACACGCTATATGCCCTTTCTTAATAATAATAATCCTATAGCACCAACCTGAAGTGAATTTTTTTTTTATGGCATTGGTTGGCGGACGATCATATGGGCCACCTGATGGTAAGTGGTCACCACCGCCCATAGACAAGGCGCTGTAAGAAATATTAACAATTCCTTACATCACCTATGCGCCACCAACCTCGGGAACTAAGATGTTACGTCCCTTGTGCTTGTGATTACACTGGCTTACTCATCCTTCTAGCCGGAACACAACAATACAGAGTACTGTTATTTGGCGGTAGAATATCTGATGAGTGGGTGGTACGGGCTTGCACAAAGCCCTACCACCAAGTGAATTTTTGAAATTAAATATAAAATTTTTGAAATTAAATAGTTAAAATTTGAAATTAAATACAATATAATATTATATTGAAATAATCTCACTTAATAATGTCTTACATACTTTAAGGCCAAATTAAGGTTAGGCTCACAAAGGCAAATTAATATTGCACCTCAATAGCTTTAAAAAACCTTACATTTTACATTTTCTTAATTTACCATGGAAATAATAATAAATTATTCCAATTTTAAATGCTGTTTGTTCCATTTACTTCGAAATTTCTTCTTGTTAATTTGTAAATTCCGTAATATACCGCTAATCTAGTTTCCAAGTTACATCAAGGTCAAATTCCACTGCGATCGGATTAAAGCATTCGTCAAAGATATAAAAATAGATATATAGAAAACTCGCTACCAATAAGAGAAGTTCAAATACGTATTAACATTAATAAAACTCAATTCTCCACTCCAAAGTAACACAAGTGTACAAGAGTTTACACTTAAGAGTTTCATAGAAATGTAGTTACATTGCGACGTTCACTTGAAAACTTTTATTAGTATTGCTTTAGCTACCTTATAATATACAAATTGAAAACATTTCTTACACGAACCTTTTTCCATTTTGTATAATTTATGCTATGTTTTTTAATCTGTAAGATTGTTTGATACCACCTCATGCTCTACAATGTTACCAAGATTTTTTTGGAAACAATTGTCCGATTTGACTTGCTTGGTTCCCATTGTTCGTCGTCGAACTTTGAAAAAGTACCAATTCCTTTTCTTCTGCGTTCACTATTATCAGTTTAGTCGTGATTATGTTACAGTCTTTTAATGCGGCTCTTTTGATCTTCTTCCAGTGGTTTCTAATGGATGAGCAAGTAGCAAGAACAGTTGCTAATGGTTCCCCAAAATTAATGGTTACAGAAAACCAGTTTATCAGTGAGAGTTAACGTCAGTCGGCCGTAAAAGTCTGCGAATCCATTCTACTAGCTTTATTTAATTTCCAAACATTTTCCATACTTTGCTTAACGTAAATAAATTGTAAACGACGAACCAAGCTTTGTATGTTCTTCTATTAAATATGGAATACAATAGAATTAACTTCAAGTCTTTTTATCAAATAGAAAAGAGCTCTTAGCCTAGTAATAGAATATCTGTAGAATGTTAATTCACTTTAAGTAATAATAATCTTCAAATATAACTTCAAGTTTCATAAGAGTGCTGAGTGATTTATTTTAAAAATGTTAAAAAATCGTATATGAAAAAAATAAAAAACCTATAGTAAAATTAAGCCATTATTTTTTTTGTCGGTTTTCTGCAATAATAATTTCTGCAATTATTTTAATTAAACACAACGATAAATTGGGATACTAATTAAACAAAACCTAAGTAAAATCAAACCGTTTATTGAATAAATGTCAAATGTCTACGTACGCTGAATTATGAGAAAATTCCTTCATTAAAGGTCTAGAAAAATTAGCTTGATTTGAAAACGTTTCTGCTGCTAAATTTAAATTTTACGCGTTTGATATTTGTCTATAACTAAGAAATTTACTTAATCGTTTACTAGTGTTCGGTAAATATACTTTAAGTCATCAATATCATCAATTAAAGAACGAATTCACGCTTATTCATTCCCTTCATTAAATTAGTCGAGAAAACTCCTAATTTAAACGAAATTACGAGATCCTATCTAATTTTCTTGGCATGAGTGTTCGCGCTAACACAATCCTAATCCACGGTATAGTGTTCTCCATGAATGAAAATAGACCTTATTATCCCTGTTACAGAGTATATATTAGATTGATAACGTTAGTTTAATCAGCTGATTGCGAGCACCAACTTTTATTCCGTTGTAAAGAACATAATTCGTGCAGTTCGATGTATCGCGAATGCTATAAGAATTTAGGAGAAGTTAAATATTAATAACTTTGTAAATATTGTATATTTATTATATATACAAAATATAGGAAAATAAGTAACAGCCAGTTACCGTCCCACTTTGGGCAAGGACCTCCTCGCCCTTTTGAGGAGAAGGTTTGGAGCTTAATCCATCACGCTGCTCTAATGCGTTTTAGTGGATACACGTGTCAGAGTCTCATCCACCACGTGCAGGTTTTCTCACGATGTTTTCCTTCACCGAGCGTATAATGAATTATAAATACAAATTAATGACATGAACTCAGTAGTGCTCGTCCCGGGTTCGAATTTAGATTTACGTTTGTAGTTCATAATATCATCTGAAAACCTTCTTCTTAATTGTAGAGAGGGCCTTTGCAGGGGCCTTTGCTTAGTAGAAGAGTTTAAAGTCATCCATTACTTAATTAATTAATTATTTAATCGTAAAGTGTAACGTAGTAATTATAAAATTAATATAAAATTATAATAAAATTAACCTAGCTATAAATAATGCTTACAGATAATACTGTTGCTTTCTAATATTAAATAAAAATAGTACTGAGTAGACTTTACTCGAGCTGAAGCCCACAGATAGTGTAAGATGTTTTCTATTTCTTAAACTGGATTTATTATTTTATTATCTAGATTTCTTTTAATTCTTATAGTTCAGTTTCCGTTACAAAGGACGCGTGATAAAGATTTCTATAACGATGAGGCTGCCTTTGCAATTTTTTTAACTGTAAAAGTCAAAGTCAAAGTCAAAAATCTTTATTCAATATAGAAGTGTTTACACTTGCTTATTGATAGTCAAAAATCTACCACCGGTTCGGAATTTAACACCTCGGACCTGAGAAGAACCGGCGAAAGAAACTCAGCGGGTATAGTGTGATTATTACCTTATTGTATTTGGATACAGTAAATAAAATAAATAAATATTAAGTCAATTAAATTAATTTACTTTGCTAGTTAAATTAAATATTATATTAGTATTATTTACTATAAATTTTATACCTTCTGATAGGAATAACGAAAAAAATGGTGTCTTAGTAATTTAGTAAAGATATATAAAATTAAATTTAAATGCCTCCTCCATCAGTTCATACGTTCTAGGAACGTCTGCTACACGCCGGTGCTCAGACAGCAAAATTACATTTCAAACAAGGTAGCTTAACTTCACCTTTTCCGAACTATTCTTTTAACGGATAGATTCGAATGTCTTGCGGTTAAAACATTAGCGTTCTATGGAATTTTATATGGGATACTCTTAGCTTTACTCTCTGCTCTGTGACACAATAAAGACTGTTTGTATAATTAAAACTTTTATTACAATAAAGGCAAATCCACTAAGTACTTTAACAGGTTATGGGCCCAGTATAGCCCTAATAAATAAAGTGAACGTTTGTAAAAGAAAAACAGTGAAAATTCGTCAAAATAACAAAAGAACAGTAAAACTATCGCATGCCGATGTAACATAACCTAAAAGTGACTGTTGGTTTTACGGATTGAAATATCATTGAAAATTCTTTATAAATCGTATCAGAATGTCGTCAAGCAATCCTTTAGCAATGATAGAAAAGCTAACTGGTCGTGAAAACTATTCCACGTGGAGATTTGCAGTTAAAACATATCTCCAACATGAGGAATTGTGGGACTGTGTTGAACATGAACCCAGTAAACCTATCGACTTGAGACGAGATATTAAAGCTAAATCAAAAATAATCTTGCTGGTGGACTCCGTAAACTATGTTCACATACAAGATGCTAAGTCTGCAAAAGAAGTATGGGACTGCTTGGCAAATGCATTTGACGATTCGGGGCTAACACGCCGCGTGGGTTTACTTCGAGACCTATGTACAACAAGTCTTACTGGATGTCAAAACGTGGAAGAATATGTGAGCAAGATTATGACCACGGCTCACAAGCTCCGCAACATTGGTTTTAAGGTAGATGAAGAGTGGCTTGGGACACTTCTACTCTCTGGTTTACCTGAAACATACAAGCCTATGATTATAGCAATCGAAAGCTCCGGTATGAAAATAAGCGCAGACTCTGTTAAGTCAAAAATTCTGCAAGATGTCAAAATGTGTGAAAATGGCACATCTGCATTTGCTGCCAACTATAACCACAAGAATAAAGGTAACAAGAAACAACCTGGAAGAGGGCCTCGTTGTTACAAATGTAATAAATATGGCCATATTGCTGTCGAGTGTAAGTCAAAATCTACAAAAAGGAATCAAGAGAGTACAAGTTATGCTGCAGCTTTTATAGCCTCAACAGATAGTCCTGAACAGGTTCCATGGTATATAGACTCAGGCGCTTCAGTTCATATGACCAAACATAGAAATATATTGCAACATGAGAAAGAGCCACCTATTAAAACAATAAAGGTAGCAAATGACAAGTTACAAGTTACAAGTTAATATCAGTTTACAGTGCTGGTCAGTTGACATTAGATGTGTGCGTTAATAAAGGTCAGTACAACAAAATTCTGTTTCAAAATGTTTTGTATGTACCTGAACTAGCAGCAAATTTACTATCAGTCAGTCAGATTATAAAAAATGGAGGTCAGGTAAAATTCAACAACAATGGCTGTTTGATATTGAATAAAAACAATGTGGTTGTTGCAACGGCAAGCTTAGTCAATAATATGTACAGGCTAAATACGAGAAGTGAACATTCATACTTATCTGCTATTGACAAGCAAGACATGTACCTCTGGCATCAACGCATGGGCCATTTGAATTTTGAATGTCTGGAGAAATTAGTAGATAACACAGAAGGTGTACAATTATTGAAGAAAGATAATAAAGTAACATGTGTCACATGTTTACAAGGAAAACAAACACGCTTACCTCTAAAGCAAAGTGAAACCAATTCTACAAAGATACTTCAACTGGTGCATTCTGATATCTGTGGTCCGATGGAGACAAGCTCGCTTGGTGGTGCCAAATACTTTATGACTTTAATTGATGACTACTCAAAGAAAGTGTTCGTTTATTTTCTTAACAAGAAATCTGATGCACTAGAAAAATTTAAAGAATTCAAGTGTCAAGTGGAGAAACAACTGGAATGCAGTATAAAGTGCCTTCGTTCTGATAATGGTCTGGAATATGTGAATGCTAATTTTTCTGAGTTCTTAAAAACTGCTGGAATAGTTCATCAAACCACCACTCCGTACACTCCAGAGCAAAATGGAGTGGCAGAGCGTATGAACAGAACATTAGTTGAAAAGGCCAAGTGCTTGTTAATTAACGCCAAATTATCTAAAGGATACTGGGCTGAATCGGTACACACGGCTGCTTATATAATCAACAGATCTCCAACTCAGTCACTCAACTACAAAACACCAGAAGAGATGTGGTCCGGAAGCAAACCAAATATTAGTCACTTAAGAATATTTGGGTGTCAGGCAATGATTCATCTTCCCAGAGAAAAAAGAAGAAAGTGGGACCCAAAAGCACAAAAGGCAATATTCGTTGGCTATTGTGATCATACGAAAGGATTTAGATTTATAATTCCTGGCTCCAAAATGGTAATCAAAAGTAGAGATGCAGTCTTTCTTGAAACTACAGTAGAAAGAAATTATGTGTCAGAGGTTTTGAAACAGGATAGCTCAATGTGTGACTCATCATCTGAACCATCTGATAATTCCACATCTGAGAGCTCTGATGACACATTAAAATCTGGCAGTACTGACTACTATTCCGAACAAGATCACAGTACAGATAGTGACTATGTACCAAACCAGAAAATTGATGTACCCTGTCACTCCAACATAACATTGAGATCAAGAAATAGAGAATTAGCCTCAAAGCAAAAGGATTATCAAGAAAAAGGTTACCTGTGTTGTAGTGAAGATACTTCTGTACCACTAAACTATAATGAGGCTATCAAATCACCTGAATCTGAAAATTGGAAACATTCAATAGAAAAAGAACTAGAATCTCATAAGCAAAATGGAACATGGGTATTGGTAGAAAAGCCCCAAAATGCAAAACCTATCGGATGCAAATGGGTTTTTCGAATCAAAGATGAACCAACAGGC